>NC_086320.1:141698451-142030237 GCF_036172605.1 Pelobates fuscus
ACTTTATAATCACATAATAAGTGCATATGCTTCATGTAATATAATAGAACAATAAAAGAAACAGTAACCATATAGTAATAAAAACAAATTTGGACATAATATATAAAATAACTTAATATGCATTTGTTAGATGATGATATATAGTGTCTAGGTAATATCTAGCTGCATATATGAACACTTATAATAATTATTAAAATAAAAAGCAAATATCTCAAACCTTATAAACAAAAAGGAGAAAAAGGGAGACAAAATTAGAAAGATATCATGAATATAAAAAATACAATTATATTAGGGCTGCCATTTCAAAGTCAACGTTAAGGCCACTGGGAGATAGTGTGTCTAATTTAAAGATCCACCTCATCTCACAGCGGCTCAAACTCGACTCCACATGGCCACCCCTCCAATGTGGTTTAATATGCTGAATACCATAAAAACTGAGCCCTGCAGGGTCTCCTCCATGATTTTTAAGAAAATGTAGGGAAACATTATGTTTCAAAAAGCCTCTTTTAATATTATAGATGTGTTCTCGTATTCTAACTTTTAATGTTCTTGATGTATTTCCGACATATTGAAGTCCACAAGAACATCTAAGGACATATATAATATTCTTTGAATGACACGTGATAAGTGAGTCGATTTTATAATTATATGTTCCTACCCGTGATTTAAAGCAGTCTAGTTTTTTGGGTCTTGTAACGGAGCTCCATGTACTCCGACCGAGTACCCTCCGTTGATGGATGCTCCTAGCGCTCTCAGAAGACTCCAAGCACTGCAGACGACACAACAACCACCGCAGACTCCACAACCGCCGTAGCTTAACTGGAGCCGCGCCGTCTTCCTTCCACCCTGGAATGAACCTCCAGCATTCAGGACCGTGTGGGGAAGACCTCTCCTCCAGGAGAGCGTATCCGGAACAAGCTCTTAAAAGAGCTAAGTGATTAAAGCTCAGGGGAATATGCAGAGCATAGCAATCCCCAGTGTGATACAGCAATTCCCTACAATAACGAGACAAGGCTACGTTTTGAAGGGTCAAGAAGAACTGAGGACTGGAACACCCAGCCTGCTTTTTATTAGGATAAGGTACACACAGGACACTCCCAGGGGGAGGATGAAAATAACCAATCATACATATGGTAACACCCCCACGTCTCCTCCCCTCAGATAAACACATAACATAATTATAATGTCCACATTTTTACTCAAGTTCTGGATGTACCCCAAAACCAAGGGGTACACCTTTAAATCCGGCACATGTCCAAAAATCAGCTCATTCGGATGAATGGTTCGGGAGATATAGAGTTCCAAAGATTTGACCGACCGCACAGACCAACTAGCCGAAAATAGTTCCATGAGTTTTGGCCTTGCGGTCGGTCTCCGTTCTCACTGTAAAAAGACACGAAAATCTTGCCATCCATTCGCATCTCCGTGATCGCTAGAATCCCCATACCAAGTTAAGTATAACTACCGAACGGCCGGTTGTTCGGTAGTTTCCGTACAAAGTTCTGGTGCATGGAGGTCTCAGCGGTGTTCGCCTGTTTGCGTATCCGATTTTAGTTCCATGCGTTTACAGGCAAACACCGCTGTTCGTGCGCAAGATGGCCGCAAACACGTGTAAAGTCCCGAAATGGCGGCCACCTATTCAAAGCACAAAGAATTCGTATGAAATCATACGAACGTCTGCATTCTCCAGTAATAGTATTCCCATGCAATGTATTCGTATAAATCCCCTGGCTGTTCGGTTATATTAGCAGTCCAGATCTACAGCATAGTTAAAGGGCTGGAGTCAGCCTAATACAAATCCATATGCCCAAATACAGTGTTTAAAGTGCAATACAGTCCAGGGCCATAGTCGCAGGGGAGGAGGCAGGCAAGCAGGCCTCTCCAGGACAAAGTGGCGAAGGGCACTTCGTCACAGGTCTATTTTTATAGGTTTTGCATCCCATGCAGTCACCACAATAGTAGAAACCTTTATTATTATCCTTATAGTCACATAGAAAATTATTATGATTTTTGGGTTTGTCTAAATAGCTGGTGGTCAAAATCTGCAAAAAAGATTTTTCGCTGCCCTAAATATAATTTTTGGTTTATTGTCAATATAAGGTAAAATATCCGTATCTTGTTGCAAGATGTGCCAATTTTTATTAAGCACTTTTTTTAGGGTTTTGTGTTCCTTACTATAATTAAAGATCATGGGGATCGTATCATCCTTTTTATTTTCCCTAGATTTATATACTAAAAGGGATTCCCTATTTATCTCTTTCACAGTTATTATTTCATCTTCTAATTTTTTGGAGTTATAACCCCTATCTATAAACTGTTCTTTAAGAGTATTCGCTTGATGTTCAAAGGACTTAAGATCTGTACAGTTACGTCTTACCCGAATAAATTGTCCCCTAGGGATATTAGCAAGCCATGGTAAAGAGTGGCAGCTATCCATATGGATATAACTGTTGACATCCACAGATTTGAAAAACGTACGGGTATTGACTTTATGATCCTGTATAAAAATCTCTAAATCCAAGAAATGAATACATTCCTCACTAATCTCCTGAGTGAGATGTATATTCCACTGATTGGAATTTAAAAATTTGATAAATTCCAAAGCAGAATTTCTATAATCTTTCCAAATTAAAAAAATATCGTTGATGTAGCTTTTGTATAGGACCAGGTTCGCACTCCAGTCATGCGGTGAATACACATATCTGTCTTCCCAATAGGACATAAACAGATTTGCATAACTGGGTGCGAACCTGGTCCCCATAGCTATCCCCCTACACTGTAAGAAAAAATTATCCTCGAACCAAAAGAAGTTGTTATGGAGGATAAGAGATATCCCCTCCATAACAAAGTCCACCTGCTCAGCAGGATACAATGTGGAGGATTCTAAGAAAAAACGTGTAGCTTGGCACCCTATCTCATGATACATGTATATAAACTAGTCACATCACATGTAATAAATAAAAAATCCTCTTTCCATGTAAAATTATTCAGAATTTGTAGTAGACTCATAGAGTCTTTTAAATACGAAGGACTCTTTTTAACTATTGGTTGGAGGTGTACATCTACATATTTCGATAAATTGGATAAGAGAGATCCAACTCCTGAGACGATAGGTCTACCAGGGGGGTTGGATACATCCTTATGTAATTTGGGTAAAGTATATATCACAGGAATTTTAGGTGACTTAATATTTAAAAAAGTATATTCTTTCTGATTTATAATACCTTCCGAAAAACCTTTCTCCAGGTATTTCTTAAACTTCTCATTTATATCTGCTTGTGGATTTTTTTCCAATTTCTTATATGTATTGCAGTCTCCTAATTGCCGTTCAATTTCTGAGATATATTTATCTCTGTCCATTAAGTTTTACTTACATTCACACAGCCTGTTTATGAAATAAGGGGATAATTCCATTTATGTAACTATGTATGGACAGAGGTTAGCAGTGGGACAAAATTATTTTCATAACGTTTTGTGGTGTTTGATGTCAGCTTTGTTCCCATTCAAGTGAGAGAGTGTCTCGCCCTTCTAAATAAGCATGTAAATTCAATCAGCTTCTGGCCTCACATTTGAGCCTCATGTCCAGTCTAATCCTGTCGATTCCACCTTAAAGATATTGTCCGAGTCTGCTGCTTTCTTACCCAAGACACTCCTAAGGAGCTTGTTAATGCTATAGTAATCGCATTGATTATTGCAATTCTCTTCTAACTGGTCTTCCCAGAAGCCGTACTGCCTCATAACAGTCTATAATGAATGCTGCTGCCAGATGATTTTGATCTCCAGTCGCTCCTCTCACACCTAACCCTTTTGGAGGTCATTACATTGGCTTCCTGTATCCTATAGAAGTCAATTCAATGTATTAATCCATACCTATAAAGCAATTAACAATTCTAGCCACTCATATCTCTTTACTGATCAGTAGGTATGCCCCTTTTCGGCCTCTCCGCTCTGCCCATGACTTTTTCCTGTCCACTATTCGCACCCATACAGCCAACTCATGCTTGCAGGACTTCTTGAGAGAAACTCCTTTTCTTTGGAATAGTCTCCCTACCACCATCAACCTCTCCCTCCTCCCTCCCCCTCCCACCCCCCAATGGTGATGTCTCATTTTAATGTTTCATTTGTTATTATGAAAGGACAAATCATAATTAAGAAACTAAAAGTTTAACATATGTAAAATAGTATATTGTATATTTATGACCTCAGAACAAAAGCAATAGTCAAAGTGGTTTGACAGGAAGTATATATATATATAACTATAACAGTATTCTTACACTTATTAAAGATACTTATTGTATTAATCGCAAAACTACAGAGATATAATTTGCACATCACCACTTGATTTAAAAAAAATCACACTACTACACTACTCTTAGACTAGGGACAATGAGACACCAGGGACACTGGGAGTCATGGGGAATCTAAGACACTGGGAGACTAGGGGACACTGGGCTACATAGGGACACTGGGCAACATGGGCATACTGGGAGAAAGGGAGACACAGAGCAATCCATCTATACAGCAGAATTAAACTGTAAGTAGTTTTTGGGTGAGTTTACTGAATTTTCTCTTATGTCACTCCTTGTGATTTACGTCATGTGATGTCATGCATACATAATTAATTATGAAAATTAGTAAGGCCAGTAATTTTTTCCAAGAAAGTAGGTATCGATACTACTCTTACTTAAGTATGGAAATTTAAGAGGAATGTACAGGAACAAAACTTGTGTGGAATGACTGACAATGAAATTACTTAAGATAATGCTAAATTTGGTCTCTCTAACACTGTGGCATGTCCCCTTTCTTCTCACTACATACACCTTTTCTCTGTCCCAGACTATATACCAGGAGCTTCTGCCTGCCAGTAAGAAGGCAAGGAGACAAGTGGATATGTGAGTGCTGTTGGGGATAAAATCAGCTATACACGAAGACCTGATGAATGTTGGCTGAGCCCCTCCCTCTTAGGAAACAGGATCCTGGGAATCAGTTAAGAAGACAACAGAGACATTTTCAATAACCAATTCAATTTTTATTTATACGTCAGTTATATTTATACCCCGTTTTCATGGTGGTTGGGGCATGGCATAAAGGCATGACAATGACGTAAATTGTTTTTCACAAGTTATAAGCAGCTGTTTCTCATTATATCCTACGTTATATAACGCACGTATATTTGATACAAAGCAGATATTTACAAATACCAAAATCTTGGACAATTAACAAGAACATTGCGCAATCAGTATTCTTCCCGTAAATAGGATAATTATAAGGACAAAAAAGGCAGTCATTCCAAATTCAAATTAACCCTTATATGGACAGCTAGGATAGATAGCAAAATGGATACTCGTGTCCAACAAGTGCCAGGGGACAGCCCTTAGAAAGTGTAGAGTGAGCGCATCATTAGACGCATGTATGTCCAGTTCACAGTGCTGTCTGCATAGTATACCCTTAGTTGGTCAGCCTGAATGATTGGCAGTTAGTCTGACATACATTCATGCCAGGCTGACCTTCCAATTTTTTTGGGCAGACATGCCCCCTTTTTGGGCATTTTCGCCCCTTTTGGCAGTTCTGGTTACGTGATCTGTGTCAGTGTCACACCCTTTTACCCCGCCCCTTGAATCCTTTTTTTTTTTTATTTCATCAGACATTGGTAATCAATGCTCTGAAAATATTTTTCTATCCAAAGTTAAATCGAGTACCAAAATCATCATTTGTTTTTGTTTTTTTGATGAAGCACATACAATTAGACTTACATAATATAATTATATATCTTACTATGAAGAGATTCCTCTTTTAATTTTAATTTTTAACTATATTACTACAAAATAATTCCTCTTCTCCATTCAGTATTATATGAAGGACAATGACGACACTAACATAAATACATTCATACCTCCATTCATTCCATAACTTTGAGGGGAAATTAAACCTTAACATAAACATTAATATATTTGTATTTTCTCTTTTAAATGCATAATGTACCAAGGATTTGATTCTTTTTTTTTGTCCAATTCTGACCATATTTTTTTAAATTTTCCTAGATTTAAACAATTTTTTTGGTAATATCCTTTATCCATAAAGTATTGATGTTTTATTTGGTCATATAGATCTTTAACATTCACTCCTTTTGTTTCAATTTTCTCGCCATTAACAGTTTAAATGCTGTGATGGACCACAATGTATTTAGTTTCTATCGGGAGGG
Organism: Pelobates fuscus; assembly: GCF_036172605.1. NCBI lineage: Eukaryota > Metazoa > Chordata > Amphibia > Anura > Pelobatidae > Pelobates > Pelobates fuscus. The sequence goes on from NC_086320.1 coordinate 141,704,654, forward strand.
CATAAATACCTATATGGAATAGGGCACATGCTGGATCTAAATCCCATTTTTTATTTAGTAGAGTTGAAATTATATTAAACACTTTAGACCATTCGGATTGAATCTTACTACATTTCCACCATATGTGGACTAATGAGCCTATTTCTTCCATGCATCTCCAGCACAACCCATTTTCATTATGGGAAAATTTACTTAATTTTTCTGAAGTTAAGTACCACCTAAAAGTTATTTTAAAATAGGTTTCTAACAAATTTATATTATGAATAGCTGTTTTCGTAAAATGGATTGACCTAATCCAAATTTCTTCTCCCACCTTTAAGTCCAAATTGTTGATCCATCTTTTAATGGTTGGAAATGATCTAAAATTAAGCTTTTCATCCACAATATTCATAATCAATCTACTAGTTTTTCTTTTTTGTTTCCCCAGAAAATCAGAATCTTCTTAAGGTCTCTTCCAAGTAAATCCGACACTGTCAAAGGCCTTCTCTGCATCCAATGACAGGGTCAGCATGGATTCTCCTGAATTTTTAGCCTTTAGCATTAAGTTGATATTTTTCTTAAGATTGTCTTCTGCTGATCTTCCTGGAATTAATCTGGTTTGATCTCCACTTATTATTTTAGATATAACCTTTTTTAAGCACCTTGACCAAATTGTTGAGTAGATCTTTGCATCCGAATTAATGAGTAAATTGGTCTATAATTTTTAATTAATGCTTTATCTTTTCCTTCTTTCAAGATAGGCTTAATATTTGACAATAACATTTCACTTGGCATTTGGTTATTCCTTATCATATCATCAAAAATTATAGTGGCCAGCAAGACTTTCTCCAAAAGCTCTATAAAAACAATTTGAAAGACCATCATGTCCTGGTGCCTTGTTTTTCTTTAGTATATAGAAAAAACGTTTAGTTGTAAATTGGCGCTTGTAGTATTGAAATAGTGCTGCTAAAACGCACCCGTGAAATCAACCACTTAATTCCACAAGAAACATAAAACAAAGCATAAAATGGAGGTTAGCACTCTGTGAACTAGTAATAAGAACAAAGTGCACAGTGATCGCAAAAGTACAGTAGTGAAATATAGTACATACACTTAAAATACACTTAAAATAATCTTTTTCCTGAGGGAATTTTCTGTAAAATAAAAGGCCTTTAATTTTACAGAAAATTCCCTCTGGAAAAAGACTTGTTTTTCTTTAGATCTTTTATAACATCTATAAACTCATTAGAGGTCAATGGGGCATTCAATATACCCAAGTAAATTTTATCAAGATTTGACATTTTTCTTTTTCTTAGATGTTCTTTAATTTTACTTCTCATTTGGCATTGATTAATATTGGTCCCCTCTTCTAGATGGTATAATTTTTATAGAAACTTTGAAAGGTATCATGAATCTCATTTGAATCCATAATTATTTTACCTTTTTCTATGATTTTATCAATTCGATATTTTTTGTTTGTAATATCAGGCTATTGGTCAGGATTTTGTTTGCTCTATTCCCCTGTGCATAACACGTGTTTTTTTTAAGTAGATTACATTTATCCTATCCATATATTTCATTTTTAGTTCATCCTTAATTTTAATTATTTCTTCACTATTTATTTCTGCAGGATTTTCTTTATTATGAAGTTCTAATTGGGCTAATTTAATATGTAATTTTTGGTATGATAAACCTTTTTTTCATATGCTCCTATTTTTATTATGTGAACTCTTATAACTGCCTTAAAAGCACACCATAAGGTTCGTTTTGAAGTCTGGGGATTAATATTTTCTTTTCTTAATTGTTTTTTTATCTCTTTAGCAATTTTATCTTTATTTTTCTCTTGTTTAACCCCTTAAGGACCAAACTTCTGGAATAAAATGGAATCATGACGTGTCACACACGTCATGTGTCCTTAAGGGGTTAAATAATGATTAATTAAGTCTCCATTCATGATGTATTTTATTCTTATTTGCTGTTAGTTTTAAAAAGACCAAGTTGAGATATCTACTTTTTTTTCAAATTGGATTTTTATTGAAGATTTTTCAATAAGTATAGGGTACAGAAAGGAAAAAGGGAAGACAACAATAGGGGTACAATAAAAAAAAAGGGGGTAGGGAGTCACGGATCTATAGGTTGTTATTATACAGTTGTATCTTAAGTAAATCATCGACCATATTTTGAATATGAACATTTTCTTAAGCAATTTTTATGAACAGATTATACACAGATTATACCTCGTACATTACCAATGATGTGTCATCAGCTATATTAGCTATATACTATCTGACTAACAAGAGAGAGACACAGAATGAGTTAGGTAGTATGGAACCATTTACATTGTGAGTCAGTTAAATTAATTTAATTTCATTTAATTTGGTCCTAGTCAGCATTCCCCTGTTCACTCTGTGCGTATAGTGGTCCACTGCTGCCAGCTATAGTGTGAGTTAGTTATTTGCTTAGTTGTGTGGGCTGACAACATCTCATATCTCAGATATGCTTGTATTTTTTGGTTAAGCAGTGTCAAAGGTGGGCACATTTTCTGTTTCCAGTGTGTGGCAATAAGATTGCGTACAGCCAATATCATTATTGTGAGTAGCTGTTTATCAGGATAAGAAATGTCCTCAGGTAACATGAGAAAGAGGCACATTGTCGGTGTAAGTCTGAGCGTTTGCGAGTGAATTGCGGACCACAATTCCCGAATCTCGTTCCAAAGGGGGGCAATAAGAGTGCATTCCCACCATATGTGGGACATGGTTCCCTTGTCCTGGTCACATCTCCAGCATTGAACTGAAGAACTTGGATATATTTTGTGAAGCCTATCGGGTGTCAGGTACCATCTGAAGATTAGTTTCTTATGGGCTTCTATAGGGGAGTAGCAAGAAGTTATCCCTTTTAATGCCAATAACGACTTGAGCCATTGCTCATTAGTAAAATTTAGTCACGATTCTCTTTCCCAATGGGTCTTAAATTTAAAATCCGGGGCTGGAGATTGTTCTTGTAATGCTGAGTAACTTACAGATAGAGTTTTAGTTTTAATCGGATTTTTGTGACATCTGTCATATAATGCGATCAGGTCCTTCTTTGGGCTTAGTGCTCCGTCTACAGTTGTCATTACCCTGTTTTTTATTATGCTCTTTAACTGTAAATAGGGGAATATATAGGAGTGTGGTAATTTATGCGTGGTTTGTAATTCTGGAAATGGTATGATTTTGCCTCGTCTGCAGAGGTCTATAATGCGGGAAAGTCCTAAATCCCTCCATTTGCTCAGGGACAACCAAGTTGAGATCGTTGCCAATGTTGTTAAAGGAGCCCACGGCAAGAATTTGCATTCATTTGTGCTAGCACGGTGTATGTGATCCCACGCTTTGATTGAGAATTTCGATAACGGTAATAGGGAGCGTGTATTATCCCTGAGGTGTTTGGGGGTCCACATGTATTCCGTTACTGAGCCGCTTGGGCTGTATTCATTTTCTAAGTCCACCCATTGTATTATATTTTTAGGGGCATGGAGTTTAACTGCTGTTTCCAACGCAGCCGCTCTCTGGTAGTTTAAAATATTGGGGACTCCAAGCCCGCCCTTGTTAACTGGGATCTGGAGTAGAGACATCGGCAATCTCGTTTTTTTCTTTTACCATATATACATCGTTATTATACGCTGAATATGTTTGCTCAGTGTGGGTGACAGAGGGATTGTTAACATTCTAAACACATATAGCAGTTTCGGGAGGATTACCATTTTAACCGCATTTATCCTCCCCAGCCATGACAGCATAACGTCTTTCCATTTATGAAGTAGCTGTGTGCACAGTAGCGGCAGGGGGGATAAATTGTGTGTAATGATGCCTCTAAGGGTAGGTGTTATTTCAATACCTAGATAGGTAATGTGTGTGTGTCTCCAGTCAAAGGAGAAGCTATTCTGTAGTGTTTGTATTGTGGATGATCGAAGTCTTACTGGCAATGCTTGTGTCTTTGTCTTGTTCAATTTGTAGTACGATATTGTACTGTATTTGTCTAACGTGCGCATTAGGTGGGGTAAGGATTGTGTCGGGTTAGACAGAGAGACTATAACATCATCTGCGAACATAGATAGTTTGTATTCCTTGTTACCTTTATGGATTCCTGTAATATCTTTGCATTCTCTTATTTTATATGCCAGAGGTTCCAAGGATAACACAAATAATAAGGGTGATAAAGGGCATCCCTGGCGGGTGCCATTTGTAATCGGAAAGGGTGTTGACAAAAAAACGGCGTTGGATACTCTAGCTGTAGGATTGGAATATAAAGTTAGGACGCCCTTGTTAAATGTTGCAGGAAACCCACATTTTTTGAGGACTTGTTCCATATAGCTCCAGTTTAGCCTGTCAAAGGCCTTCTCTGCGTCCAGCGCTAAGAGAAGACCTTCCATGCCCCTTGACTCCATATGGGATAGAATATTTAGGATTTTTCTCGTATTATCTGAACCTTGCCTATGTTTTACAAAGCCGGATTGGTCATTGTGAATTATACGTGTCAATATGTGTTTCATTCTTTCAGCGAGAACCTTAGCATACAATTTTGCGTCGCAATTTAGCAGCGATATGGGCCTAAAGTTTTGACATAATGTGGCTGGTTTGCCGGGTTTTGGTAGAGTGGATACGTGGGCTTGTAACATCTCCAGTGGCATGTTGCCGCGTTAGAAAGCAGTGGTTCAGGAGCATTGTGAGAGAAGGAACGAGGGTCCCAGAAAAAGTCTGGTAGTAAATCTTAGGAAGGCCATCCGGGCCTGGTGATTTGTGTGCAGGTAATTTGTGGATCACCTGTAATAGTTCTGTTTCGGTGATCGGGCTGGTGAGGAGATCAATTTCCGCTTGTTGTAGCGTGGGAACGTTAACTGAAGCTAGGAACTCTTGTATTTGGGTTACTGATGGAGTGTGTGTATTGGTGTCTTCACGGAGGTTATACAACTTCTGATAATATTGGGCAGATTCCTCTACAATCTTTTGGGGATTCATGATTTTGTTTTTGTCAGAGGAGAGGAGCCAAGCCACCCGTGAATTGGCCGTTCGTGCCTTTAATTTGGACGCTAATATGGAACCTGATTTGTTCCCATGTGCAAAGAATTAAAATTTACAGCGTTGCAGCATGTAGTTTGTTTTCTCTAACTCGATTTCATGTAATTTAGTTTGGAGCGACCTCAGTTCACGATATTGTGCTGGGGTAGGGCTTTTTTTATTGGCATGCGTGAGGGTTGTTATGTCTTTGAGAAGTGTACGGTATATCTCTTCTCTTCTGCGTTTGGCTCGACTAGCATGTTTAATAAATAAGCCTCTGACCACTGCCTTATGGGCTTGCCAAATTATGTCTATGGATAAGTGTTGAATGGTGTTGAGTTCAAAATATGAGGCTAGATCTGCCTTAATTTGGGCTATGATAAGAGGGTCCTTTAATAGAGTGTAATTAAGGCGCCATGTACCTCGTCCCATAGTGGAAAAATGTTCTTGTACCCATATGGTAATGGTCAGACCAGGTGATAGTCCCAATATGTGCCTTAGTTATGGTTGGTGTTATAGATGCGTGAACCAGGAATCTATCAATTCGTGAATACGAATTATGGATGGAAAAAACTATGTCTTTGTGTACCAATATCGATACCCCTCTCTTCTTTTTAGTATAACCAGTATGAAAGCCGACTGGGAATGATTTGGAACAGAATTTAGGCATATTAGTTTTCAAGAAGTGGGTTTCTTGATAGAAAGCTATATTCGCTCTCATTTTTTTTTGCTTCGGCCAAGGCCAGTCTCCTCTTGTGAGGGGAAATAAGGGCTTTGGCATTAAGGGACATAATGGTTAAAGCCATATTTGGTGTAAAGTTGGGTATATTGCTTCAACTTTGGGGTCCCAATGAGTGAGGTGTAGTTTGTTAACTGTGAGAGAAGTTATTATCCTTCTATGACTAGGTATCCACTTGGGTAAATTACCTTGTTCGATTTGTTTACGTATGTGTATAATATTTATAGACACCTTCGAGGGGTACCAATAGGTTGGGGTATTATAATCTTTCAAATCATGAATGCCCTGATGTGATATGCCTGTCTTTTGTGGATGTGCCTGTATGATATGCCATATGGTTGCATCTTTACTTGTGCATGGATACCTGTACTTAACAATGCGTAGTGGGAATCGATCCCTGACAATATATAATAATATAGACCATGCCATGGGGGGAAGGAGTTGTTGGGTTAAGTAAACAAACACTTTGAGCCCTAAGGCAACTATATACACAAGGACGTGCCAGGACATAGTGTCTGGTGTCCGAACAAAAGGTATTGGCCCAATGGAGCCAGTATGGGGGAGGGTAATTGCAACTTATCAATGCTTGACCGTTTGTACGCTTAAGGTGTGGTCGAATATGGGTGGATCTGGCCGTTGCTGGAAGTATCTGAGTAGCTTATCAACCTCAGTTGGCACAGATTTAGGGATTAAACATTTAGTATCATTACCCATTGACCAAAGATATAGCATAAAGAATAAGCATTTTAAACACAGAAGCATATCAAGCCTCAGAAAACGTAAGGTGTATAACCAGTACAATTCAACATTCTCACGTGTCACCACGAGTCCTCGTGTGAGAGGGTCAGGGTCGCACCTCGCCATTCAGCAAAAGTCAGAGTTTCATTTGTTTTTTGTCACGTGGATCCATTCCTTAGAGAGTTTTGCAGGCGACTTGTGAACATCCTTTGTAGAAGTATTATCTTCTGAGTGTTCTATGGTGAGGTCCCAATCCTTCAATAATTTCATCCCTTCCGTCATGGATCTGATCTGATGCTCTGTACCATTTCTTTTGATGATGAGACGTGTGGGGTAACCCCATTTGTATGAAACCTCAGCGCCTCTTAATGCCTTGGTAATTGGCATAAATTCCTTGCGTTTCATTAGTGTAGCTGCGGATAGGTCCACGAACAGTTTAATCCCTTCATAATGCGCTGGCATGTTGCTGTTAACTCGCGCTGCACGCATGATACTCTCTTTGGAGGTAAAATGGTGTACCCGGGTGATGACATCTCTGGGTACAGAGGGTGCTAGGAATCTGGGCTTCGGCAGCCTGTGCACTCGGTCTAAGCAAAGATCACGTTCTGTGAGCTCAGGGCAGAGTGTTTTGAAGAGAGATACAGTATATTCTTTCAGGTCTGATGGGCCAATATCCTCAGATATCCCTCTGAGACGTATATTGTTACGTCGATCTCGGTCTTCATGATCAGCTACCTTCGCTGTTAGAAGGGTGAGTCTTTCTTCCATAGAATCATATGCTCCTGCAAGAGTATTATGAGCTTCAATGATTTCCTCTGACTTATCTTCCAATAAGGAGGTGCGTTCCCCAATTGCTTGGACATCACGGGCGAGTTTGGTGAAGTCTGCTTGGAGAGATTGCTGTAAGTCTTGTAGCATCCTTTGGATTGTTGTTTCTGACGCTGGAATTGCATTCCCCAGCGAGATGGAGGTGCTGTCGCTCCTATCGGAGCGCGCCGTAGGCGATGATGGGCCACCGGCGCCATTTTGAGGGGTCCGTCGCGGAGGTGTTAAGGCCGCGATTTGCAGCGTTGCTGGGCGCATTTTGTTTTTTTTGGTTGCCCTTTGTGCCATGGTGATCTCGGACGTCGGGTAGGTATGTGTGGAAGCTGGTGCAGGTCAGTATATCTCTTCTAATCGCTGTAAAGTGCGTACCCTCGCTGGAGCTGACAGCTCACACAACCATGTCCTCGAGCTGCCAGGCCACGCCCCTTGAGATATCTATTTTACAGGCAATTTCTTAATTAAAAGATTATTTGTGGTTAAAATAGATCTATTCTTGAATATGAATGATGCAGGATTGAGTAAAAAGTATAATCTTTTGTTTCTGGATTTAATATCCTCCATATATCCATGAAATCAATTTTTTTTAGAAAATTATTTAATCTTTTAGCTCACAATTTTTGTTTTGTGTTAATTTATTTTCCTCTTTGTATGTTTTTATTTATTAATACGTTACTAAATTAGTTAAAATCCCCTCCTAAAATTAAATAACCCTGTGCAATTTTTTTTTCAATTTGTGACATAAGAGATTCAAGAAATTAAATCTGATTTTCGTTTGGTGCATAAACATTCACCACTGTATAGAGAATATTATCTACCAAACATTATAAAATAATATATCTTCCTTCTCTATCTATAGCTTTGTATAAAACATTAAGTGATATTGAGTTCCTAATCAGTATCAGAGTGCCTCTACTTTTTTTACTGTAATTTGCAAAAAATTGATGTGTATAATTTTAATCAAAAATTATTTTTTGTGACAATAACCAATGCGTTTCTTGTACTAGTGCAATATCACATTTTGTTTTGTTTAGTGTATCCATTCGTCTCCATCTTTTATAAATGGAATTGAATCCTTGTGCGTTTATAGTGCATAAATTTAACATTAAAAAAGTTTTGAAGCTTTTGTTTTCCCTTAATTTCCCCTTAACACAGACACATTCATACAACTCATTCATGCATAGATAGGTCAAGAGACCTTCCTTTTCTAGGAGCATTCTCTGGCCCATCCTAACTTAGAAATCTGAAAGAAAAGACTCCCTTCAGAGCTATTAAGGGTAGTTAGGCTATTATTCCAGAGGAGGTCTGCTTGCGAACGTTTATCCTATAATATCAGAGCATAGAAAGGTATAGCTTAATTTAGGGAGGTATAGAAAGAAAACGCCATTATAGGTAGGGGGAGAATGAAGGGGGGATACCCATGCAGAAGGGGAGCCCTCATTACAAAGAGCTATACCTCGTGATATTCCTATGTCCTCTAGATATATTTGAAAATCCACTTAATCCTTAAGTTCAACTCCCTTTCTTCTTAGGGGGAGCTCTATAACTCTATTCTCATCTTTCTATCCATCATTTAATGCTGATCCCTTTACCCCCCTTACCATCTCTCGCCCACGCCCTTATCCCATACCCCTTTAACTCACTTAATTATTCCTTGCATTTTATTATTTCTTCTAACTATCCCTTGCAATATTCCTTTATATAGTAGTTGAATCCCCTGTTCTTTTGTCATTATGGTGTGTCTTTCTTCTTGAAAAGTTAATAGGATTTTTGCTGGATATTGCCAAGTGATTTGTATATTCTTTTTAATCGGCATGTCAGTCACTGGTTTTAATTTCCATCTTTGTTGTTGGGTAAAGTTAGATAGATCATTGAGTATCCTCAAATTTTAAAATGTTTCCTTATTTTTGGGCGCGAGATTTCTAGCCTTCCAGATTCTTCTTTATATATATATATAATTATGAAAACATATTATTGTATCTCTTGGTGACTGGGGAGATACTGTTGAAGGTTTGTATAATCTATGAGCTCTTGCCATAAGTAGTTCCTTTTCTCCTTCTCCTAAGTCCCCTGCTATTTCCTTAAAGTATTCATACAGAAATTCTTTCAGTTCGTCATTTTTAATTTCTTCCGGAACTCCTCTAATTCTCAAATAGTTTTTTCTTGATCTGTCTTCCAGATCCGAGATTTTTCTTTCCATCTCCATTAATTTTTTGTTTGAATTTTCCTGTATGTCTTGTTGTTTAGACATATCAAATACGATTTCCTTAATTTTCTGATGTAGCAGTTTTATTTCTTTTTCATTTCATTCAGAGAGTTAGTCATTTATTTTTTAATATAATCTCTGTGTTCTTCTAGGATTTTTATCAGAAATGATTTTGTTATTTCTTCTCACTCTAGAGGATCCTTTCATACAGTTGGTCTTTCTCCATCAGTGATGTTAACTTTTTCTTCTATATCATCTTTATTTATTTGTTTTGTTGGTGAACGTATTCTTTCTCTTGAAACTATTTTTTCATCTACTGCTGGTGATGTTTAATAGGTCAGCACGACTTGTTTTGTGATTTTTCTTTTTCTTCTTTAATAAGGTTGGTTTTCTTAGTGTTCTTGGAGTCAGTCTTTTTTGTTGCCATTTTGTTTTTCCTTTGTTGAATCACTTTTTTTATATATGTTTCTTGGTTAGTCAGTTCTCTTTTTCTCTCCCTTCTTTTTTTTCTTCTCTTTTTCATTTCAATTCAAGTTTTTTTATTTGCTTGTTTTTTTTTTATTTATTTTTTTTTAATACATTTTTTTTTCTTTCTTGTTCCTCCCAATATTAATTAGGAAGTTTATCTTCTTGAATTATAAATTGTCTTTTTAAGGGACTTTTTTTACTTTATTTCTTTCCACTTTCCTTAAAACTTTCTTAATACCAGATACAATATAAATAATCAACTGTCTGGTTTTAATCAGTCCCCCTTCTTTTTTTGGGGGGGAGGGGGGGGGGGGTAATTAGCTCAGCACAGTTTAATTGCTGTAATTGACATATATATATATCTTTATCTAACCATCAGTTGTAAATTGTCCAGTATAAACTATTTCACTCAAAAGTTATTTGCAGCCGACAGTTCAACCAACAAATCAACTGATGTATATACCAACCAAATTACCTTTACCAGTATTTACATATATTCTTGGTAGGTAACTGGCTATTCTCTTGATAGATAAAATATAATTATATAACAAGCAAAATAACGTGGCTTTTTTTTTTTCAATTTATCCTCATTTACTTAATTACTTAAATTCACATACTTATACCTTATTTACAATTTATCAGCCACAATTGCCGTTTTCCCCAGTCACCATGATATTACTCACTGTGTCTTTTATTTAAGATTTACACATACTTTTTCTTTTTCTCTCTATTGTCTGTTATTGGAGGTTTCATTCTATATTCTCGGTCTTGTGCCCAGTACTTACATTATTCTGCCCGTTATGAGGATCCACTTCACTTTCCCCTCTCCTTTTCCCACTCAATATCGTGGCTGCGGCTTCCAGGTTTTTTTCAATTCCCTCTCTCTCCTCGACACTCTGATATCGGTCTTTTCGGAAACCTGCAACTCTAAAAACCTGTAAGTGACTTTCACCGCTCTCTGTTGAAACACATGCTGCTTTCTAATTTGTTGTCCGACACCATGCTACTATCGCTTGCTGGTGTTCTCGTGGCTGACCTCCTCCTTCCCTGATGCAACCTTGATACACCGACCTCACGTACGCCTGTACCCCGCCCATGGCATGGCTATATTGCTAATTCCTCTTCTTCACAAACATAACGCTTTTACTACACTCATTTTCTATGAAAACCACTCAACCAGTGCATATGCAATGCCAATCAAATCAATCTTAGAGTCATCCAACCTTGATCAAATATATTAAATCTTATCCCATAGGGACATAAAACATATGAAAATGTAATTTTTTTTTTAAAAGAATATATAATTTACAAAAAAGTCCAAAGTAGGGAATGGGAAAAATGGGAAAAGAGATGGAAGTAATAAAAAAAATAATAAAAAAAAATACTTAAAAAGTATAGTAAAATAAATAAAAATTTAAATAGAAAGATAAAAACAATAATGACAAAAATTATACAAGGTTATAAAGATAAACAAACACAGTCAATCCATCAGAGTTTCCGGAAAGTGAGTTGCATAAATTGCAACACCTACTCAGGATCTTCATCCAGCACATGCAACTTAAATCACCAGCCATGAGGTTTGTTTCTAGTTTCAGCAGCTCTCTCCCATAGCCTAGATCATAGTCAAGAAAAGGGTGAAAAAGAAAGAAATAACAAATACAATATAAGTGAAATAAAAACATGGGAAAACAGGAGGAGTGGACACCAAGATAAAACAAAACACCAGAGACTGTACCTGGAAAACACAGGAGTCAGGAATAAAGACGGTCACAACAATGTGGAGGTTGAAAGACCTAAACATTTTAATAACCACTCACTTTCACAATTCAATGAAAACAAGCAAGTCATTTGGGTGTCAAACACATAAATCCAAAATAATGAATGCAAGTTTCTTATTCCTATCACAAAGGTGCCTTAACATGTTCAATGTCCATATATCTGAGCTAGGCTCAGTGTTTGCACAAATTGAAACAGTAGAAAGTTGATTGTGGCTGCATATGTTGCTCTTGTGCTCCACCACCCTAACTGTGAGGGCATGAAATGTCCAGGGCCAGCGCTACCATAAGAAGAATAATGCATTCTCCTGGGGCGCCGACCTGCTGGGGCGCCCACTGGAAAGTTTCCTGGTGGGCTGCCCCTGTCTGGGCCTGGAACACTGGGTGAGTGGCTCTTTAGCCACACAGCCTGTTCTTGGCTCTCTCTGCCAAGCCATAGCCTATTCTGGGCTCTCTCTGCCTCGATGGTGCCCACCAATTATCTGCTATGGGACCAAGGTTTTCAGGAAACCCAGCCCCTGAGCAGAATGCTTCCTGCAGGCAGGGATAGCGGGACATGACTTGGTATCCTGACTTCCACCTGCCTGTGAAGACTGTAAAACACACTGCAGGGAGCAGGGAGCAGCCTGTGCTCACAGTGCACAGCTCCCCTGCTCCCCTGCTCCCCCAGCACAAACAAGACTGGTCCAGATCTCCTCTCGTAATATTTTGTCATGGTAAGGACTAACCTATTCCAAAACAGCTGAAATCGAAAGAAATATCCAATTCATTTCTTCTAAGATCGGCTATATATAGGGCAAAGAAAAGGGCCAGGCAGGGGTGCTGTTAGGATTTTTCACACAGGGAGCCTAATGGCTTAAGGCCGGCTCTGTCTGTCAGTGTGTGTGTCAGCCAGTGAGCATTTTTAAATCAGTGAGTGTGTATCTGTCATTGAGAGTATCTGTCAGTGTGTGTGTGTATCTGTCAGCACAAATGTCTGTCAGTGAGTGTTTCAAATCAATGAGATTGTGTATCTGTCATTGAGAGTGTGTGTCATTGTGTGTCAAATTAGTGAGTGTGTGACTGTCAGTGAGGGTGTGTCTAGATGGAGAGGTGAAGTCGTTGCAAAGGGGAGGAGTTATTAAAATGACCACGCCCACTTGGGGGCACCAACAATTCTTCACTCAGGCGTCTGTGCCCAGAGGATCGGCCCTGTGTGTGTATGAGTGTTAGTGAGTGTGTAAGTGCCATTGTGTGTATGACAGAAAGTGTGTGTATGAGTGTTAGTGAGCGTGTGTAAGTGGCATTGTGTGTGTGCGCTAGTGAGTATATGACCAATTATTTATATACAATACATATTAATATAATTATATATTATAATGAAAAAAGTTCTACTTACAGTGAACCTGCAATTGAAGATTATATTAGCTTTAGTGTACTAATAATCTTAATTTTAGTAATGACAGGAGGCGAATATTTGCATATCTTTCTTTACTGAAAACTCCAGCAGCATAGAAACAGTAACAACCAATCAGAGAAAAGATATGGTGCCCATAAAAGGCCCTGTCTATGACATCACTTCCTCTTTCTTTGAAGCGAAACAATAAATAACAACAAAAGACATAATCATATTACGTCAACAGTTCAACAACATAGTAGAATATCCAACTCCAGTAGTTCCGCGATGCAGAGGTATGGAAGGTGAATCTTTGTCTCGATGAGAAGACGTTCACGCTGCAAGAAAAAGAAAAAAGGTGAAAGGTCTCTGGCGTGATAACTTGTCCGCATACAATAAGCATTAAGCATCTGATATACCAACGAACATTAGAATGTGAAACATATCAATATATATTCATTCTAAAGCAATGATATTTAAGAATCTATAAACACAACATAATTCAAGGTTCATGTCTAATATTCAACCTATACAAGACCCTCAAGATACGGGTCTAATTAGCAAACATACAAACCACAACGTACTTACCTTCCTGAACATAAAGGGCATATTCTGTTCCACACGAAAAACATGGGAGGGATCCTATAGGGTGGGAAATATTCGCCTCCTGTCATTACTAAAATTAAGATTATTAGTACACTAAAGCTAATATAATCTTCAATTTTACCACATGACAGGAGGCTTCATATTTGCATTTTTAAAGCTTTGAATTGACCAATGTGAAGGAAGCATGAGACGTTGTCGAAATAGAACGTTCTAAACGTACTTTCTCGCGCCCAGACCGCGCAGTGTATAATGCCGGCTAGGGAAGCGCCAACCCGAAAAGGCTTGTGAGGCCGCCGCTCCCCTGACCGAGTGGGCTCCGAAACAAGGTTCGACGCCCGCGAAAAACAAAAGCCAACGGACCCATCTGGTCAGTGTTGCGGTAGTCACCGGTCCATGAGGGTTCACATAAGACGTCAAGAGGTGACCCGTCGAATGAGTTCGAAGGGGGATATTGATATCGGCATACCCATTAGCGTTCTGACCACGCATAGTGTGGTGTCTGACACTGAAGACGAATCAGACTTAGTTCGTCTCGGCACGGTAAAGGCAACCCCGTCTGGTGTGAGAGAGAAAACCATCCATATCGCAAGCCCTAACATCCGCCATCCATCTAAATGAGTCGAGGCATAATAAGGGCTAGTTTGGCTGAAAGTTAATTCAGTGACAAACAAGGATTGTCCGGTCATTCCCTAAGGGATCTCAGCACCACATCCACCTGTCAGAGGCGTGAGTACTTGGGTGCCAGGGGTCTCGATAATGCGGCACCCCGTAGTAGTCGACAAAACCAGTGAATATTGATCTACTGGCCTGCCCTGTACCGGAACGTGCGCCGATATGGTGGGTCAGATCACGTTGAGGGATCGATATGACCGCCCGACGAGACCAGGTGTGACAGATAGTAAGGATCAGCGTGACAGGTGCGGTAAAGGGGTCGGAATCCCTTTCCACCCACCAATCACTTCAGGCCGACCAGGCAGAAATATAGCCTTTCCTGGTGCCGGGAGCCTACGAGTCCCATAGGACTCAGTTGATGCAATAGGTTGTGGACTGACCAGGAGCCCCTGAAACCGTCCAGGCCACTAGTGCCAGTTGTCCTTCCCTGACAAGGGAGTGAGCTTCCCCTTGCGGTCCTGTCGGAAGTAGAGGAAAGTCAGGGAGTAGTAGAGGGTCTTCGCGAGACATCTTACAGGCGATCCGGGAACCGCGGTTGATCTGCCCGATGGGTGTCATGAGCAGGAGCGATATCTTGTGGGTACGTGTGTATCGAAGCACCCTTGCTATTGTGGAGAACGGCTGGGATACATTTATAGGATACATCCACCGCTTCGCATCCGGAGGAAGAGTCAAGGACCGTTCAGCCAATTCAAGTTTGTATGTGAAGTAATCACCATCAAAATTCCATCCTCATTTCTGCTGACAGTGAGATCCAGTGGTCGTAAGAGTGGCCGGTGTGTACATATCTCGCCACCAGCTGTTGCCTGGCCCTGTAGTGTAGTGGGCCAGGGAATATCGCTTGTATGGAGGAGGAGAGGAGGAGAGGAGTCCCGCAATCCGGCAAGTATCCTGAGAGGAATCGTATCCAACCTTAGAGTGTGTCTGACCTCTATCCTTATAGAGGCAATCTTTGTCCTAGACCGACGCGGAACGTGGTTCTCCAAGCCGATGTCGAAACCGAGGAATTGGCCCAACTCAGATGGAGAAGCGATCTTTGTTTGTGTACTACCAAATGTGTAAACCAGTCGTTATCGCTTAGGAGGTCTTGTAGAAGATGAATTTCCTCCATCTTGAAGTGTTTGTATACCACGTAGGAGTTCCATTGATGTAGCCTCCTGGCTTCTGCTTGACCAGGAAAACATTAGCTGAGGAAGCCTCCCCATCCGGTACATGTTGGATTGCACCCTTCTTGAAAAGGGTTGCGGGTTTCTTTGTCCACGAGGCGTTCCCGTTCTGCCAGCATGCGTAATGGAGGCGAAAGGGCAACCTGAACGGCTGTGATAAAAAATTCTATGACATAGCCTTGTAGTGTCTGGTGAACCCCGGTGACTTTGGTAATCATCTCCCAAATCCGTAAAACAGAGAGAGGCTGCCGGTCGTAAAATTGGAAACAGTTAGCTACGTAGGTCGACTCACTAGTAGAGAAGCGAGTAAGAAAATATATGAGGACTGTGGATGCGATCTGGAACCTGTCGCCCAGAAGCGGCTGGTGGCTCGGTTCCGCTACCGACCAGTCCTCCCAAAACATCTTTCCCCGTAGGGGAGACTTGAATAGATTTACGTGCTCCTTGAGTTCTGCCATGAACACTACACCAAATAGTAGGCCTTGTGCTTTTGGGCCGAATTCTTGTCGTTCCTAAGTCCCATAATGTGTTGTTGATGCGCACCAGAACAGAATTGTGTCTGTCGGCGCATAGTACGTCATCTATTGAGCTCGGGCACAACTACCACTTTGTCTGGTAGCAGTGGGCTGGGGTATGTGGCCTTGAGGCGTGCGCATACTTCCGTCTTCGGCCACTCGGGTTTAGTGCCGCTATTGCTATCTCTGCCTTGGCCGCTGTCACAGAGTCAGGTTTCCCTAACGTACTTCGAGGAAGTGTCCTCCATCAAGCGGTGTGGGGCAGAGCCCATAAACAGAACCTTCTCCACTGAGGCCGCTACAGCGGCGTTTGTCATTGCCTAGAAATCTTGGGAAGGTTGAGGGTGTCCACCATGACTCATTCCCGTCCTGTTTGGAGACAGTGGGTAGTCAGTGGGAGTAGTGTTTGAGGATCATCCGGGTAAAATGGTTGGAGTTGCCTGTTTAGTTTGTTTGAGAGTATGAATACCTGTGCCAAGTGTAGAGGGGTCACCTCTATTAGTTTAATCTGGCTACTGAGAGCCGCGGTGCAGGCGCGACTGACTGGTAGTGGTGTTTGGTCAGGTTAGCCGGGTCCACCACAAATGTACGCCAGAGCTGTATGTATGGTATTAAATTATACAGGCTGATTATAGAGGCGTGTGGGGCCTGTCTCCATAAGGTCTGCAACCGCAGGATCCACGTCTGTTCGGTTGGGTTCATCCCAGGCGGTGTGCCATGGTAACCCAGAGGACACCCACATCAAAGGTAATGGACTGTCAGTGACCTTGCATGCCTATCTGGGGGTCACCCCAGGTGGTGTGCCATGAAAAAGTACCCAGAGGACACCCACATTATAATTATTGGTACCTTGCAAGTATTGCATGCATATCTGGGGGTCACCCCAGGTGGTGTGCCATGTAAAAATAACCCAGAGGACACCCACGTTCAATGTGTACACTAGGCACCGTAAATATACATATATGTATCCCTGTGAAGGGTACTACGCAGTACACTCAGTTTCCTTAGAGGTCCTGCCGTCAATCCGTATCCAGCGCGGTACTGTTGCATTAAAGTAAACTGACAGGCAGTGAGAGGGCTGTATATGCACGTAGTCAGTGAAATCAGGGCTGTATGTGTTTATCTCTTGAAAATACAGACCCTTGTGCATATCATCGGGGTTCACCCCGGGTGGTGTGCCGTGGCAATCAGAGGACACCCACATCAATTGAAATGGGCCGTCAGCGCCCTTGCATGCATATCTGGGGGGTCACCCCAGGTGGTGTGCCATGAAAAAATACCCAGAGGACACCCACATAAAATTTGCACCCTTGGGTACAGTAATGTAATATAACCCTGTGCCGGGTAATCAGTATAATATTCCCTTGGAAGGGTATAGCAGTATGTGATCCCCTGAGGGGGAATAACGTTGCATCTGTCCCTGCAGGGACCAGCGAGGCAGTATGTCAGTTAAGGTATGTATATCATATATAGTACAGCCTTCATCCCAAAGAAACTCAATTGTGCCTGCATAGACTATCTTGTACCGAACAATATAAACAGGACCACCAGCAGAATGTGATCATACCTACTGACCTTGCACAGGATGGAGGGTAATGCCTACCACAAACTTAAATTTGTACCCTATAAACTGGTACATAGGTAAAATAGGACACTTTAGTAAACTAATAGATTAAATTTTAACATAGATAATGAATGTTATTTTACAAATATTTGATAAGAGGTCCTTATATATATCCTGCTTTATTGCCAGTAAATGACCTTGTTAGTTATGGGAAACAGGTGATATATCTAAAAAATTTGTTCACTTAATCCCATTAAAACATTCTAATTAAAACCAGTGAGTTTTCCATAGGTGCCCCTGTGGGGGTTCGAACTTGCATATAGCTAGAATAGCTGTCTGTTAGCTTTGCAGGCAAAGCAGCCTGTCACCTAAGCCAACTCTCCAGCTGTCCGATTTCCTGAGACTGAGAGGAGGGGGGGGGTCCCCGAGGGGGGGTCCCCCAACTCCGTTGCGGCGATCGGGTGATTCCCGAACCGCCGAGAGTAAGGAGAGGCGGCCGTCGCGGGTCTCGCGAACCGCGAGAACCAAGATGGCCGCCGGCCACGCGAGTGAGAGCTACCCGCTCGCGGCTGCGAGCGGGAAGGGAAAAAGGGCGGCAAACAAAATATTCTAACCCCGGCTACCCTCCACCCGTCCCCACCCAGCCCCCTGTGTCAATAAGGGCAGGTCCACGTGGCGAACGCGGCACGAACAGCCGTGACGCCCGCTGACCGTCAGCCCGAAAAAAGCAAAGTAATAGAGGCACAGAAAACCAAACAGGGTGACTGATGTAAGTGAAAAACAGGAGGGGGACAGTGATAGGTAGATAGGGGTGAATAAGGAAAAACCAGTAAGAATACAATAATAAAAAGAAGAAAAACAGCAATGATACAATAATAAAAATAAGATAAACAGTAATAATACAATAAAAAGACAATATGAGTACATAAACCAGAGAGGTAAAATTACTCTGACCTGTTGATGGCTGGAGCAGCAAAGAAAGAGGAAGTGATGTCATAGACAGGGCCTTTTATGGGCACCATATCTTTTCTCTGATTGGTTGTTACTGTTTCTATGCTGCTGGAGTTTTCAGTAAAGAAAGATATGCAAATATGAAGCCTCCTGTCATGTGGTAAAATTCAAATTTACTGTAACATAAATTAAATCCCATCATCATTTATAAATGAAATCCCACCAAATTAATTGAATACATAATTTATCACAGCAATAAATGATGTATTCAATGTAAAATGAATGTATTGGACAGTTTGTGTGTATGGATGTATGCATCAGGCAGTAGGTGTCTATAGATGCATGTAATGGGCAATGTGAGTGTGTATGAATGTATGTATTGGCAGTGTGTGTATGGATTTATCTATTGGCAGTGTGTGTATGGATTTACGTATTAATCAGTGTGTGTGTGTGAATGGATGTTTTATTGGCAGTATGTGTATGTATGGATGCATGTACTGAATGTGTGTGTGTGTGTTTATATTGGGCAGTCTCTTTCTTTCCCTAAGTGTCTGCTCACTGTATCTCTCCTAAAATGTCTACCAATCTGTCTCTGTTTCTTAAATACCTGAACAATCTCTCTATCCTTTCCCTAAAGTTCTCTCTGGTGTCTCT
This sequence comes from Pelobates fuscus, assembly GCF_036172605.1. Lineage (NCBI taxonomy): Eukaryota > Metazoa > Chordata > Amphibia > Anura > Pelobatidae > Pelobates > Pelobates fuscus. The sequence goes on from NC_086320.1 coordinate 141,723,917, forward strand.
GCTTTCCCTAAATGTCTTGCTGGTCCATCTCCTTTCCCTAAACGTCTTTTCAGTCTGTCTTTTTTTCCCAGTCTCAACGTTCCATCTCTGCTCCCTAAATTTTTCCCCAGTCTGTATGTTTCCTAAATGTCTTTGTTGTATCCGAGATGAGATTTTCCACTAAATGTCTTGGCCTGTCTCTCTTAAAGATGCAAGTAGACACTTAGGAGTCTATTCACTAAACAGTGATTTGAAACCATTATGAAAAAGAGTTAATATTGTGACTTTTGTGTAACTCTTGTGTTTTTGCCTAAATGTTGCAAGTGTTATTTCAGCTCACTGTTTAATGAATAGACAGTGACAAGAAAAGAAAATGACCAAAGTCAATTACAGAGTTATTCACTAAAGTCAGAATTGTTGGATTCAAAATTAATTAAAAGTTGATTTCAAATGTAAAGTCAAAGTAGCCTAAATCCGAAATTCACTTTGAATTCCCAGCAGTTGCCACTTTAGTGAATAACCCTATAATAATAAAGAAAGACTGGCTGGAGAGAATCAGTAGCAGAGAGTAAGCAGATAAATCATCAACACAGAGACTTCAAGCTTTGGAATAAACAGGAGAAAGATGGGGATAAATGCTGTTGAGAGAGAATATACAGATTGTTAAGAGAGAAGAATAAACACTGTGGAGGAAAGGGATAGCTGATTAGACTTAACTGGAAACCAAATGGCAATGGCATTTAGGCCAAAATAGCTGATTTAGAAGAATTCTTTAACTCTGCTGCAGTCACAGCTTAGCTGTTCTTACTTAAACTTTGCTATTCTGTTTTCAATTCACTGCAAATCAGAGTTTAGTGAATAAACATCTGAGATAATTTAGTTGCACTCATGAGGGGACGGCAAAATGAATGCCCTGGACTTGTCTCCCTACACAGTCTAACTCAGAAGGGTGTTTTAAGCAGATATACCACAAATGGTGTTTGGCAGTTCTTAAGAGGTCCTTAAGAGTATACTTCTTGCCTGTCCTTGGTTGTGTTAAGGAGTCCAAGTGTATGACTCCATGACAGTTCACAGTGGCCTCACCTGTACATGTCCTTTAAACTGGTCAACCCGTTCTCAATGGGAGATGAAAAAAAGGTATAGCTGCCTGAACCAGGGAGTCTCCAAGATTCCTTTATCTCCTATATGCCAAAAGAGGTGGTTCTCTGAACAAGTCACCCAGCTTACAGTCAGAACAGTTAGAACATGCAAGTGTTTCATAATGATTTAAACAATAGGGGGATAGATACAGTGCTGACTCTGGTGGGCAGCATACACTAACAACTAACAACTAACAACCCAAAAATACTATACAAGCAAAAAGAAAAAGAGAAACAGGTTGTGTCAAATACCCTCACTGTATTTGGTGCAACCTGTTTCTCTTTTTCTTTTCATAATGTATTGCCTTATGCAATCTTAATGTATGAAATAAGTGGTGACACAGGATATTTAGAGTACCCTAAGCCCTCACCTTTTGTGCCCCTGTGTGTTTCTATAAAGATCTGCAGTCTTCTGTTTGCAGTCCATAAGGGCTTTATCAAGAAAGTCCCTTGTCATAATATCATTCATCATATTGTTGGCTTGTACTTCAAACCTTTCACTACGAGAGATATTCGGTTTAATCCTAATGTCATAACTTACCGAGACTCCGTTCCACCAAGGTTACTTCCGCGTTTGGAAGTAAGCTCCTCCCATCTATGTGACACTACACTTACCTGCTTTACAGGGAAGCCGTGCCAAACTCAAAGTACTGAGTTATTCAGTTACTGAGTTACACCACGCTGAACTCCCACATACTTCATCTAATACCGAAAAACTCATACAACACGCTGCCGGCATTTCACCTCTCATGTACAGAACCGGATCAGTTAAAATTGACTACTGCCTTCCCCACTCCTTGAAATTAATACTTGGACCTCAACCACACTGCCATCTCCTTTTCCCAGATCGGGACTGACACCGGAATTCCTTAAGACTATCAAATAAACTGAACCTTCATTAATAATACAGCTGGACACTTCCTAAACTCTTCAAGAACATCATCCTTCGGATATTCCTGGAAAACCATAAGTATCACAATTTTTTTCACAATCCATTTACTTCTAATTATCAAAAGAAATATCTACTTAATTATTATTGCAATTCTACAAGCATTTCCAATCAAATTCTTAGATGCTGCATGTTAATTCCTATTCAAGTAATTAAGGACTTTGTTACTATTCAAACATTGTTGCAATTCTACAAGCAATTCAAATCAAATTATATATGATGTTTAATTCCTATTCAAGTAATTGAGGACTTTGTTGCTGCTTAATTATTGTTGCAATTCTACAAGCAATTCCAATCAAATTCTTATATGCTGCATTCTAAATCCTATTTAAGGACTTTGTTACTTTTGTTTGTTACAATTGTTTCAACTAGTAAATCAAGACAATTTTCTTTCTTTTTTAAAACTGCATCCTAACATGCCATTAGAAGAAATTATAACTGTCTGCAACCTAGTTTCACTATAAAAGAGATTGAAGATAAATAAAACTTCTAAAAAATTCCAAAGTAAATTCTTTTTGATTTTCCAAAAGGTAAAGTACTACCTATTCATTCTGCAGTTGTGTTCCTCTTGTCTAATCTTCCTGAATCATAACACCTAACCAGTTGGGAATATGGGAGACCCTTCTTGAGGCCCCATGGGTGGAATGAATCGAAATGTAATAAAGAATTGCGATCTTTTGGCTTAAAGAAAAGGTCAAAGTCAAACACATTCTCGGACACACTCACTTGGACATTAAGGAAATGTACTGTTGTAGAATCATCTTCCAATGTGAATGAAATGATCGGAAGGCATCAATTCAGATATGATTTAAACACCAAAAGGTTTTTTTAAGGTAGCCTTTCCAGATCAAAATAAATATTATATAGATATCAATATATCAGAACGAAAGGTCTACAGAATCCTTAAACATTTGTGAAGTATACACATACTACACAGCGTATTGGTGTACTGGTGTAGTATGCTTATACAATTTAACACACGAGTATATTAAATACATAAAAAGAAAAGTGTACAATAAGAAAAAATGAAGGGAAAGGGAAAGAGGGAAATGGTGAAATGTGCTGACACTGAGGGGACAGCCTCAATTAAATGGTTGAGACATATTCTGTAAATGGTAAATCTCTTTCCAAATGCTGACAGGGTATTATGAACCAATGCAGTTAGGCAGTCCATTAAGTGAATATCTTTCATTTTCATTATGACATCTCTTGTTTGCTGGGTAGGCAGGATGTGGCTATGGCTCTTCTAACAGCCAAAGTAACTTTATTAAATAGTAGTTGGGCTCTCTTGGGAAGCCACTCTATGGTTTACAGAAAATAGGAACAACCAGGAGTCAAAATCAAATGGATGTTGAAATATAGTAGCCAATAGCCTATCCACCCCTCTCCAAAAGAGCACCACCATTGGGCATGTCCACCACATGTGGAGTTCCTCTTTGACCACTTAGTCTCCAATAAGTGTCACTGGAGGACCTGCCCATATAAAACAGTTGAACAGGGGTAGTATGCTATCTGAACAATATTGTATACATCTGTTCCTGGGACAGGACACATATATTTGTATTGTAGCCATTCATCCTCTCCTAACTAGCATAAATAACATAAAATTCCTGGGCTTTCTATGTACACTCTCATGCTACACAGTTACATAGTTACATAGGCTGAAAAGAGACATGTGTCCATCAAGTTCAGCCTTCTTCACGTTTGTTTTTTGCTGTTGATCCAAAAGAAGGGAAAAAAACAGTTTAAATCACTTCTACTTTTGCAACAAACTAGGAAAAAAAATTCCCTCTTGGCCCTGGAATGGCAGTCAGATTAATCCTTGGATCGAGGAGCATTTACCCTACATTTAAAAACTAAATGCTTGGATATTCTGTTTTTGCAAGTATGCATCTAGTTGCTGTTTAAACAACTGCCCGGACTCTGATAAAACCACTTCTTCAGGCAGAGAATTCCATACCCTTATTGTTCTTACTGTAAAAAACCCTTTCCTTTGCCTTAGACTAAACCTTCTTTCTTCCAGTCTAAACGCATAACCTCTTGTCCTATGTAAAGTCCTGTTTGTGAATAGATTTCCACACAATGGGTTGTATTGGCCACAAATATATTTGTATAATGTTATCATATCCCCTCTGAGGTGACGTTTTTCTAAACTAAAGAGGTTTAAATTTGTTAACCTTTCTTCATAGCTAAAATGTTCCATTTCTTTTATTAATTTTGTAGCCCACCTCTGCACTCTTTCTAGTGCCATAATATCCTTCTTTGCTCAAAATTACACCGCATATTCAAGATGTGGTCTTCCCAGCGATTTATAAAGAGGCAAAATTATTTTCTCATCCTGAGAATTAATTACCTTTTTCATGCATGACAATACCTTACTGACCTTAGCAACTGTTGATTGACATTGCACATTGTTGCATAGTTTGTTGTCTATAACAATTCCCAAGTCCTTCTCGTGTGTGGTTATCTCTAATTCGCGTAACTTTGCATTTCTCTACATTAAATTTCATCTGCCATTTGATTGCCCAGTCCCCCAGTCTATCTACATCCCTCTGCAGCAAAGTAATATCTTGCTCACATTGCATTACTTTACAGAGTTTTGTGTCATCTGGAAACACTGAAACATGACTTTCAATGCTTTTTTCAAGATCATTTATAAATATGTTAAATAGAAGGGGTCCCAAAACAGAAGCCTGAGGTACACCACTTACCACCTCTGTCCAACTTGAAAATGTACCATTAATGGCAATTATCTGTACTCTATTTTAAAGCCAATGTTCTACCCAAGAACAAGAGTTTTTATCTAGACTGAGATCTTTGAATTTGAACACTAATCTATTGTGTGGAACTGTATCAAACGCCTTGGCAAAATCCAAATAGATCACATCCAGTGCAACACCCTGATCTATACTTTTACTTACTTCTTCGTAGAATGCAATCAAGTTAGTTTTCTATGACCTGTGCTTCATAAAACTATGCTGATTTTTGCCGATAACCATGTTCTTCTCGAGGAATTCTTGAATATTATCCCTTAATAAACTTTCAAATACTTTCCCAGCCACAGATCTATAAAATCCGAGCAAGGATTTAGAACCCTTTTTGAATATAGGAACCACTTGTCAGGATCGGGACAGGGATCCAACACGCAGAGTACAAACAGGTGGTAGGTACGTATACCGGACCTTAGAATGGCCGGACTTAACGTAAGGAGTAAGTAGAGAATGGTCTAGGAACAAGCCGAGGTCGAGGGAACGAGAGGACAGGTAAGCGAGAGACAAGCCGAGTCAAAGGGTAACAGAGATAAACAGGGTAGTACAAACAAGCCGGGTCAGAACCAAAGAGACAACTAGAATACAAGAGCACTGAGTGACTAGACAGGCTAGAACCACGACAGGGTAATGAGCAGATGCCGAAAGCCTTACTTTATACCTTGATTCTAGAGGGTAATCCCGCCCCCGACGAGTCCTGATTAGTGCTCGGGACTTGACTGACAGGTCGACCCGGGTTGGCGTCATGACGTCGACTACTGAGCGTCGCGTCATATAAGGAAGTGGATCCCTCGCGGTCGGCTTGTAAATGGCCGAGAGAACCGCGAGGAACGGAAGAAACAACCCCTCTGGGAGGATAAACGTCTAAGTCTCTCACCTCCTCTGAGGTAGAGACTACAGGTACCCTGACAGTACCCCCCCTCTCAGAAACGCCCACCGGGCGGAAGGAATCGGGACGAGATGGAAAACGGGAGTGAAAAGCCCTGCGGAGGCGAGGAGCATGTACATCCTCCTGAGGTACCCAAGACCTCTCCTCAGGACCATATCCCTTCCAGTCAATAAGATATTGTAACTTCCCCCGAAGATTTGAGAATCGATGATGGAGTTGATTTCATACTCCTCCTGACCCTCAACCTGAACAGAGCGAGGAGAGGATATAGTGGAGGAAAATCTGTTACAGACTAGCGGTTTCAGTAAAGAAACATGAAAGGAGTTAGGAATGCGTAAGGCAGCTGGAAGAGCCAGGCGATACGCAACTGGGTTAATTCGAGTCAGAACCCTGTAAGGGCCAATGTAACGAGGAGCGAATTTCATAGAAGGAACCTTCAAACGAATGTTTCTAGTACTCAACCATACCCTATCACCTGGAACAAAAAACGGAGCCGCCCTTCTGTGCTTATCAGCGTGTTTCTTGAACAACATGGAATTATGTAGGAGAATTTGTCGAGTCTGATCCCACAACTTCCTCAAATTGGCAACATGAACATCAACCGACGGTACCCCTTGGGAAGGAGAAACCGAGGGAAGAATGGAAGGATGAAAGCCATAATTCATGAAGAAGGGACTGGAACGAGTAGAATCACAAACGAGATTATTGTGTGCAAACTCCGCCCAAGGAATCAAACCGACCCAATCGTCCTGGTGTTCAGAAACAAAACAACGCAAATATTGTTCAATCTTTTGATTGGTACGTTCAGCAGCTCCGTTAGACTGAGGGTGATAGGCAGAAGAAAAATTCAATTTGATGCCTAGTTGAGAACAGAAGGATCTCCAAAAACGTGAAACAAATTGGGAACCTCTATCGGAAACAATTTTGGAAGGTATCCCATGTAAGCGAAAAATCTCTCTCGCGAATATCTCCGCCAATTCAGGAGAAGTCGGGAGTTTAGTTAAGGGCACGAAATGAGCCATCTTAGTAAACCTATCAACCACCGTGAGGATCACAGTCTGTTTTTTAGAAACAGGCAAATCTACAATGAAGTCCATAGCCAAACAGGACCATGGTCTCTCTGGAATGTTCAAGGGATGTAACAACCCACATGGAAGCGTATGAGGTTGCTTAGTCTTCATACAGACCTCACATGCTCCGATGAAATCCCTAATATCCTTCCGTAAAGAAGGCCACCAGAAATCTTTAGAGATCAAGGAACATGTCTTGCGAATACCCGGATGCCCAGCCGCCTTACTGTTGTGAAAACACTGTAAGAGTTCCAGTTGGAGTTCAGGGGGAACGAAATGCCTTGCCCCAGGAGTCTGTCTAGGCGCCAGATGCTGCAACTTCATGATCTGACCAAGCAACGGAGAGTGAATCTTAAGACTCGTGTTGGCGATAATATTGCACCTGGGTACTATAGAAGACAAAACCGGCTCAGATATCGCAGAATGTTCATATTGTCGAGACAAAGCATCGGCTTTAGAATTCTTAGAACCAGGTCTATAAGTGAGCACGTAATTGAAATGCGTGAGGAATAAAGACCAACGAGCTTGCCTGGAGGACAAGCGCTTGGCCTCCCCAATATAGGACAGGTTCTTGTGGTCTGTCAAAATAGTAACAGGATGTAAGGTGCCCTCCAATAAATGTCTCCACTCCTTTAAAGCCATGATAACTGCTAGTAGTTCCCTGTCACCAATGTCATATCTGCTCTCAGGGCCTGATAATTTCTTGGAAAAAAAACCACATGGATGTAAGGGCTTATCCACACCTAACCTTTGGGACAGGATAGCACCTATACCTGTCTCTGAGGCGTCTACCTCGAGTAGGAAAGGCAGAGTCGTATCAAGGTGAACTAAAATTGGTGCAGAAGCAAACAGTTCCTTGAGTGTTTTGAAGGCAAGAAGGGCTTCAGTAGACCAGTTCTTAGTGTCAGCCGCCTGTCTGGTCATATTGGTAATAGGAGCTATAATTGAAGAGTAACCCTTAATGAAGCGCCTATAATAGTTGGAGAATCCAATAAACCTCTGAATGGCCTTGAGGCCCCTGGGTAAAGGCCAATCCAAAATGGACTGGAGCTTATCCGGGTCCATCTTAAACCCTTCCCCAGAAATCACATAACCAAGAAAGTTTATCTGGGATTGGTCAAAGCTGCATTTCTCCAATTTGCAGTACAGGCCATGTTGAAGAAGCTTGCGCAATACCCTTCTGACTTGTCTGTGGTGAGTCTCAATCTCTCTAGAGTGTATAAGTATATCATCCAGATATACAATAACGCAGTCATGTTGAAATTCCCTAAGAACTTCATTGATCAGGTCCTGAAATACTGCCGGTGCATTACAGAGGCCAAAAGGCATTACTGTGTATTCATAGTGCCCATAGTGCCCATAATAGTTGGTGCTTGTACAAGTTGTGACATGAAGTTGTCATTTAACAAGTTTAAAAACCTAATTCCCTTTGCTGAGCTACTAGTCCCTATGTCCCAATTTATGTCTGGGTAATTAAAATCTCCAATAATTAAAGTGTTACCAAGATTTGCAGCTTTCTCAATTTGCTCAAACAGCTGTTGTTCCTCGTCAATATTAACATTAGGTGGTTTATAACATATCCCAACCAATAGTTGGTTTCCCTTCTTTTCCCCCAAGCAGATATTTACCCATAAAGCTTCCACATTTTCCTCATCGCATTCAATTTGCTTAAGATTTGGCTTTAAATCATGGTTGACATACAAACATACCCCACCACCCTTCTTGTTTTTCCTATCCTTCCTAAATAATGTGTACCCATTTAAGTTAACTGCCCAGTCATGTGTCTCATCCCACCATGTTTCAGTTATGCCTATTATATCATATTGTTTAGTGTATGCTAATGCCTCTAGTTCCCCCATTTTGTTATTTAGGCTCCTTGCATTAGTAAGCATACATTTAATATCATGCGTCTCTTGTTTATTTTGTGAATTACCAACATTACATAGCTTCTCTGTTCTGAGCTTGCCCCTCCCCCCGTCTCCACCCTCCTTATACTGTTCTAAAGCCCATCTCCTTTCTGTCCTATCTCCATTTTGTAGATTGCTATGACCCTCCCCCCTACTACTAGTTTAAAATCTCCATACAATTTAACACACGAGTATATTAAATACATAAAAAGAAAAGTGTACAATAAGAAAAAATGAAGGGAAAGGGAAAGAGGGAAATGGTGAAATGTGCTGACACTGAGGGGACAGCCTCAATTAAATGGTTGAGACATATTCTGTAAATGGTAAATCTCTTTCCAAATGCTGACAGGGTATTATGAACCAATGCAGTTAGGCAGTCCATTAAGTGAATATCTTTCATTTTCATTATGACATCTCTTGTTTGCTGGGTAGGCAGGATGTGGCCAGGGCTCTTCTAACAGCCAAAGTAACTTTATTAAATAGTAGTTGGGCTCTCTTGGGAAGCCACTCTATGGTTTACAGAAAATAGGAACAACCAGGAGTCAAAATCAAATGGATGTTGAAATATAGTAGCCAATAGCCTATCCACCCCTCTCCAAAAGAGCACCACCATTGGGCATGTCCACCACATGTGGAGTTCCTCTTTGACCACTTAGTCTCCAATAAGTGTCACTGGAGGACCTGCCCATATAAAACAGTTGAACAGGGGTAGTATGCTATCTGAACAATATTGTATACATCTGTTCCTGGGACAGGACACATATATTTGTATTGTAGCCATTCATCCTCTCCTAACTAGCATAAATAACATAAAATTCCTGGGCTTTCTATGTACACTCTCATGCTACACAGTTACATAGTTACATAGGCTGAAAAGAGACATGTGTCCATCAAGTTCAGCCTTCTTCACGTTTGTTTTTTGCTGTTGATCCAAAAGAAGGGAAAAAAACAGTTTAAAGCACTTCTATTTTTGCAACAAACTAGGAAAAAAAATTCCCTCTTGGCCCTGGAATGGCAGTCAGATTAATCCTTGGATCGAGGAGCATTTACCCTACTTTTAAAAACTATATGCTTGGATATTCTGTTTTTGCAAGTATGCATCTAGTTGCTGTTTAAACAACTGCCCGGACTCTGATAAAACCACTTCTTCAGGCAGAGAATTCCATACCCTTATTGTTCTTACGGTAAAAAACCCTTTCCTTTGCCTTAGACTAAACCTTCTTTCTTCCAGTCTAAACTCATAACCTCTTGTCCTATGTAAAGTCCTGTTTGTGAATAGATTTCCACACAATGGGTTGTATTGGCCACAAATATATTTGTATAATGTTATCATATCCCCTCTGAGGTGACGTTTTTCTAAACTAAAGAGGTTTAAATTTGTTAACCTTTCTTCATAGCTAAAATGTTCCATTTCTTTTATTAATTTTGTAGCCCACCTCTGCACTCTTTCTAGTGCCATAATATCCTTCTTTGCTCAAAATTACACCGCATATTCAAGATGTGGTCTTCCCAGCGATTTATAAAGAGGCAAAATTATTTTCTCATCCTGAGAATTAATTACCTTTTTCATGCATGACAATACCTTACTGACCTTAGCAACTGTTGATTGACATTGCACATTGTTGCATAGTTTGTTGTCTATAACAATTCCCAAGTCCTTCTCGTGTGTGGTTATCTCTAATTCGCGTAACTTTGCATTTCTCTACATTAAATTTCATCTGCCATTTGATTGCCCAGTCCCCCAGTCTATCTACATCCCTCTGCAGCAAAGTAATATCTTGCTCACATTGCATTACTTTACAGAGTTTTGTGTCATCTGGAAACACTGTAACATGACTTTCAATGCTTTTTTCAAGATCATTTATAAATATGTTAAATAGAAGGGGTCCCAAAACAGAAGCCTGAGGTACACCACTTACCACCTCTGTCCAACTTGAAAATGTACCATTAATGGCAATTATCTGTACTCTATTTTAAAGCCAATGTTCTACCCAAGAACAAGAGTTTTTATCTAGACTGAGATCTTTGAATTTGAACACTAATCTATTGTGTGGAACTGTATCAAACGCCTTGGCAAAATCCAAATAGATCACATCCAGTGCAACACCCTGATCTATACTTTTACTTACTTCTTCGTAGAATGCAATCAAGTTAGTTTTCTATGACCTGTGCTTCATAAAACTATGCTGATTTTTGCCGATAACCATGTTCTTCTCGAGGAATTCTTGAATATTATCCCTTAATAAACTTTCAAATACTTTCCCAGCCACAGATCTATAAAATCCGAGCAAGGATTTAGAACCCTTTTTGAATATAGGAACCACTTGTCAGGATCGGGACAGGGATCCAACACGCAGAGTACAAACAGGTGGTAGGTACGTATACCGGACCTTAGAATGGCCGGACTTAACATAAGGAGTAAGTAGAGAATGGTCTAGGAACAAGCCGAGGTCGAGGGAACGAGAGGACAGGTAAGCGAGAGACAAGCCGAGTCAAAGGGTAACAGAGATAAACAGGGTAGTACAAACAAGCCGGGTCAGAACCAAAGAGACAACTAGAATACAAGAGCACTGAGTGACTAGACAGGCTAGAACCACGACAGGGCAATGAGCAGATGCCGAAAGCCTTACTTTATACCTTGATTCTAGAGGGTAATCACGCCCCCGACGAGTCCTGATTAGTGCTCGGGACTTGACTGACAGGTCGACCCGGGTTGGCGTCATGACGTCGACTACTGAGCGTCGCGTCATATAAGGAAGTGGATCCCTCGCGGTCGGCTTGTAAATGGCCGAGAGAACCGCGAGGAACGGAAGAAACAACCCCTCTGGGAGGATAAACGTCTAAGTCTCTCACCTCCTCTGAGGTAGAGACTACAGGTACCCTGACACCACTGCCTTCCTCCAATCCTCCGGAACACTTCCTGAAAGAAAATAATCTTGAAAGATTAAAAACAAAGGTTCACTTATTTGCACACTTAGTTCCATAACTACTCGTAAATGAATACCATGAATACCCAGTCATGTGCCTCATCCCACCAGGTTTCAGTTATGCCTATTATGTAATATTGTTTTAGTGTATGCTATTGTCTAAAGTTCCCCCATTTTGTTATTTAGTCTCTTTGCATTAGTAAGCATACATTTAATATTAGCATGAGTCACTTTGTTCTTAGTTTGCTCCTCCCCCATCACCCTTATACTGAGCTAAAACCCATCTCATTTCTGTCCTATCTCCATTTTCTAAAATGCTATGACCCTCCCCAGACACTACTAGTTTAAAATCTCCTCCAACCTTCTAGCCATCCTGTCCCTGATAATATACAATCCACCACATCTATAAAGGTTGTACCCACGCGCAAAGTCAGCCCAGTGCTCTAAAAACCCAAAACTTTCCTTCCTGCACCAAGACTTCAGCCACGCATTGAGCTCTCTAATCTCCCACTTCCTTTCCATTGTAGTGTGTGGCACAGGTAATATCTCAGAGAGTCCCACCTTGGAGGACCTTTTCTTAAGTTTGCTACCTAATTCCCTGAAACCATTCTTTAGGACCTTCCATCTTCCTCTAACTTTGTCATTGGTACCAACATGGACCAAGACCGCTGTTTCATCCCCAACATCTCCCAATAATCCATCCACTCCATCAGCAATATGCTGGGCCCGAGCACTCAGGAGACAGCAAACTGTCCGTTTGAGCCGATCAGAGTGCCAGATTACCCTATCTACTCTCCTAATGATAGAGTCCCCTACCACCACAACCTGTCTAGTATTCCTTCCATTTTTATCCCCACCCATACTAGAGCACCTGTTCCCTGGGCTGTTAGAAGGAACAGCTTCTCTAGTACAGCTACTCCTGAGTTCTTAACTCAAATGGGCAAATCTGCTACGTTCTACAAACTCAGGATTAGCTAGCCCTTTCCTCTTCCCAAACTCAGGACTAGCTATCCTTTTCCTCTATAAATGTGGACTTTAGTATTCCTAACATCTGTTCCTAACATCTGTTTTCTTTTCTACCATTATTGTTTAGGGTTACCCCCTTATCTGCTCCTATTTGATACATAGATATTGAATTTTTTGCCATTTATTTATTCCTAACATCTGTTGTACAGAAATACTTGAAACTTTATTTAAGAAAAAAGAACTCTCTAGAGCTTCCATCGTGTACTGTTTGTTTTTTCTGGTGGATAAAAGCTTGTGAAATGCAATCAACCATCGTGATCAGTGGGTGTCAACTTGATCTCAGTACCCAGTCTGTCATAGTCTGTGCATAAGCCAGTCAAGGAAACTGATTTGGGAGCCATCTTGATATATAATGAGTTTGATTTCATTATCAGCGGAATTGATTGTTTCAAAAAACTCCTTCAACAGGTCAAGTGGCACGTCCCAAACAGTGTAAATGTAATCTATGTACAATAAACCTAAAAAAAGTAGAGTAAGAGAAGAAAAGAGCTAATGTCTACAAATCCTCCTAGCTGGGGGTGTAACCACTATATAACGTTAGCAAGCTACCTCACCCCACTGTCACCCAGCTATCTGCCTGTTCCCCATCTGTCCTATCTCATCTCACTCCACTACCTGTCCCCACTAAATTTTGCTCAGTGAGCAGCAGACTCCTCTCAAGATTGTCGATCTCCCTCAATGTTGCAATTTGCTTCTCGAGATCTCCAATCTGAGCTTCCAGATAATGTCTCTGTGACAACTGGCTTGAGTGAGTTCCTCTCTCTGGACCAGAATTCTTCTTCTCTTCTCCATCTTCCCTTTCCACTTGCACCTCTCATCAACCCTCCTTTTATCATCACCACCTCCTATTCACTTACAGTACACATACACCTTCACATGCAGTTACTTTAAAAAAACACTGTCATTGTAGTGTCAGTTTTAATGTAACTCAATTTGCTAATTAACCTTCATGCCTTAGCCAAGGATTGGCAACCTTCGACACTCCATAATGCTGGTACAGCATCAAGGGATATGTAGTCCACAACATTTGGAGTGCTAAAGGTAGCTAAGCCTGCCATAAGCTCAAACTCAACAGTATGAGAAATGCAATCACATTGTGGTGCCACTGTTTAGGTTAAAGGAACACTATAGCACTAGAAATACAAGCGTGGATTCCTTATGCTATAGCTTAAATCTATTCTGATGTGCCCTCCCACCACATCACCACATGTGGGGGTTTCAAAGTGAGATTTACTTACCTTTCAGCTCTCCTTGCTAATATTGCATGTGCAGCAAATATCTACTAAAGGCCAATGCTTTTAATTTGCAGGTTTACAAAGAGACCATTGAGATGAAGTGGTCTGGGTGCCTATAGAGTCCCTTTAATACATTAATTTTCTATGGAACATGTAATATTAACTGTACTTGATTGAACATGAGCTTTATTTTTGCATTGAACTCTCAGCATTTACTCTATTGAAGAGCTCCTTTCCATTTGTCTGGTGTTCTATTTGTTCCCTGTATTGCTGACATTTGATTGGAAATTGATTTTCTAACTTTGGCAGATACCCAGGCTAGTTGAGTTAATTATTTGTTTTTCACATTGGTTTAATTGTTCTAAAGTTTCCAAGTGAATTATCAACTCAAGGCAACTCTATATTTAACCCTCTAAGTTTTATAAGTTTTTCCCAACATATTGTTTTGCAGTGGATTCAGTACACTTCTTGTACTCAAAAATTTATTAGACCCCCATATCAATGTGCTAGGAGACTATTCTCACCAGGCCATTTAAAGTGAAAAAGAACCTATAGCTAATATAGTAGATAGTGTAATGCAAACGGGGATACAATTTGCAGTAGGAACACCACACCAGTGGAACACCAAGATATGCACCATCAATCCTCACAAATAATCAAGAAGGATAATATATAGACATCACTGTGCTAGCAGATAGGCATTAATCTACTAGATCAAATGGGTAGTAAAACACAATGTTTTTGACCTGAAAATGTTGCCATGGCAACCATAGACAAAGTGATAAACAAAACTTCCAAAACAAATGGCTTGGATAATCCATACATTCTGTCAAAAACAGTGCAATAGGATTGTGCTGGAAAAAAACACACCAAACACATCTATTACTCAATATCAGTGAGGAAAATAATAAAGAACCTAACGACTAAAACAAACAAACAAACAAAAACATTACAACCAGTGTAATCACACATAAATAGTAAGAGAAGAAAAATGTTACAAGCGCTTAGTTAGTTAAATTAATATACTTGCGTAGAAGAAAGCAAAAACATGTAACAGGTAATATAGTCAAATGAAGAAGGTACTGCCTGTGCGATAAGCCATACCTATCAAAATTGCAAAGCGAACCAGGTTGTCATGACAACTAAAATGGTCAAGGGGGTCGTCTGAATTACTGAAAGCCCATAGTATATGCGAAACCATAGAAACAATAGCAACAGCAAACAGACTGTTTTGCTAAAAGTATCAGCATGAATGTGATGACAAAACAAAGTTATTAAGTGGAGTGTAATGGGCACAAAATGCATAAAAATGTCTATAGATATGGAGTATCCTACCAAGTACATTACTCTTTCTATACTGTATGCAGTGACAAAAGGTATTTCATTAGGATTCTGTTTAGCCACTTTGGGCATCTATATCTCAACATTGCTTTGAAATGATGCATTAGCCCTCTAATTTATAAAGAAGGTCAGAGGATTAACCTTTTGGAATAAACTATGACCATGGAATCGAGCTTAGTGTTGGTCCTAACAGGATTAGAGTCAATCCTCCAAATTCTCATCAATTTGCTGCAGAGTAATGAGCATAGAGTTCTGGTGGATAAAAGCTTGTGAAATGCAATCAACCATCATGATCAGTGGGTTTCAAATTGATTTCAATACCCAGTCTGTCATTGTCTTTATGCATAAGCAGGTGAAGGAAACTGATTTGGGAGCCATCTTGATATATAATTCGTTTGAATTCATTATCAGCGGAATTGATTGTTTAAAAAAAACTCCTTCAACAGGTCAAGCGGCACGTCCCAGACAGTGAAAATGTAATCTATGCACAATAACCTTAAAAAAGTAAAGAAAGAGAAGAAAAGAGCAATGTCTACAAATCCTCCTAGCTGGGGGGTAACCCCTATTTAAAGTTAGCAAGATGACAAAGAGAGAGAATATGATGATGCAGTGTTTGCTTTCACCGTTTGTTTTGTTTTGTTCAGTATTATTTTCCTGTTTGATTTTTTTGTATTATAGATTGAGTCAAGAGGGGGTGTACTTTTTTAACCAGTGTTTAGTAAAAGTTAAGTTTCAACTACTTTGCCTATTCAATTATAGATAGTATTCCACTTTAATACTCATTAGCTACTTTTTGCAATCTCCTATTCTCTCTTTTTGTAATCTATGTACATTTTGAATGTCCCTTCTGTGAAGTGCAGTGGTGTACACATGATCCATGGGGCTCCGGTGTGAAAACTGATCCATGGGCCTCCCAGGCGCTTACACTGCGCGGACCCCTGCGACCGCCGTATGTACACCAGTGCATGCAGATACACATACACTTAACCCCTTAAGGACACATGACATGTGTGACATGTCATGATTCCCTTTTATTCCAGAAGTTTGGTCCTTAAGGGGTTAAAGGACCCCTATAGGCACCCAGACCACTTCAGCTCAATGAAGTGGTCTGGGTGCCAGGTCCCTCTAGTTTTAACCCTGCAGCTGAAAACATAGCAGTTTCAAAGCATTCGGAGCTGAGAGGCGGATTGGGGCTGAGAGATCCCTAGCGCCAAGGGAGCCCAGCGCTGGAGAAATGTAAGTGCTGAAGGGGTTTTAACAAGGGTGAGGGGGACCGAAGGACTATATAGTGCCAGAAAAAAGAGTTTATTTTCCTGGCACTATAGTGGTACTTTAATGACAAACATTCAGATACACACACATGCAAACAGATAACCATGCAGACCATACAGACGAACACATACACATACAGACCAACATACAAGCACACACACAGACACACAGAGATACACATACATACACACACACATACATACACACACACTCATAGTGACAGACCCACATACACACTCACTGACAAAAACATATACACTCACTAACAAACACACACTCACTAACAGACAAGTATACACACACACTCACTAAAAGACACACACTCACTAACAAACATACACACACTTTCACGAACAGATGCATACACACTAGCTAGATCTTCACTGTTAACCCTGGGGAAGAGAAGGGGTCTATGAAGGTAAGCGCTGTCCATGGTGTCTAGTGTGTAAGAATGAAAGCAAGGCACACACTCTCCTGCTTTGTTTAACAACTTATTATGACAAGAAGGGAATCATAGTATAACCATCATAGTATAACCAGGTGACTGGGGTTACTTTATAGTATCCCTGTTTCGTCAAATTGCTTTACTTAGGTATCAGACTGTACATCAACCAATAGTACCTCTGCAAACTTCAATCACATCTATCTTTTCTACCTACCTATTATTTATCATGAATCATATATTTCTCTTATTTGACCAAAGGCTATAAAATCAATTATTTTTTTTTACTTTGTGCCTTATATGCCCCTTTAAGAAAATAAATTATTATTTTAAATTAATGCCATACTATTTAATACATTAGCATATTAAAAATTAATTCAATTAATTAAGTTACATGCCTAAGATCATTTTTGTTTGTGGACTTTGAGGTAAGTGAAACCATTCATCAACTTAGTGATGCATGTTTGAAGCTAAATAAGTGAAAGAAAATTATTTTTCATAATTAGGTTGCTTTAACAAATCAATAATTTAATTTGAACAATTTACATAAAGTCATTAGTGATAAGCACAATTTACTTTACTTTGCATTAATTTGTTTTGATTTACATCATAATTTTCTGAAAAGTTCAACTGAAACATATGTTAAAATTATTTAGCAAAATGTTTAAGGAACAATATGTGTATTCCGAACACTATAATGCCCTGTTAATTGATTAGGTTAATGGTGCCAACCAGCAATAAATAAACAAATAAAGTACTTTCTTACTTTTTCATCCTAGCAGTGCTGATCTCTGTTGCTGCACCTGCCTCCTTTGCTGAGATAATTCCCAGATTTTACTAGTAACATGACGTAAAGTCATGATTTTATTAAAGACACTGAGGCGAGTATTATGCATAACTCTTTCTTTATTTCCTCAGCAGCAAAGATAGAGGAATATAAATATTGTCAAAATGAAAGAAAAAACTGTATAGGCATAACGGGTAGCCGATCACATGGTAGAGGAAGTAGCTATATAAGTCCTGTGTCTCCCACAATCCCCCTCTTTCTTGCGAAAACCGAAGACCAGGTAAGAAGAACGATGTCCCACTTGATCAACACAGGAGACAGGAACAATACGATAACTTCAAGCTAAAAAAGACGGAGAAATATGGTAATTTCCAGACTCAAAACTGCAGACTTACCAAACATCACTGTGAGGAGTCACAAACAACAAACTGGATTCTGAAATACAAAATATAAATAATTAGTAAAAACATAATGAGACGTACAATATCATCCAATCATATAAATAAATATATATAAATAAATACATATAAATAAATACATACCTAATAGAACAGCAAAAACCCGTAGAGTCTCAAGCATCTCGTATCCCAAATCCACACCGGGAGGGTGGGAGGGAATAATACTCGCCTCCGTGTCTTTAATAAAATCATGACTTTACGTCATGTTACTAGTAAAATCTGGGAATTTTATTAAAGACACGGAGGCTCATATTATGCAAGTTCAAAGCTGTGCAACCACTCGAGATGCGATGTGTTCAATAGGTCTGAAATAGAAGTCCCTAAAGGTCGATTCTCTGGACCAATCTGCCGCCCGCATAATATCCTCCAGACGACATCCGACTGAGGAGGCTTTTGAAGCCATCGCGCCCCGTACAGAATGAGGCGTAAAAACAGAGGTGTCTATACCTGCAGAAGATAGTAACCAACGCACCCAACGTGCTAGAGTAGGTGTCGAAACTGGCCGGTGAGGTGACTTAAAAGATAAGAACAAATCATGTAGATCAGCGGAGCGGAGGGAACGTGTAGCATCCAGATAAACTTTGACGCAATCCACTGGGCAAAGTGCCGGACAACCAGAAAACCTAGGGTATGTAAAGGACTTGGATGCAGATTTCGTCCTCCTGGATATGTCAAAAGTAACGCCTTCCGGGGTGAATGCAACGGCGTCCCAATCCAGGGCCCTGACATCAGAGACCCTCTTGCAAGAGACCAAACAGAGTAACATCACCAGTTTGGATGACAATCGCTTTAAAGTCAATTCTTGGTTAGGGTACCATGATGAGAGGAACTGCAACATCACGTTGACGTCCCAAAAGGCAGAGAAACGAGGCCGAGGAGGACGGGCGAGTCGAATACCTTTGAGAAGGCGACATACAAAAGGATGTCTGCCGATAGGGGAACCATCCAAACCCTTGTGTCCGGCCGAAATAGCCGAGCGGGATAGGTTGATCGTGCGGTAAGCCTTACCCGAATCAAACAGGAACGTGAGGAACTCCAGGATCAAATGTAGAGGGGCAGATACGGGATCCACTGCCCGTTCCATGCACCAACCAGACCACGATCTCCATGAAGCTCGATAAGCTGTTCGTGTGCCTGGGGCCCAGGCGTTATCGAGGAGTAGGAGAGTTGTCTGCGGAACGTCTGAGACAACCCAAGGTCCCCTGAAAGGAACCATGCTATCAGGGGCAGCTGGTGTTGCAACACCAGTTCGTGCGAGTTCCCATCCGGATCCAGAAGGAGGTCCTGGAAGATTGGGATCAACCGAGGGAAATCTATGGACAACTCCATCAAGCGAGGGAACCATGGCCGAGATCTCCAGAGAGGAGTGACCAGCGCCACACGACAGTCGTGGCGAACCAGTTTCGAGATCGTGCGTGCGATCATGTTGAACGGGGGAAAAGCGTACAGGTGACCCTGTGGCCAGTCTTGGAGGACGGCATCCGTCGCCACCGCTGCCGGGTCCGGCCTCCAACTGTAGAACTTCGGCAGTTGTGTGTTCAGCCGTGATGCGAACAGATCCATCTGGAATTTTCCCCACAACATTTCCAGGCCCTGGAACACCGAAGCGTGCAAACGCCAATCGCCAGAGTCTCTTAAGTGTCTGGAATTCCAATCCGCTCCCGAATTGTCCAGACCCGGAATGTGTTCCGCTGTCACCGAGACGTTGTTGTATAGGCAGAACTGCCAGAAATCTTTTGCAAGCATCGCTAACATTTTGGACTTCGTACCTCCCAGGTGATTTATGTAACGGACCGCCGACACGTTGTCCATCTTGAGGAGAACGCAGCAATTCGCCCACCCTGGGGTAAGGCGGCGGATCGCGAACGCCACTGCCAGGAGCACCAAGCAGTTGATGTGCAACGACTTCTCCATGTCTGACCATCTGCCTCCTGTGGAAACGTCTCCACAACGAGCACCCCAGCTGTGTAAGCTGGCATCGGACTCGATCACTACGTCCGGGATGGAGCCGAAAATGGCCCTCCCGTTCCACGCCTCCATGTGTGCCAGCCACCACACCAATTCGTCTCTGGACTCCGCGTCCAGGCGTATCCGAGATTCGTAGGAATGACCTGACCGAAGGTGTGCCCCTTTGAGCCGCTGGAGGGCTCGGTAATGTAGTGGACCTGGGAAGATCGCTTGAATAGAGGCCGCGAGAAGGCCAATTATCCTCGCCAGTTGCCTGACGGACAAATCTGGGACGCGAAGAGCCCTGCGAATTTCCTTCTGGATGGCTTTCACCTTGGGGCCCGGTAGAAACAGAAACTGTCGGACGGAGTCCACTCTGAAGCCCAGAAATTCTATGGACTGGGCGGGATCCAGGACCGACTTGTCCCAGTTGATCAGAAAACCTAACCTCTGTAACAGGTTGGTAGTCCACTCTAGGTGAAGAAGGAGATCCTCCTTTGATTGGGACAAAATCAGAATGTCGTCCAGGTAGATAATGAGACGAACCCCGCGGGTTCGAAGGAACGCCACTACCGGCTTCAAGAGCTTGGTGAAACACCAGGGAGCCGAGGAGAGACCGAAAGGCAGGCAGGTGAAGCGCCAGCGACGCCCATGCCATGTGAAGTGGAGATAGTCTCTGAACTCCGGAGCAATAGGGACCGTGAAGTAAGCGTCCTTCAGGTCCAGTTTGGCCAGCCAGTCCGACTGGCGTAGAAGGTCTCTGAGGCAGTGTATACCTTCAATCTGGAAGTGTTGGTAACGCAGGAAGGCGTTGAGGGGACGAAGATTTATCACAGGGCGAACTCCGCCCCCTTTCTTGGGCACCAGGAACAGATTGCTCGTAAAGCCCTTGGCGGTGAACGGCAGTTCCTCTATAGCGCCCTTGGACAACATTTCTGTGACCTCTGCGGAGATCATCTCGTCCTGATCTGGTGGAAGAGATAGTTCTCTGGGGGAATAAAACTGGACAGGCATGGAAACAAACTCTAGGTGATACCCCCTTACGCACTGCAGAACCCAAGCATCCGAGGTGATATTTTCCCACTCTCGGTAAAATAGGGCCAACCTCCCCGCTACTTGAATGGCAGGGGAAGAAAGGGTACTTACCATAAGGACGTCTGCCGGGGTTACCACCGCGGGAATACCTGGAGCCCCAAGCCCGACCTCTGGCCGGGAAGAAGGGAGGGGTTCTCTGGTCCTGAAATCCCCGGGAGGGAAAAAAGGAACCTCTGGTTGCGCGGAGTGCGCCTCGGAAACCACGGCCGGGTGGACGGTTCCTGCTACGCCCGGCCCCTCCGAAAACCTTAGGCGCGAACACGCGCTTCATATTCGCCTGTGCCTTGTCAATGGCAGTGAAGGTCTTGACAAAAGACCCCATGTCTTTAACAAAAGAGGTGCCGAACAGCAAGCCCTCATCGGTTGGATCAGGCTCCGCCACAGTCATAGTGGCCAGTTTAGGGTCTATCTTCAAGAGGATCGCTTTACGCCTCTCAGTGGACATCGCCGTATTGGCGTTCCCCAGTAGGCATATCGCCCGTTGGACCCAACCTATGGCCACATCCACATCAACAACAGAGTCTCCCGCTCTAGCAGAGTCGAGGAGCTCATAGAGCTTCGACAGGGGTCCCAGCGTATCCAGGATCTTGTCCTGGCAACCCTTTAGGGAGTGGTCAAGGCCCTTCCTAGATTTCCACCCCGACTTATTCAAAAACTGGGCAATCTGCGGATCAATGTCAGGGGTCTTGCATGCAGAGCCCGGGAGGGAGGGTCATGGGCATTCGGCGCGCAGCTTATTGCGGCCTTCCCTAGAAAGGGGCGTGCGGATGCGTTTAGCCACATATTGGGCAATATGATCCGGGGGGACCCATTCAGCGGACCGGGGGTGGCGTAAATCGTCAGGGTCGAACAGGGGGTTACCCTGTGGGTCAAGGATCGCCTTGGCGTCCCCAGAGGGGCCTAACAACTGGCCCCGGTCCATGGCGGAGGACCCCGAGGGGGTGACGCCCGTAGGGGGTAAATCCTCGCCAGAGTCATTATCATCAAAGGAGTCGTACTCCATAAGGTCGGATTCATCCTCCACACTCCGGTCGGTATCCGACCCATCATCAAGGGCTCTAGCCCGTTTCCATAATCTAGCCTTTTTAGCCCGGCCAGGGGCTCTTTTGCGCGTGGGGTGCGCGCTATCTGTGACCGCCTCCAGCGTGTCAGTCATGGCAGGAAGCACCTGCATCGAGGAGTGGGAGCCGACATTCTTAGACTTAGTCCTTGCCTTACGGGCACCAGGCACAGTCTGGGCGGGGGAAGGGGAACCCACACCTAGGGGGGTAGTAGGGACCATATTAGGTAAAACCACAGAATGCAGGGACTGTGAGAATGAGGAGGAAACAGCCCCCATGGCTGAGGCAATAGCCTTCTGGATTGAAGAAGCCATAGTGGCCTCCAGCATGGCCTGAAACTCTTGAGAGGCCATATTACCCTCAGGATTATCTGAGTGAAAGTCCCCAGGGGGGCCTACAGGGCCATCCTCCCTATCCTGCATTTTTGCAAAACCACAGTGAGCTTAAGTTAAGAAGAAACTGACAAATTATACTATGGGAGAAAAAGGGTTGAGTAACCCACAGAAATAGCAGGGAGAAACAAAGAAGGACCAGACCGTCAGAGTGCCAGGGGACCCAGAGGACAAAACGAGGCGACCGACCGCACGGCAGCACTGCAAGCAGAACGGAGTCTGCCCAAAATGGCCGCCGCACGTGAGGGAGGCGCTCGCGACCGGGTGCCCGGCGGGGGAAGGGGCGCGTGCACCTGAGCCGCGCGGGCAGCCGGTGAGAAGGGAGAGGAGAGCACTCAGCCGCGGCCGAGGGCAGGAGACGGTCGCGGCAGCGAGGCAGAGCCGGGTCCCGCGCGGGAAAGCGGGAGAATAGGGGAGGGAGGGGAAGGGTGGAAAACCTCCGGCTAGAAGGGTAGAACCCCCAAGGAGTCCGAGGCACTGACGGTACAGGTCAAGACAGAATAGAGTGCACAATAAGGCAAACAGAATAAATAAATACAAGATGAATACAAATACATGTAAAACACCAAACTGAAAAAATCAGAATCAAGAGCAAACAAGTAACACTTATCTGTCTGAGGAAGCAGCAAAGAAAGAGGAGGATTGTGGGAGACACAGGACTTATATAGCTACTTCCTCTACCATGTGATCGGCTACCCGTTATGCCTATACAGTTTTTTCTTTCATTTTGACAATATTTATATTCCTCTATCTTTGCTGCTGAGGAAATAAAGAAAGAGTTATGCATAATATGAGCACTCCGTGTCTTTAATAAAATTGAGATTGATGATCTCAAACAATCCAATGCTTTAACATGGGAAAGCATAGTGAGGCTAGTGCATGGCAAACCTCCAGTGCTTACTATACACTCTTTTGTGGAAGCAGCTCTAGTAGATATCATACTGATAGCCCCTAGAAGCAGACTAACTCTGCAATGCAAACATTGCCATTCCTGCAAAAAAAAAAAAAAAAAAAAAAGAACAGGGGGGAGGGTGGGACAAGGCTCACACTGTGCCTATAGTGTCCCTTTAATGTCATAAATCTTTAAAGGTACACTATAGTGACAGGATTACACACCTGTATTCCTGTCACTATAACTGTAATATCACCATTTAGGCCCATAGGAAAGCATTGGGAGGTTATTGTGCATGTGCAGTGAAACATCACATTGGCCAATCATCATCTCATCATAGAGATGTATTGAATCAATGGATCTCTATGAGGAACGTTCAGCACCTCCATCCAGAGTGCTATTCACATTACTGACTTCCTCCTTTTTCCCCACCCACAGGAGTTCTGCCCCACAGAATGCCAATGTAAGAGGATATGCCATGGCATTCTAATAAGGGAATAATGCCAATCTACCTTGAGTGTCAGGCATGGAGCACTCCTCCTATCTGTCACTCTTTGTAGGGAGTTAAGATATATATACAACTACTAAAAATGTACAATTGCTGTGCAGTTGCCAAAATACAATTCT
Organism: Pelobates fuscus; assembly: GCF_036172605.1. Classification (NCBI taxonomy): domain Eukaryota; kingdom Metazoa; phylum Chordata; class Amphibia; order Anura; family Pelobatidae; genus Pelobates; species Pelobates fuscus. The sequence goes on from NC_086320.1 coordinate 141,748,120, forward strand.
AGCTAGGTGCCAAGATACCCAAATACTCCTCTGCTCAGCCCTCCTGTACCTCTCAGCCACTTGTGTTTGCTATTCCACAATCTTTTCACCTCCTTCTGTTATTACCCACCAATGTGTTGTTCAAGCCCATATATTACTCATCACGCTCCTCTCTCAGACTTTTGTCTGCATCTCTGTTACACTCAGCTTCTGCTGTTTCTCTCAGTCACAAAGCTATATCGTCAGCTCCCCTCCCCTTCTGAACACAGTGATATAATTAATAAGCCCTGTTGTTCTATCTGCCAATGATTCAGAGGGGATGATATGATTCATTATGTTGTGAGATTGAGGTGATGCAAACAAGCACAGCAATAAACATTGCATTTTATATTGCACTATACATTAGTTTTGCACCTTTGGAGCTCCCAGAGTTATATCACCTTAAACTTAAACAATATGGTATCAATAGTCTTCCACAAACAAACATGTGGTGTGCTGAAAGGTCTCATGCAATGTTGATATTTAGCAACTGATATGAAATTGTTGACAGACTGGTGTTTAATCTTGGATGAACATACATTGATATTTTCTAACTTTTAAATGTCAATTGACTGTCAGTTTTGAGTACGAGTATTGGAAAATAATCTGAAAGTGAGTTCTTATATGTCTTGAATTCCATTTACTTTATTGAAAAAACATGTTTTTAAATATGTTCAAAGATTATGTTATAACACATTGATTGAATAGTAGTTGTAGGAAATTACCTTTTCTTGAGATGTTTGTTTGTCACACACCAGTGTTCTAATAATCAAATCAGAGTTTCTTGCAGCCAAAAATATATATTTATGCAAGCATTCACACTGTCCGAGAACATAACATAAACATCTTAGTACACATCTGTGTAGACCAATACAGAGCAATGTTCAAGATGGTATCCATTTTTGTTGTCAAAGTGTTGGTAAACAAAATCTTACAGCTACAATCGTTTTTATAGGTTTAAAATTCAGTTATATAGGGGCGTGTACATAAAGTTGTCTTACTTTAAAATAAGTGGTTATCATAGAAAAAGGGTGGTAGCTTAGTATCATTTGAAATCTGTTATTAAAGCCATAGATTATATTTAGGTGGTAAAATAGAAGTTGCACAAAAGAAGTTCTACATACATTGTTAAATGAATAAATGCCTTTAGAAATGTGAGCCTTGGTAATACACAGGGAGTCTAGGTCAAAGGTTACTATCAACAGGTCCTCATCCATCATTCTTAACATGAACCATATGTGGTGACCATGAATAGGGTCTCAGTTACTGTCTGAAAGAAGTCTGATATTATATTAATTGCACAGATACAAAAATGATAATCATATTATAAAGTTAAAAAAACATTAAATATTTAAAGTTCATTAAATATAATTAAATTTCCCCTGTGATGTTTTGATATTATCAAAACATCATAAAAGTTACTCCGATTTTTTATGGGATTTTTACTTTGTTCTCCGATATATGTCTGATTACCAGTTTACAAGGAAAGGCCTTTTAGCACAGCTATTTCCAGTTGTCTGTATTACTTTTACACTCCAAGAAGGAGGAGGGTCAAAATCTGAGCTATCTTGTAATTTCACATAGATTTTAACTCTTTCTTTTCTGGTCTCCCGCCTAAGTTCTTTTTTTCTTTTGCAATTACAATTACCTTGACAATTTTTTTTTTTTTTTTCACAAATTCATTAAGTAACCTTGGGCAATGATTTTATCTAACATTAATAATAACAGTATCATAGTACTTTACATTAACCAGAAAACACAATCGGTTTGATTTAATCCATGAAATAATGTCCTCTCCAATCGAATCCATGAGAACAGTCTCTTTGTCCATAATGTCTTTTGAAAGTCCAAACAATTTGTCCTTTTTTAAAAATCATACAAGTTTTTGTCCATGAACAAACATTATCGGTTCTGTAATGAAAAACAGATGGCAGTTTACTATTCTTATACATTAGTAAATTTCTTTTACTTTGATCACTAAGAACAATAATTAATGTATTACATTTTGTACCAATGTTTGCTTTTTAAACCTGTAACACAGTTTGTCCTAATTTTTATTTTTAGAATAACATAAAGACCTTCCCAACTTGCTTTTCAGAGGCCTGGTGTTTTAAATGATTTTACCATCATCTTATTCCCTGGTTTAAACTTATCTGGATAGTTCCCCTGTGTTACTTCTTTAACACATAGTTTACCATAAGGGACCATATAAAGCAAACTTTAAATCTTATAACAGTTACAGAACAAACGGTTCATTAGGGAAAGTGATTACCGTATATACTCGAGTATAAGCCGAGTTTTTCAGCACATTTTTTGTGCTGAAAAACCCCAACTCGGCTTATACTCGAGTCAATGTCTGTATTATGGCAATTTACATTGCCATAATACAGACAGGGGGCTGTGGGGGCTGCAGAGCGTTTATTTACCTCTCCTGCAGCTCCTGTCAGCTCCCTTCTCCTCCGTGCCGGTCCGTTCAGCACCTCTGTCAGCTCCCAGTGTAAGTCTCGCGAGAGCTGCGGGGTCATAGTGCGGCTCTCGCGAGACTTACAGTGTGAGCTGACAGAGGAGCTGAACGGACCGGCGCGGAGGAGGAGGGAGCTGACAGGAGCTGCAGGAAAGGTAAGTTACAGCTCTGCCAGCCCCCCTCCTACACAGTGCCCATCCACTGGACCACCAGGGAGTGAGAGCCCCCCTCCCTGCCATGTATCAAGTAGGAAGGGGGGACAAAAAAATAAAAAATAATAATGAAATAAAATAAAAAATAATAATAAAAAAAAATTATTAAAATAATAAAAAAGTAATAATAATAAAATTGACCACCCCCCCACCAAGGCTCTGCAACACACACACACACTGCACTCATACACACACACTGCATTCATACACACACACTGCACGCATATACACACACACTGCACTCATACACACACACACTGCACTCATACACACACACTGCACTCATATACACACACTGCACTCATACACACACACTGCACTCATACACACACACTGCACTCATATACACACACTGCATTCATACACACACTGCACTCATACACACACTGCACTCATACACACACACTGCACTCATACACACACATTGCACTCATATACACACACACACACTGCACTCATACACACACACTGCACTCATACACACACACTGCACTCATATACACACACACACTGCACTCATACACACTGCACTCATACACACACCCTGCACTCATATACACACACTGCACTCATACACACACACTGCACTCATACATACACACTGCACTTATACACACACTGCATTCATACACACACTGCACTCATACACACACTGCACTCATACACACACACTGCACTCATACACACACATTGCACTCATATACACACACACACACTGCACTCATACACACACTGTACTCTTACACACACTGCATTCATACACACACACTGCACTCATATACACACACTGCACTCATATACACACACTGCACTCATACACACACTGCACTCATACACACACACTGCACTCATACACACACTGCACTCATACACACACTGCACTCATACACACACGCTGCACTCATACACACACTGCACTCATACACACTGCATTCATACACACACACTGCATTCATACACACACTGCATTCATACACACACACTGCATTCATACACACACTGCATTCATACACACACACTGCATTCATTATATACACACACTGTAAATAAATAATAAATTAATATAATTTTTTTAGGATCTAATTTTATTTAGAAATTTACCAGTAGCTGCTGCATTTCCCACCCTAGTCTTATACTCGAGTCAATAAGTTTTCCCAGTTTTTTGGGGTAAAATTAGGGGCCTCGGCTTATATTCGGGTCAGCTTATACTCAAGTATATCATGGTTCTCTGTCATTAACTCATGAGGTGACACTTGAGTTTGGAGTTGCATGAATAGACACTACTCCTGGTAAATGTTACCCAATTACTCCCTTTATCTTCAAGCATTTTTTATTTTTATTTTACAATTTAGATTAGACTGTAAATTAATTTATATAGAGTCCCATGATCTTTTTACCAATGGTACTCTCTGCAATTTTGGTTTCTAGTGTTTTGTTCTTGGATTAAATTGCGCACATTTGAGACACTCCTGTAATAATCACTAGGTACAAATGTTTGTGTTTTATTATCTTTAACCCCGTACAAGCCAGTTTCAGTATCTAGATCCATTGTCTCTATACTGAAAGCTACATCCTTTGATTCTCTTTCATATCTTATAGGGTATTTGCTATTTGTCAGTTGCAATCATTACATTTTCCAAGTATTACAACTCCTATAAAAGCAGCTTCCTTTCATTTCTAATCTACAAGTCTGTTTCACAACAACACAAATTAAACCTTTTTTTTTCTACATAGTTAAACAGTTCTGCCAGAATACCTGCATGCTTTAAAGCTTTATCCTGAGAATCTACCATCCTCTTTTCTCCACATTGGGAGGTGAAGTGTTAATGCTTTAACGACATAGCTGCTGTCACTGATTATATTCACTGGGTCATATGCTGTTGTATCTAGAGCTTTCTTTACAGACTCTAATTCAGCTCTCTGAGCAGACATATGGTCTGGCAATCTGTAACTTTGCATTTCTTTTGTTTGATTGTCATATATGGCATGACCTGTGTGATGTGATCCATCAACATAAAATCTTGATTTCCATCAAATCAGGAGTAACATATTTTTTTACTGGTTTCTATCCTTAGTGGTTTATCTTGTAACTTCAATATCCAATGAGCCACCCTCTGGCTATGTACTCCTAAATCTGAACAATTTTTAACAGTTTTAAAGGTGTGTGGGGTTTATAATTATCTGTCCAAATTCTACAATGTGTTGTGTTGCTTTTAAAGTCCAACTTACAGCCATGAGCTGTTTTACATAGGAAAACATTCCTCTTTCCATGCACACATAATTTTAGAACAATATCCCAGTATTTGTAAAGAGCCATGTTTTTGCTTTCAAATCTCTACATAATGCTGCTCCCACCTATCTATCCTCACTAATACACAAGTATGCCCCATCTAGGCCCTTACGCTCTGCTGAAGACTTACGTCTATCTTCTGTCCGTACTCCCCCCTCTGATGCTCGCCTTCAAGACTTCTTGTGGACCTCACTTCCCTCCTCCGTTAGATGCTCATCCAGTCTCCACTCCTTCAAAAAAAATCATAAAAAGCCCACTTCTGCATAAAAGCATATCAATTAAACTGTTAATAGCTCCCAACTGATTCCTCTCTTGCAACTGTCATTAGTCTAATACTATCCTTACCTTTTGTGTCACTTTACCCCACTCCCTCTAGCATGTAAGTTCATTGAGCAGAGCCCTCAACCCCTCTGTTCCTGTGTGTCCAACTTGACTGGTTACAACTACAGGTCTGTTTGTCTACCCACTGTAAAGCGCTGCAGAATTTGTTGACGCTATATAAATAATAACATAATAATAATAATAATAATAATAATAATAATAATGTTACCTTTGCATTAAAACTGCTATTAATGAAGAGACACCTGCATAGCATTGAACAATATATGGTACTGTTTCAATGGGAGCAGCTGGCACAGGCGCTTGTGTGAGAGCATATTTTAACACATTTAAACTCTTTTCAACTTCCTCTGTCCAAATGATCTTATCTTTTATATTTTAGCATATTGCATAAGGGCTTTCCTATCCCTGTCATATCATATATACGTTCTTTGCTAAAATTTATCATGCCTAAAAATTTCCTTAGATCAGACACTGTCATTGGCCTTGGCAATTGCTGTAACGCTTTAACCCTTGCTGTTCATGGTGTTTTACCTTCTGGATCTATATTAACTCCAAGGAAAGCCACTCTTTCTCTCAAGATCTGCACTTTGAATGTGTTCAGTTTTAACCCATTATCTGCAGATGCTTGACAAATATCACACAGTATCTGCTCATGCTCTTCCCTTGTTACTGTTTAAACTAACAGATCAACATATTGCAAACTCTTGTTCCCATACCCTAGGGCAGTGATGGCGAACCTTTTTGAGCCCGAGTGCCCAAACCGCAATACATGCCAACTTTTTTTTCCTTAAAGTGCCAATTGCGTGTGGGGGGGGGGGGGGTGCGTGTGTGTGTGTGGGGGGGTGCGTGTGTGTGTGTGGGGGGGTGTTGTATGTGAGGGGTGCTGTGTGTGTGTATGAGGGGTGCTGTGTGTGTGTATGAGGGGTGCTGTGTGTGTGTATGAGGGGTGCTGTGTGTGTGTATGAGGGGTGCTGTGTAAGTGTATGAGGGGTGCTGTGTAAGTGTGTGTGTGTGTGTGTGAGGGGTGTTGTGTGTGTGTGTGAGGGGTGTTGTGTGTGAGGGGGGTGCTGTGTGTGTGAGACGGGTGCTGTGCGTGCTGTGTGTTTGGGGGGGTGCTGTGTGGTGTGTAAGTGCTGTGTAAGTGTGGGGGGGTGCTGTGTGTGTGTGTGTTTGGGGGGGTGCTGTGTGTGTGTGTTTGGGGGGGGTGCTGTGTGTGTGTGTTTGGGGGGGGGGGTGCTGTGTGTGTGTTTGGGGGGGGGTGCTGTGTGTGTGTTTGGGGGGGTGCTGTGTGTGTGTTTGGGGTGTGCTGTGTGTGTGTGTTTGGGGGGTGCTGTGTGTGTGTTTGGGGGTGTGCTGTGTGTGTGTGTGTGTGTGTGTGAGGGGGTGCTGTGTGTGTGTGTGAGGGGGGTGCTGTGCGTGGGGTAGGGGTGCTGTATGTGTGTGTGAGACGGGTGCTGTGCTGTGTGAGACGGGTGCTGTGCGTGGGGTAGGGGTGCTGTATGTGTGTGTGAGACGGGTGCTGTGCTGTGTGGGAGGTAGGGATACTGCTGGCGGGGTATGGGTACTGCTGTGGGGGGTAGGGATACTGTGTGTGGGGGTAGGGGTGCTGTAGGGGGTAGGGGTGCTGTGGGGGGGTAGGGGTGCTGTGTGTGGGGGGTAGGGGTACTGCTGGGAAGTAGGGGTACTGCTGAGGGGTAGGGGTACTGTGTGGGGGGTAGGGGTACTGTGTGGGGGGGGTAGGGGTACTGTGTGGGGGGGGTAGGGGTACTGTGTGGGGTGGTAGGGGTACTGTGTGGGGGGGTAGGGGTACTGTGTGGGGGGGTAGGGGTACTGCTGGGGGGGGTAGGGGTACTGCTGGGGGGGTATAGGGGTGCTGTGTGTGGGAAGGGGTGCTGTGTGTGGGTAGGGGTACTGTGTGTGGGGGGGTAGGAGTACTGCTGGGGGTGGTAGGGGTACTGCTGGGGGGGTAGGGGTACTGCTGGGGGGGTAGGGGTACTGCTGAGGGGGGGTAGGGGTACTGCTGAGGGGGGGTAGGGGTGCTGGGGGGTAGGGGTACTGTTGTGGGGGAGGAGAGGTACTGCTGGGATGGTAGGGGTACTGCTGGGATGGTAGGGGTACTGCTGGGATGGTAGGGGTACTGCTGGGGGGGTGGGGTGGTGCTGTGGGGGGTAGGGGTGGTGCTGGGGAGATAGGGGTGGTGCTGTGGGGGGTAAGGGTACTTCTGGGGGATAGGGTGCTGCTGGGGGGTGCTGTGGGGGGTAGGGGTGGTGCTGGGGAGATAGGGGTGGTGCTGGGGGGTAAGGGTACTTCTGGAGGGGTGGTGCTGGGGGGTAAGGGTACTTCTGGAGGGGTGGTGCTGGGGGGTAAGGGTACTTCTGGAGGGGTGGGGGGGTGCTGTGGGGGGTAAGGGTACTTCTGGGGGGTGGGGGGGTGCTGTGGGGGGTAAGGGTACTTCTGGGGGGGGGTGCTGTGGGGGGTAAGGGTACTTCTGGGGGGTGGGGTGGTGCTGTGGGGGCTAGGGGTGGTGCTGGGGAGATGGGGGGGGGGGTAAGGGTACTTCTGGGGGGGTAGGGGTGCTGTGTGTCAGTATCCCCCCCTCCCTCCTTCTTACCTTTAATGAAGTGGGGGGGGGGAGACACACAGCCATCCCTGGTGGTCCGGTGGTGGCAGGCAGTGCTTCCGGTTCGGGAGGCAGGGGAGGGATCTGTGATGCTGAACCCTCTGTCTTCCCGCGCGATGCTGTGTGGAGCGTTGCCATGGTAACGCTCGGCAACGCTCCACACAGCATCGCGCGGGAGGACAGGGATCAGCATCACAGATCCTTCCCCTGCCTCCCGAACCGGAAGCAGAGTAGGCGCCTGCCGTTTCGGGCAGGCAGGTGCCTACTCTGCAGTGATGGCGGACCTGTGGCCGCGTGCCCACAGAAAGGGCCCGGCGTGCCACCTGTGGCACGCGTGCCATAGGTTCGCCATCACTGCCCTAGGGGTTCCAATACTTGAGTCAATGCTTTATGAAAGTAAGCCAGCGAGGAGTGGAAGCCCTATAGCAACACCTGGAACAGATATTGATGAGTTTTAAAGGTAAAAGCAAAGCGATACTGTCTATCTGGATGTACTGGTATAGGAAAGAACCCACTGACTATATCCAGGACAGAAAATAACTTAGCATCTACTTTTGCATTGATATCTGGTGAGGAGGCCACTAAATGAGCTGCTGGTGGGGTATACTTATTCACCACACGCATGTCCACAATTAAACTACAAGTGCCATTGGGCTTGATTATTGGCCAAATGGGGGAATTACATTTGGAATTACCCACTCTCAACACTCCTTGAGATATCAATGCCTCTATCACCTGACTCACACTTTCTTCTGATTCTTTTGGGATCTTATATTGTTTTTCTACAGGGGAATCTAGACCTACAATTACAACTTGTAAATTCATTCTCTCCCAAACTTGTTTTAGACTTAGACCAAGCTGTGGGATATTTTAATTTAAGATATTTTACAAACTTCTCACCTTGTTGCATAGGAGGTGACACTTCACTCTGTTTACAGTCATATCATATTTTACAGTCATATCATGGCTATACTATTTTAAATCATTAGGTTTAACCACTCAACCTGTTTTGCTCTCACCTCGTGCTTGCCATAAAACCAAATTTAATACATCCCCATACAACTTTTTTCCATTAATAATAAACATTCCCATAATAGTACAGTATGAGGAGGGGTGAACCATAAATCACAAAAGACACTCGGGCACACACTGACAGACACACAAACTCACTGAGCGACACATACACACTCACTGACCAACACACACAGACATTCACTCACAGACACACACACATTCACTTAGACATACACTTACAGACACACACACACACACACACTCACTCACAGACACACACTCATTCACTCACTCACATACACACACATTACCACCGACACTCACAAATTATTATTTATTTATTTTTATTTTAAATCCATCCAGTCTCCCTGGGAGAGCTGGAGTGGACTACTTACCTGTCCAGTAGGGCTCCTGGGCGAGCAGGTAGGGGGCGGAGCGGCAGAGTAGGCAGTGAGGGAGATTAATCTTCCTTCTCAGCTTCTTTATGTGCCGCTTAGTGATGCTGGGAGCCGGTCTGACGTCATATGCCTGCTCCCGACTATTAAACAGATTCATTAAGCGGTGCGCGAGGGAGCTGAGCAGGAAGATCTCAGGTGAGTATGCTCCCTTGCCGCCAGCTGCCAGTCTCGGGGGGGCTCAACAGTGGCCAGCCGGCCAGCTCTTGAGCCCCCCCATGACACAAGGCAAGCGAGGGATCTTCCTGGGCGTTTGGGGTCCCTTTTTTTGATGCCCCCTGCAAAGTGCCGCCCAAGGCAGATGCCTTGTTTGCCTCGTTTAAGATACGTCCCTGAGTTTAGGCAGATTTTACTTGTGGAATTGTGACTGCTTCCATCTTTCTTTAAATGGCATTTAACATCCGTATACACTCTTCATATAGACTTGATATGTGAGGAGGGGGTTGAAGGTGTAAGCTCGGTTTCTACAATTGCCACTCTCTGTAGATTCTTATTGTCTGGGAAAATGTCATTTTCTTTCCCTTTCACTGGGTAAGGTTTTTCTTCATATTTAGGACTAGTGATGTACCGAACTGTCCGCCGGCGAACAGTTCCCGGCGAAATTAGCGTGTTCGCGTTCGCCACGGCGGGCGGACACATGCGCAGTTCGATCCGCCCCCTATTCGTCATCATTGGGCAAACTTTGACCCTGTGCCTCTCGGTCAGCAGACACATTCCAGCCAATCAGCAGCACTCCCTCCCTTCCACACCCTCCAACCTCCATCCCAGCATCCATTTTCGATTCATTCGGAAGATGCATGCTTAGTGAGAGGAGGGAAAGTTTAGCTGCTGCTGATTAGATAGGGAAATTGATAGCTAGGCTAGGGTATTCAGTGTCCACTACAATCCTGAAGGACTCATCTGATCTCTGCTGTAAGGACAGCACCCCAAAAAGCCCTTTTTAGGGCTATAACATCAGGCTGCTTTTTTTTTTTTTTTCCTGTGTAATGTAATTGCAGGTGCCTGCCTGCCAGCTTCTGTGTGAGGTTCACATTGGATACTGTGCCTACTTGCCCAGTGCCACCACTCATATCTGTTTTAACAATAGGTTAAGCTTTACATTTAAAATAAATATTTTTTTTTACTGTAATAGAAGAGCAGTTGCCTGCCTGCCAGCTTCTGTGTGAGGTTCACATTGGATACTGTGCCCACTTGCCCAGTGCCACCACTCATATCTGTTTTAACAATTGGTTAAGCTTTAGATTTAAAATAAATAATTTGTTTTCACTGTAATAGAAGAGCAGTTGCCTGCCTGCCAGCTTCTGTGTCAGGTTGGATGCCTTGCCCATTTGCACAGCCAGTGCCACCACTCATATCTGTTTTAACAATTGGTTAAGCTTTAGATTTTAAATAAATAATTTTTTTCACTGTAATAGAAGAGCAGTTGCCTGCCTGCCAGCTTCTGTGTGAGGTTCACATTGGATACTGTGCCCACTTGCCCAGTGCCACCACTCATATCTGTTTTAACAATTGGTTAAGCTTTAGATTTAAAATAAATAATTTGTTTTCACTGTAATAGAAGAGCAGTTGCCTGCCTGCCAGCTTCTGTGTCAGGTTGGATGCCTTGCCCATTTGCACAGTCAGTGCCACCACTCATATCTGTTTTAACAATTGTTAAAATTTAGATTTTAAATAAATAATTTTTTTCACTGTAATAGAAGAGCAGTTGCCTGCCTGTCAGCTTCTGTGTGAGGTTCACATTGGATACTGTGCCCACTTGCCCAGTGCCACCACTCATATCTGTTTTAACAATTGGTTAAGCTTTAGATTTAAAATAAATAATTTGTTTTCACTGTAATAGAAGAGCAGTTGCCTGCCTGCCAGCTTCTGTGTCAGGTTGGATGCCTTGCCCATTTGCACAGTCAGTGCCACCACTCATATCTGTTTTAACAATTGTTAAAATTTAGATTTTAAATAAATAATTTTTTTCACTGTAATAGAAGAGCAGTTGCCTGCCTGTCAGCTTCTGTGTGAGGTTCACATTGGATACTGTGCCCACTTGCCCAGTGCCACCACTCATATCTGTTTTAACAATTGGTTAAGCTTTAGATTTAAAATAAATAATTTGTTTTCACTGTAATAGAAGAGCAGTTGCCTGCCTGCCAGCTTCTGTGTCAGGTTGGATGCCTTGCCCATTTGCACAGTCAGTGCCACCACTCATATCTGTTTTAACAATAGCTTAAGCTTTAGATTTTAAAGAAATCATTTTTTTTCACTGTAATAGAAGATCAGTTAGTTGTCTGCAAGCGTCTGGGTGTCAGGCCTACTTCAGCGTGTGCTCTGCAGACCTGTGCCAGCGTGCTTTGACAGTTGCCAATCATATCTGGTGTCTCTTTAGCGTGCTTTTACAAAGAAAAAAGGTTTCCAGTGTAAGCTAATAGCAGACAGTCATTGTCCTTCAAGCGGCTCTGTCAGGCCTTCCTTCAGCGTGTGCCCTGCACAACCCTGCCAGCGTACTTTGACAGTTGCCACTCATATCTGGTGTCTCTATAGCATGCTTTTACAACCAAAATTTTGTTTCCACTGTAATAGAAGAGCAGTTGCCTGCCTGCCAGCTTCTGTGTGAGGTTCACATTGGATACTGTGCCTACTTGCCCAGTGCCACCACTCATATCTGTTTTAACAATTGGTTAAGCTTTACATTTAAAATAAATATTTTTTTTTCACTGTAATAGAAGAGCAGTTGCCTGCCTGCCAGCTTCTGTGTGAGGTTCACATTGGATACTGTGCCCACTTGCCCAGTGCCACCACTCATATCTGTTTTAACAATTGGTTAAGCTTTAGATTTAAAATAAATAATTTGTTTTCACTGTAATAGAAGAGCAGTTGCCTTCCTGCCAGCTTCTGTGTCAGGTTGGATGCCTTGCCCATTTGCACAGTCAGTGCCACCACTCATATCTGTTTTAACAATAGCTTAAGCTTTAGATTTTAAAGAAATCATTTTTTTTCACTGTAATAGAAGATCAGTTAGTTGTCTGCAAGCGTCTGGGTGTCAAGCCTACTTCAGCGTGTGCTCTGCAGACCTGTGCCAGCGTGCTTTGACAGTTGCCAATCCTATCTGGTGTCTCTTTAGCGTGCTTTTACAAAGAAAAAAGGTTTCCAGTGTAAGCTAATAGCAGACAGTCAGTGTCCTTCAAGCGGCTCTGTCAGGCCTTCCTTCAGCGTGTGCCCTGAACAACCCTGCCAGCGTACTTTGACAGTTGCCACTCATATCTGGTGTCTCTATAGCGTGCTTTTACAACCAAAATTTTGTTTCCACTGTAATAGAAGAGCAGTTGCCTGCCTGCCAGCTTCTGTGTGAAGTTCACATTGGATACTGTGCCTACTTGCCCAGTGCCACCACTCATATCTGTTTTAACAATTGGTTAAGCTTTACATTTAAAATAAATATTTTTTTTTCACTGTAATAGAAGAGCAGTTGCCTGCCTGCAAGCTTCTGTGTGAGGTTCACATTGGATACTGTGCCCACTTGCACAGTGCCACCACTCATATCTGTTTTAACAATTGGTTAAGCTTTAGATTTAAAATAAATATTTTTTTTCACTGTAATAGAAGAGCAGTTGCCTGCCTGCCAGCTTCTGTGTGAGGTTCACATTGGATACTATGCCCACTAGCCCAGTGCCACCACTCATATCTGTTTTAACAATTGGTTAAGCTTTACATTTAAAATAAATATTTTTTTTTTCACTGTAATAGAAGAGCAGTTAGTTGTCTGCAAGCGTCTGTGTTTCAGGCCTACTTCAGCGTGTGCTCTGCAGACCTCTGCCAGCGTGCTTTGACAGTTGCCACTCATATCTTGTGTCTCTATAGCGTGCTTTTACAACCAACATTTTGTTTCCACTGTAATAGAAGAGCAGTTGCCTGCCTGCCAGCTTCTGTGTGAGGTTCACATTGGATACTGTGCCTACTTGCCCAGTACCACCACTCATATCTGTTTTAACAATTGGTTAAGCTTTACATTTAAAATAAATAATTAGTTTTCACTGTAATAGAAGAGCAGTTGCCTGCCTGCCAGCTTCTGTGTCAGGTTGGATGCCTTGCCCATTTGCACAGTCAGTGCTACCACTCATATCTGTTTTAACAATAGCTTAAGCTTTAGATTTTAAAGAAATCATTTTTTTCACTGTAATAGAAGATCAGTTAGTTGTCTGCAAGCGTCTGGGTGTCAGGCCTACTTCAGCGTGTGCTCTGTAGACCTGTTCCAGCGTGCTTTGACAGTTGCCAATCATATTTGTTGTCTCTATAGCGTGCTTTTAAAACCAAAATTAGTTTTTCACTGTTATAGATTGAATAGCAGTTACTTGTCTTCAAGCGGGTGTCTCAGGCCTACAGTGTGTGCTCTGCAGAACTGTTCCAGTGCACATTGCCAATCATATCTGCTGTCTCTATAGCGTGCTTTTAAAACCAAAATCTTTTTTTCACTGTTATAGATTGAATAGCAGTTACTTGTCTTCAAGCGGCTCTGTCAGTCCTTCCTTCAGCGTGTGCTCTGCAGAACTGTTCCAGTGCACATTGCCAATCATATCTGGTCTCACAGTAGCTTGCACGCATAGTACCACTAATCTCAAAAAAAATGACAGGCAGAGGCAGGCCACCCCACAGGGGCCGTCGTGGTCGTGGTGCTGTGATTCCCTTTTGCCCTAGAATAATGCCCAGTTTTCAGAAGCCACGTACCCTGAACTTGAAAAGTTCTGAGGACATAGTTGACTGGCTAACACAGGACACCCAATCTTGTACAGCCTCCGCTCGGAACCTTGACGCACCATCCTCCTCCAGCTTAGCTTCAGGTACCTCTCAAGATACCACTCACCCGCCTGCCGCCACCACCAAAACTAGCACCACAGCCGCTTTACTTGGTATGTCAGAGGAGTTATTCACACACCCGTTTGAAGAAATGAGTGATGCACAGCCATTATTGCTAGAGGATGTAGATAACAGGGATATGTCTCAGGCAGGCAGCATTAAACACATGGAGGTACGGTGTGATGATGATGATGTTGTACCCGCTGCTGCTTCCTTTTCTGAGTTGTTTTTTGTGTGTCTGCCTCTGACAACAGCGATGCCATTTGCAACCTGTGCCAAAGGAAACTGAGTCGTGGGAGGTCCAACACCCACCTACGTACAACTGCTTTGCGTAGGCACATGATCTCACATCACAAACGCCTATGGGATCAACACATGAGTACAAGCAGCACGCCTACTCTAAGCCGCCATCCTCCTCCTGGTCCAGCATCTTCAGCCACGTCAACCACTGCTGCCCTTCTTGCCCCCTCTCAACCATCCGCCACTCCGTCTCCCGCCTTGAGCAGTTCCCGCTCATCTGCCCACAGTCATGTGTTTCTGTCAAGGACATGTTTGAGCGTAAGAAGCCAATGTCACCAAGTCACCCCCTTGCCCAGCGTCTGACAGCTGGCTTGTCCGAACTATTAGCCTGCCAGCTTTTACCATACAATCTGGTTGAGTCTGAGGCGTTCAAAAAATTTGTAGCTATTGGGACACCGCAGTGGAAGGTACCCGGCCTTTTCACAAAAGGCAATCCCCAACTTGTACTCGATTGTGCAAAAGGAAGTCATGGCATGTCTGGCACACAGTGTTGGGGCAAGGGTCCATCTGACCACTGATACCTGGTCTGCAAAGCATGGTCAGGGCAGGTATATCACCTACACTGCGCATTGGGTAAACCTGCTGACGGCTGACAAGCAAGGAATGCGTGGCATTGCAGAGGAGTTGGTGACACCGCCACGAATTGCAGGCAGTCGTGCTGCCACCTCCTCTACTCCTCCTACTCCATCCTCTTCCATAACCTCCTCGGCTGAGTCCTCTTGTGCCGCTGCTTCTTGCTCCACATCAACGGCACCCCCCCAGCTCCCCAGGTACTATTCCACATCCCGGATACGACAGTGTCACGCCGTCTTGAGTTTGACTTGCTTGAAAGCAGAGAGTCACACCGGACAAGCACTCCTGTCCGCCCTGAACGCACAGGTGGAAAAGTGGCTGACTCCGCAGCAACTGGATATCGGCAAAGTGGTGTGTGACAACGGAAAAAATTTGATAGCGGCATTGAAGTTGGGCAAGTTGACACATGTGCCGTGCATGGCACATGTGTGTAATCTGATCGTACAACGCTTTGTGCATAAGTACACAGGCTTACAGGACATCCTGAAGCAGGCCAGGAAGGTGTGTGGCCATTTCAGGCGTTCCTACACGGCCATGGCTCACTTTGCCGATATCCAGCGGCGAAACAACATGCCAGTGAGGCACTTGATTTGCGACAGCCCTACACGTTGGAATTCAACACTCCTAATGTTCGACCGCCTGCTCCAACAAGAAAAAGCTGTTAATGAATATTTGTATGACCGGGGTGCAAGGATAGCCTCTGGGGAGCTGGGAATTTTTTTGCCACGTTACTGGACGCTCATGCGCAATGCCTGTAGGCTCATGCGTCCTTTTGAGGAGGTGACAAACCTAGTCAGTCGCAGTTGTGTGTGTGCGTGTGTATGGCTGTCTGCCTGTGTGTGTGTGTGTGACAGGGTGAAGATTTCTTGCACATGGGTGTGACAGGGTGAAGATTTCTTGCACAGGGCGCCCAAAGGCCTAAGGCTGGCCCTGCGCATGGGTCAGTGGCTCTGCACCAGACTTCCCTCCAATTGATCAAAGTTAAAGGATTTCAAGTGGACTGATTACAATTACAGGGCCTCTAAAGAGTCCTGTATTGTTATTTGTCGTCACTACCTTCCCGCGTCGGGAGTGGGTCATTTGCGCCCCTGCTGCCTTCCTTGCATGTGGTAGCTGTTTGTCAGGGATTTGTCAATCCATATCTGCCAAGTGACCCTATGTAGGGGTAACAGTCCCTATTCTGCTCTGTGTCAGTGTGTATCATGGTCTCTGTGGACAGGGAACAGTCTCTATTCTGCTCTGTGTCAGTGTGTATCAGGGGTTTTGAGGACAGGTGTCAATCCATATCTGCCAAGTGACCCTATGTATATCTGCTGTCAGTACACAGGAAAAGTTTAAATATTTCTTGTTCTACGTTCTCTGCAACTCCACGCACCGACTCATCCAATACGTGAAGATCTGGGGTTTCTCTGACTCTCCTCAGTAGTGTATCAAACAGAGTCTGCACTGTGGTAACACGGACATCTTCAGGACATAACTCAACTATTTGCAGATAGGCAGTCTGCAGCTTCTCTTTTTCACCTGTTCTCTTCTTTCTCTTATGCGTATTCTTGTCTATATGCAGGTGGTCTCTTGCCTTTCTTTTAACCAATTTGTTCCTTCCATATGATTTCAAAAGATCTCTGGCATCATTACTTTCAACGCAAATAACGTCATCATAGTTAGTCTCCTCATTATTCACCGGGAAGAGAGTGTTTGCACTGACTACCCACAGCATGCTCTTGCCATTGCCTACTCCACCTTCAACGACAGGGTGCAAGTCCCAAGGAGAAGGATCATTCACTTTATTATCTGTCTTTATTTCACAAGTAGTGCCTGGAACATCCTCATGGGTCACAAGATGTAAATCTGGACTAATGTCAACCCCAGGGTCTGGAAAATCATCAATTTGAAATTTTTCGAATAATCCCAGTGGGCTGCCACATTCTTCCTCCTCTGATGGTATTAAAGTTTGCAGAGATTCACTATGGGGTGTTGTCAAGCATTTTGGAGAACAATTAAGCATCTCCATCCCAATACGTTTCAGATGTCCTATCACCTCTTCCACCCTATGCGATACTATGGGCAGGCTACCCGTGACGTCCTTACTCACGGCCCTATTTCACGCGGACACTCTGTGTCAGTGTGTATCATGGTGTCTGTGGACAGGGAACAGTCTCTATTCTGCTCTGTGTCAGTGTGTATCATGGTCTCTGTGGACGGTGAACAGTCTCTATTCTGCTCTGTGTCAGTGTGTATCATGGTCTCTGTGGACGGTGAACAGTCTCTATTCTGCTCTGTGTCAGTGTGTATCAGGGGTTTTGAGGACAGGTGTCAATCCATATCTGCCAAGTGACCCTATGTAGGGGGAACAGTCTCTATTCTGCTCTGTGTCAGTGTGTATCAGGGGTTTTGAGGACAGGTGTCAATCCATATCTGCCAAGTGACCCTATGTAGGGGGAACAGTCTCTATTCTGGTCTGTGTCAGTGTGTATCAGGGATCATTAGGATAGGTGTCAATCCATATCTGCCAAGTGACCCTATGTAGGGGGAACAGTCCCTATTTTGCTCTGTGTCAGTGTGTATCAGGGGTTTTGAGGACAGGTGTCAATCCATATCTGCCAAGTGACCCTATGTAGGAGGAACAGTCCCTATTCTGCTCTGTGTCAGTGTGTATCAGGGGTTTTGAGGACAGGTGTCAATCCATATCTGCCAAGTGACCCTATGTAGGGGTAACAGTCCCTATTCTGCTCTGTGTCAGTGTGTATCATGGTCTCTGTGGACAGGGAACAGTCTCTATTCTGCTCTGTGTCAGTGTGTATCAGGGCTGGGCTTTGAGGACAGGTGTCAATGTTAGGTGATTTCTGCCCTTTATGGATTAAAAGCAGACTCTGCATCAACTGTGCAATTTTCCATGGGAGTTTTGCCATGGATCCCCCTCTGGCATGCCACAGTCCAGGTGTTAGTCCCCTTGAAACAACTTTTCCATCACTATTGTGGCCAGAAAGAGTCCCTGTTGTTTTTAAAATTCGCCTGCCCATTGAAGTCAATGGCGGTTCGCGCGGTTCGCCGGTTCGCGAACATTTGCGGAAGTTCGCGTTCGCCATTCGCGAACCGAAAATTTCGGGTTCGCGACAACACTATAGAAGAGCAGTTGCCTGCCTGCCAGCTTCTGTGTCAGGTTGGATGCCTTGCCCATTTGCACAGTCAGTGCCACCACTCATATCTGTTTTAACAATAGCTTAAGCTTTAGATTTTAAAGAAATCATTTTTTTTCACTGTAATAGAAGATCAGTTAGTTGTCTGCAAGCATCTGGGTGTCAGGCCTACTTCAGCGTGTGCTCTGTAGACCTGTTCCAGCGTGCTTTGACAGTTGCCAATCATATTTGTTGTCTCTATAGCGTGCTTTTAAAACCAAAATTAGTTTTTCACTGTTATAGATTGAATAGCAGTTACTTGTCTTCAAGCGGCTCTGTCAGTCCTTCCTTCAGCGTGTGCTCTGCAGAACTGTTCCAGTGCACATTGCCAATCATATCTGGTCTCACAGTAGCTTGCACGCATAGTACCACTAATCTAAAAAAAAATGACAGGCAGAGGCAGGCCACCCCACAGGGGCCGTCGTGGTCGTGGTGCTGTGATTCCCTTTTGCCCTAGAATAATGCCCAGTTTTCAGAAGCCACGTACCCTGAACTTGAAAAGTTCTGAGGACATAGTTGACTGGCTAACACAGGACACCCAATCTTGTACAGCCTCCGCTCGGAACCTTGACGCACCATCCTCCTCCAGCTTAGCTTCAGGTACCTCTCAAGATACCACTCACCCGCCTGCCGCCACCACCAAAACTAGCACCACAGCCGCTTTACTTGGTATGTCAGAGGAGTTATTCACACACCCGTTTGAAGAAATGAGTGATGCACAGCCATTATTGCTAGAGGATGTAGATAACAGGGATATGTCTCAGGCAGGCAGCATTAAACACATGGAGGTACGGTGTGATGATGATGATGTTGTACCCGCTGCTGCTTCCTTTTCTGAGTTGTTTTTTGTGTGTCTGCCTCTGACAACAGCGATGCCATTTGCAACCTGTGCCAAAGGAAACTGAGTCGTGGGAGGTCCAACACCCACCTAGGTACAACTGCTTTGCGTAGGCACATGATCTCACATTACAAACGCCTATGGGATCAACACATGAGTACAAGCAGCACGCCTACTCTAAGCCGCCATCCTCCTCCTGGTCCAGCATCTTCAGCCACGTCAACCACTGCTGCCCTTCTTGCCCCCTCTCAACCATCCGCCACTCCGTCTCCCGCCTTGAGCAGTTCCCGCTCATCTGCCCACAGTCATGTGTTTCTGTCAAGGACATGTTTGAGCGTAAGAAGCCAATGTCACCAAGTCACCCCCTTGCCCAGCGTCTGACAGCTGGCTTGTCCGAACTATTAGCCTGCCAGCTTTTACCATACAATCTGGTTGAGTCTGAGGCGTTCAAAAAATTTGTAGCTATTGGGACACCGCAGTGGAAGGTACCCGGCCTTTTCACAAAAGGCAATCCCCAACTTGTACTCGATTGTGCAAAAGGAAGTCATGGCATGTCTGGCACACAGTGTTGGGGCAAGGGTCCATCTGACCACTGATACCTGGTCTGCAAAGCATGGTCAGGGCAGGTATATCACCTACACTGCGCATTGGGTAAACCTGCTGACGGCTGACAATCAAGGAATGCGTGGCATTGCAGAGGAGTTGGTGACACCGCCACAAATTGCAGGCAGTCCTGCTGCCACCTCCTCTACTCCTTCTACTCCATCCTCTTCCATAACCTCCTCGGCTGAGTCCTCTTGTACCGCTGCTTCTTGCTCCACATCAACGGCAACCCCCAGCTCCCCAGGTACTATTCCACATCCCGGATACGGCAGTGTCACGCCGTCTTGGGTTTGACTTGCTTGAATGCAGAGAGACACACCGGACAAGCACTCCTGTCCGCCCTGAACGCACAGGTGGAAAAGTGGCTGACTCCGCAGCAACTGGATATCGGCAAAGTGGTGTGTGACAACGGAAAAAATTTGATAGCGGCATTGAAGTTGGGCAAGTTGACACATGTGCCGTGCATGGCACATGTGTGTAATCTGATCGTACAACGCTTTGTGCATAAGTACACAGGCTTACAGGACGTCCTGAAGCAGGCCAGGAAGGTGTGTGGCCATTTCAGGCGTTCCTACACGGCCATGGCTCACTTTGCCGATATCCAGCGGCGAAACAACATGCCAGTGAGGCGCTTGATTTGCGACAGCCCTACACGTTGGAATTCAACACTCCTAATGTTCGACCGCCTGCTCCAACAAGAAAAAGCTGTTAATGAATATTTGTATGACCGGGGTGCTAGGACAGCCTCTGGGGAGCTGGGAATTTTTTTGCCACGTTACTGGACGCTCATGCGCAATGCCTGTAGGCTCATGCGTCCTTTTGAGGAGGTGACAAACCTAGTCAGTCGCAACGAAGGCACCATCAGCAACATCATACCATTTGTTTTCTTCATGGAGCGTGCCCTGCGAAGAGTGCTGGATCAGGCTGTAGATGAGCGTGAAGAGGAAGAGGAAGAGTTGTGTTCACCATCACCACCAGAAACAGCCTTATCAGCATCGCTTGCTGGACCTGCGGCAACGCTGGAAGAGGATTGTGAGGAAGAGGAGTCAGAGGAGGATTGTAGCTTTGAGGAGGAGGAGGAGGAGCAAGACCAAAGACAACAGGCATCCCAGGGTGCTCGTTGTCACCTATCTGGTACCCGTGGTGTTGTACGTGGCTGGGGGGAAGAACATACCTTCAATGACATCAGTGAGGAGGAGGAACGGGAAATGAGTAGCTCGGCATCCAACCTTGTGCAAATGGGGTCTTTCATGCTGTCCTGCCTGTTGAGGGACCCTCGTATAAAAAGGCTGAAGGAGAACGACCTGTACTGGGTGTCCACGCTACTAGACCCCCTGTATAAGCAGAAAGTGGCGGAAATGTTACCGAATTACAACAAGTCGGAAAGGATGCAGCATTTGCAAAATAAATTAAAAAGTATGCTTTACACAGCGTATAAGGGTGATGTCACAGCACAACGGAAATCTAACAGGGGGAGAGGTGGAAGTTATCCTCCTCCTCCTCCTCCCACGACCACGCCGGCAAGGACAGGACGCTTTAAAGACGTGTTGTTGATGCAGGACATGCGGACCTTTTTAAGTCCTATGCATCGCCACAGCCCTTCGGGATCCACCCTCAGAGAGCGACTCGACCGACAGGTAGCAGACTACCTCGCCTTAACTGCAGATATCGACACTCTGAGGAGCGATGAACCCCTTGACTACTGGGTGTGCAGGCTTGACCTGTGGCCTGAGCTATCCCAATTTGCGATAGAACTTCTGGCCTGCCCCGCTTCAAGTGTCCTGTCAGAAAGGACCTTCAGTGCAGCAGGAGGTATTGTCACTGAGAAGAGAAGTCGCCTAGGTCAAAAAAGTCTAGATTGCCTCACCTTTATTAAGATGAATGAGGGATGGATCCCGAAGGGACTGACACTGGGCGATACATTCGCTTAAAAAAGGCCTGATGAGTTGAGCTGCCTTGGGCTAAAAATGGTCCACACGCTGCTGTATTTTAGCTCTGAATGACGTTTGACTTGCGTGACTTATCCGCCACCAACTAGGGTTCGAGCCGCCATGTTTTAGGGCACTTTCTGCCTGTGAAACAAACATCAATCTTTTTGGCCGCTGCTACAGCAGCGGCTGCAACAACACCAAATTTTTCAGGCATGTGTACATGCCTAATTTTTAGGCCCACTGGTGCAGCACTGTGGCTTCAAAAACCAAACCAAAAATTAAAATCCTCCAAGATGGCACCAATATACCAGTGGTCTAAGCATCTTCCCACCTTGGCCTAAAAAGGGGAGGTGATTCAACAATTAAAAATCTCTGCCATTTACACGTCCACTGATAGGAGACGCGGAAGGTATTAAACTGATATGAACAATACTCCACTCCTATCAGTAGGTCCGTCCCATTGTGATTTATGCCCCCCACCCACCGCGCAGGGATGGGGGCCGGGGGGAGGAAAGTAGGCCCCCCCATTGTGATTTATGCCCCCCACCCACCGCGCAGGGGTGGGGGCCGAGGGGGGGAGGACAGTAGGTCACCCCATTGTGATTTATGGCCCCCACCCACCGCGCAGGGGTTGGGGAGGACAGTAGCTCCCCCCAGTGTGTATCAGGGGCTTTGAGGACAGGTGTCAATCCATACCTGCCAAGTGACCCTATGTAGGGGGAACAGTCTCTATTCTGCTCTGTGTCAGTGTGTATCATGGTCTCTGTGGACAGGGAACAGTCCCTATTCTGCTCTGTGTCAGTGTGTATCATGGTCTCTGTGGACGGGGAACAGTCTCTATTCTGCTCTGTGTCAGTGTGTATCATGGACTCTGTGGACAGGGAACAGTCCCTATTCTGCTCTGTGTCAGTGTGTATCAGGGGTTTTGAGGACAGGTGTCAATCCATATCTGCCAAGTGACCCTATGTAGGGGTAACAGTCCCTGTTCTGCTCTGTGTCAGTGTGTATCATGGTCTCTGTGAACAGGGAACAGTCTCTATTCTGCTCTGTGTCAGTGTGTATCAGGGATTTTGAGGACAGGTGTCAATCCATATCTGCCAAGTGACCCTATGTAGGGGGAACAGTCCCTATTCTGCTCTGTGTCAGTGTGTATCAGGGGTTTTGAGGACAGGTGTCAATCCATATCTGCCAAGTGACCCTATGTAGGGGGAACAGTCTCTATTCTGCTCTGTGTAAGTGTGTATCAGGGCTGGGCTTTGAGGAGAGGTGTCAATGTTAGGTGATTTCTGCCCTTTATGGATTAAAAGCAGACTCTGCATCAACTGTGCAATTTTCCATGGGAGTTTTGCCATGGATCCCCCTATGGCATGCCACAGTCCAGGTGTTAGTCCCCTTGAAACAACTTTTCCATCACTATTGTGGCCAGAAAGAGTCCCTGTTGTTTTTAAAATTCGCCTGCCCATTGAAGTCAATGGCGGTTCGCGCGGTTCGCGCGGTTCGCCGGTTCGCGAACATTTGCGGAAGTTCGCGTTCGCCGTTCGCGAACCGAAAATTTCGGGTTCGCGACAACACTATTTAGGACAATATCTCCTAACATGGCCTTCTTGGTTGCAATTATAGCATACCATAGAATTAATCGAATAAACCCTATAATATCCTCCAACACATCAATGAGTTAATTAACCCATTCACTTAATGAGGCTGGCAGCCACATCTAATGACCTCTTGTGGCTGCCACATCATCAAATTGTCTTTAATGAATTAATTTCACCTTCAAAAACACTCCTATTGTAAAAGGGTTCTCTCTGCTCATAATATTTAGTCCCATTTTTAATCAATATGGCTTATTTGAGAGTATCCATCTGACTATTTCCTCGCATTTCTTTTCTGTCTTTTCTTCTCTCCTGTCCTTTTCTCAACTTAACTAGTGATGTCGCGAACATAAAATTTTCCGTTCGCGAACAGCGAACGCGAACTTCCGCAAATGTTCGCGAACGGGCCGAACCACCATAGACTTCAATAGGCAGGCGAATTTTAAAACCCACAGGGACTCTTTCTGGCCACAATAGTGATGGAAAAGTTGTTTCAAGGGGACTAACACCTGGACTGTGGCATGCCGGAGGGGGATCCATGGCAAAACTCCCATGGAAAATTACATAGTTGATGCAGAGTCTGGTTTTAATCCATAAAGGGCATAAATCACCTAACATACCTAAATTGTTTGGAATAACATGCTTTAAAACATCAGGTATGATGTTGTATTGATCAGGTAGTGTAAGGGTTACGCCCGCTTCACAGTGACAGACCAAACTCCCCGTTTAACGCACTGCAAACAACTGCAAACAGTCCATTTGCACAACCGCAAACTCCCCATTTGCACAAGGTTGGATACCAAGCTAGCCATGTCCCGTTCCTTGTCCTCACTGATGTCATTGAAGGTCTCTTCCTCCACCCAGCCACGTACAACACCAAGGGTCCCCGAAAGGTGACAACAAGCCCCCTGTATTTTTTTTTTTTAAATGTACATTACTGTTACACCAGATATGAGTTGCACTGGTGTGACACTGCGCCCTGGCAGGCCCTGAAACGCACACGTGTGAAGGAAACTGACTGCTATTATATTACAGTCAAAAAAGTTTTTGTTTTTTTTTAAATGCAAGCTATTGTGACACCAGATATAAGTGGTGGCACTGGGCAAGTGGGCACAGTATACGCTGTGAGCCTGACACAAACGCTGGCAGGCAGACAACTGCAATTAGATTACACAGGAAAAAAAAAGACTGATGTTCTAGCCCTAAAAAGGGCTTTTTGGGGTGCTGTCCTTACATCAGAGATCAGATGAGTCCTTCAGGACTGTAGTGGACACTGAATACACTAGCCTAGCTATCGATTTCCCTATTAAATCAGCAGCAGCTACACTGTCCCTCCTCTCACTAAGAATGCAGCTTCCGGGGGTCGGGGCCTAGCTGTCATGGAGGAAAGACGCACTTCGTGTGAGCTCCCTCAATATCTCACTTTAAGCAGCTATCAACAAGCGAATTTCAACCCAGAAGGGGATGACCCAGCAATGTTGCTCCTACCTTACTGACCTGACATGCTTAATAGCGGTCAGCAACTCAACAGAGTCTTACTTACCTCCGCGTGGCAAGTGTGGCCTGGTGCTCACCGGCGGCAGAGGCGGCCAATCTCCTGATCCTGGGATGCCCAGGAGCAGCTACTTCCCGGCAGGAGCTCCGTTACCCCCCCTCGGACCCGTGGGGGTTATCCCGGTGCACCCCTGAGAGGCTGTCTGGAGCTAATGGACGCACAGAGCACAGCCGCCCAGGCTGACATACTCATCTGCGACTCTCCCAATATGGCCAGGGGCGGGCTGGGCCGGGGGGCAGGGAGGCAATTGCCCCCCAGGCCGCCCTAAGTAATTAGAAAAATGGCCACTGCAGGGCCAGTCCTGGGCGCCAGGAGGAGGGGGTGCCGCGCGGAGCAGGCTGATAGCCTGTCACAAGGAGCCCAGCAGGTGGCCAGCTGGCCACTTACGGTGCCCCAGTAGCAAGGCAGAGTAGGCACCTGCTTGTCCCAGATGGCAGGTGCCTACTCTGCAGCAATATACCGGCCGGGTGAGGAAGGAGGCATGCAGCAGCGAGGGAGCTCTGCTCATGATCTTCCTGCTCCCTCGCGCGCCCTCTCTGTTGATGTCGGGAGCCGGAATATGACGTCATTCCGGCCCCGCATCACTAAACTGCGCGAGGGAGCAGAGAGGAGCAGGAATATCACGGAGGAAGTCACTGGACCCCGGGGAAAGGACCCAGAGCACTCCTAAAGGTAGGAGCAACAAGAAATAAAATAAATTTGTGTGTGTGTGTCTGTAAGTGTGTGTGTGTGTCAGGAAGTGTAAGTGTGTGTGTGTGTGTGTGTGTCTGGAAGTGTGTGTGTGTCTGGAAGTGTGCGCGTGTGTGCGTGTGTCTGGAAGTGTGTGTGTGTCTGGAAGTGTGCGTGTGTGTGCGTGTGTGTGTGTAAGTGTGTGTGTGTGTGTCTGGAAGTGTGTGTGTCAGGAAGTGTAAGTGTGTGTGTGTGTGTGTGTCTGGAAGTGTGCGTGTGTGTGTGTGTGTGTCTGGAAGTGTGTGTGTGTGTGTCTGGAAGTGTGTGTGTGTGTCTGGAAGTGTGTGTGCGTGTGTGTGTGTGTGTCTGGAAGTGTGTGTGTGTGTGTGTGTGTGTGTCCGGAAGTGTGTGTGTGTGTGTAAGTGTGTGTGTGTGTGTGTCTGGAAGTGTGTGTGTCAGGAAGTGTAAGCGTGTGTGTGTGTGTCTGGAAGTGTGTGTGTCAGGAAGTGTGTGTGTGTCTGGAAGTGTGTGTGTGTGTGTGTGTGTGTCTGGAAGTGTGTGTGTGTGTGTCAGGAAGTGTAAGAGTGTGTGTGTGTGTGTGTGTGTGTGTCTGAGTGTGTGTGTGTGTGTGTCTGGAAGTGTGTGTGTGTCTGGAAGTGGTCGTGTGTGTGCGTGTGTGTGTGTGTCTGGAAGTGTGTGTGTGTCTGGAAGTGGTCGTGTGTGTGTGTCTGGAAGTGTGTATGTGTGTGTGTGTGTGTGTGTCTGGAAGTGTGTGTGTCAGGAAGTGTAAGTGTGTGTGTGTGTGTGTGTCTGGAAGTGTGCGTGTGTCTGGAAGTGTGTGTGTGTGTCTGGAAGTGTGTGTGCGTGTGTGTCTGGAAGTGTGTGTGTGTGTCTGGAAGTGTGTGTGTGTGTGTGTGTGTGTGTCTGGAAGTGTGTGTGTCAGGAAGTGTAAGTATGTGTGTGTGTGTGTGTCTGGAAGTGTGCGTGTGTGTGTGTGTGTGTGTCTGGAAGTGTGTGTGTGTCTGGAAGTGTGTGTGTGTCTGGAAATGTGTGTGTGTGTGTGTGTCTGGAAGTGTGTGTGTGTGTGTGTGTCTGGAAGTGTGTGTGTGTGTCTGGAAGTGTGTGTGTGTGTGTCTGGAAGTGTGTGTGTGTGTGTGTGGAAGTGTGTGTGTCTGGAAGTGTGTGTGTGTGTGTGTGTGTGTGTGTGGAAGTGTGTGTGTGTCTGGAAGTGTGTGTGTGTGTGTGTGGAAGTGTGTGTGTGTCTGGAAGTGTTTGTGTATGTCTGTCAGGGACGTCTTTCCGCATGGGGCCCTACCGCGCTGCCCAGCATGCCCGGCCGACAGGGGAGATCCTTTGATCTCCCCTGCCAGCCAACGGAGAGGTGGCCTTGTTTTCTGGCCTTGTGCCGATGAGGGAGATCTCAATTCAATCGGGGAGAGAGGAAGCTGCCTAGGACCCAGGGCTGCAGGAGAGGCCGACCTGTAAGGCAGATCGTTCCTCCCGCAAGCAGGCTGTGTGGAGCGTTGCAGCGCATTACCATTGCAATGCTCCACACAGCATTCTGCGCGCAGTAGGACAGGAGATAGCCTGCAGCCAGTCGTGTGTATGCATTCAGCAGTCGGTGTGTGACTGCATTCGGCAGTCTGTGTGTATGTATTGAATGTATGCATTGCATTTGTTGGAGGTACTTCTAAATATAATCTTCGTTGTATCTATAATTTACATTTTTATTCCTGTAAGTTGTGTAGGCAGGGCCCCAGTGCACTGCTTTGCCCGGGGACCCATAATGTTGTTAAGATGGCACTGGTGTCTGTCAGTGTGTGTGTGTGTGTGTGTGTCAGCAAGTGTGTCTGTCAAGTAAGTGTCTGTCAGTGAATGTGTGTGTGTGTCTGCCTGTCAGTGTGTGTGTGTATGTGTCTGCCTGTCAGTGAGTGTTTGTCAGGGTTTGTGTGTGTATGTTATTGAGAGTGAGGGCCAGTGTGTCTGTCAGCAGGGCCAGCCTTTGAGGTATGCAAGCTGTGGGGTCATGTAGGGCGCAATAACAACAGAGGCACCCGGCGGCCAACACAGCTCACAAGTTTTGGACACCAGCATATTTAATTTAAACGATTCCCTGGTGGTCCATTGGTGCGCACCAGCAGTAGGTGCAGTCAGATCATATCCCTTGTGGTTCCGGTGCTCAGTTAGTGAGTCAGGGCACAGGCTCAGAGATTCTCAGCCTGCGCTCTAACAACATTGAAAGTCGGAGCCGCAAAGGAGTGGGTATGGCAAAGAGCTACTAATTAGCATAATATCAATATCCGTTATAAAACCAGGAAAAGGTGGCCATGGATGGTGAGCTAATTCAGGGGTGCAATGGGCCACTTGACTGGATTTGCCCCCCAGGCCTAAGGCTGCCAGCCCTCCCCTGAATATGGCGGCAGCCGCGTGTCCTCCTGGTACCAGCCAAGCATGGCAGGATATTGAGTCTAAGCTGGACAGACTTTTTAATCAATTTTGGAAGCAAATAACAAGCAGGAAGCCCCAACAAGCTCCACCACAGCCCCAACAAGCTCCACCACAGCTAAGCGAAGCAGTCCCCATTAAAATCCACCAACGCAAAAGGCGTCAACGACGGGACCGGAGGCACAAACAGAAATGCAGAGCCTGCCCCACGTCAAGCACTCACCCCCACCTTAAGCCACCACAATCCCGCACCGGACGTGAAGCACCACCGGGACAGATCCGACCACCCGACAACACAAGCTTCCACCACCTCAAGCTGCGAACCCGTCACTCAGCCAGAGACTTGCCTTTGTTGTTCCAGGTATCAGGGACTCCCAGGGTCTGCACCTGGTGCCCAGAAGGGATTGGATGAGCACAAGCAGTAAACAGCAGCCTGCCAAGCATGTCCCACTATAGCCGATCCTCCACACCATGTCTTTGATCACATGAACTGCTCTCTGCACTTTAACTAATCGTAAAGTAGCAAGCGTTTAAACATGTAATTATTTCACCTCCTAAAGAGTTTATTGTCGTAGTTCCTTACATGCCTTTACCTTAACCGTTCATGTATTATGTTATTCACTAGTCTCATCTCATGGGGCGACTCACACTTGATTTATAACTAGTGGTGGAGCTGCTGATATAAATACACAGTTGATAACCTGCAAGCTACACCCTAAACATGACAGCCATCTTTCACAACAATGTACTGCTATATACTCATACCCTGAGGTATGATGTTGTATTGATCAGGTAGTGTAAGGGTTACGCCCGCTTCACAGTGACAGACCAAACTCCCCGTTTAACGCACTGCAAACAACTGCAAACAGTCCATTTGCACAACCGCAAACTCCCCATTTGCACAAGGTTGGATACCAAGCTAGCCATGTCCCGTTCCTTGTCCTCACTGATGTCATTGAAGGTCTCTTCCTCCACCCAGCCACGTACAACACCAAGGGTCCCCGAAAGGTGACAACAAGCCCCCTGTATTTTTTTTTTTTAAATGTACATTACTGTTACACCAGATATGAGTTGCACTGGTGTGACACTGCGCCCTGGCAGGCCCTGAAACGCACACGTGTGAAGGAAACTGACTGCTATTATATTACAGTCAAAAAAGTTTTTGTTTTTTTTTAAATGCAAGCTATTGTGACACCAGATATAAGTGGTGGCACTGGGCAAGTGGGCACAGTATACGCTGTGAGCCTGACACAAACGCTGGCAGGCAGACAACTGCAATTAGATTACACAGGAAAAAAAAAGACTGATGTTCTAGCCCTAAAAAGGGCTTTTTGGGGTGCTGTCCTTACATCAGAGATCAGATGAGTCCTTCAGGACTGTAGTGGACACTGAATACACTAGCCTAGCTATCGATTTCCCTATTAAATCAGCAGCAGCTACACTGTCCCTCCTCTCACTAAGAATGCAGCTTCCGGGGGTCGGGGCCTAGCTGTCATGGAGGAAAGACGCACTTCGTGTGAGCTCCCTCAATATCTCACTTTAAGCAGCTATCAACAAGCGAATTTCACCCCAGAAGGGGATGACCCAGCAATGTTGCTCCTACCTTACTGACCCGACATGCTTAATAGCGGTCAGCAACTCAACAGAGTCTTACTTACCTCCGCGTGGCAAGTGTGGCCTGGTGCTCACCGGCGGCAGAGGCGGCCAATCTCCTGATCATGGGATGCCCAGGAGCAGCTACTTCCCGGCAGGAGCTCCGTTACCCCCCCCTCGGACCCGTGGGGGTTATCCCGGTGCACCCCTGAGAGGCTGTCTGGAGCTAATGGACGCACAGAGCACAGCCGCCCAGGCTGACATACTCATCTGCGACTCTCCCAATATGGCCAGGGGCGGGCTGGGCCGGGGGGCAGGGAGGCAATTGCCCCCCAGGCCGCCCTAAGTAATTAGAAAAATGGCCACTGCAGGGCCAGTCCTGGGCGCCAGGAGGAGGGGGTGCCGCGCGGAGCAGGCTGATAGCCTGTCACAAGGAGCCCAGCAGGTGGCCAGCTGGCCACTTACGGTGCCCCAGTAGCAAGGCAGAGTAGGCACCTGCTTGTCCCAGATGGCAGGTGCCTACTCTGCAGCAATATACCGGCCGGGTGAGGAAGGAGGCATGCAGCAGCGAGGGAGCTCTGCTCATGATCTTCCTGCTCCCTCGCGCGCCCTCTCTGTTGATGTCGGGAGCCGGAATATGACGTCATTCCGGCCCCGCATCACTAAACTGCGCGAGGGAGCAGAGAGGAGCAGGAATATCACGGAGGAAGTCACTGGACCCCGGGGAAAGGACCCAGAGCACTCCTAAAGGTAGGAGCAACAAGAAATAAAATAAATTTGTGTGTGTGTGTCTGTAAGTGTGTGTGTGTGTCAGGAAGTGTAAGTGTGTGTGTGTGTGTGTGTGTCTGGAAGTGTGTGTGTGTCTGGAAGTGTGCGCGTGTGTGCGTGTGTCTGGAAGTGTGTGTGTGTCTGGAAGTGTGCGTGTGTGTGCGTGTGTGTGTGTAAGTGTGTGTGTGTGTGTCTGGAAGTGTGTGTGTCAGGAAGTGTAAGTGTGTGTGTGTGTGTCTGGAAGTGTGCGTGTGTGTGTGTGTGTGTCTGGAAGTGTGTGTGTGTGTCTGGAAGTGTGTGTGTGTGTCTGGAAGTGTGTGTGCGTGTGTGTGTGTGTGTCTGGAAGTGTGTGTGTGTGTGTGTGTGTGTCCGGAAGTGTGTGTGTGTGTGTGTAAGTGTGTGTGTGTGTGTGTCTGGAAGTGTGTGTGTCAGGAAGTGTAAGCGTGTGTGTGTGTGTCTGGAAGTGTGTGTGTCAGGAAGTGTGTGTGTGTCTGGAAGTGTGTGTGTGTGTGTGTGTGTGTGTCTGGAAGTGTGTGTGTGTGTGTCAGGAAGTGTAAGAGTGTGTGTGTGTGTGTGTGTGTGTCTGAGTGTGTGTGTGTGTCTGGAAGTGTGTGTGTGTCTGGAAGTGGTCGTGTGTGTGCGTGTGTGTGTGTGTCTGGAAGTGTGTGTGTGTCTGGAAGTGGTCGTGTGTGTGTGTCTGGAAGTGTGTGTGTGTGTGTGTGTGTGTGTCTGGAAGTGTGTGTGTCAGGAAGTGTAAGTGTGTGTGTGTGTGTGTCTGGAAGTGTGCGTGTGTCTGGAAGTGTGTGTGTGTGTCTGGAAGTGTGTGTGCGTGTGTGTCTGGAAGTGTGTGTGTGTGTCTGGAAGTGTGTGTGTGTGTGTGTGTGTGTCTGGAAGTGTGTGTGTCAGGAAGTGTAAGTATGTGTGTGTGTGTGTCTGGAAGTGTGCGTGTGTGTGTGTGTGTGTGTCTGGAAGTGTGTGTGTGTCTGGAAGTGTGTGTGTGTCTGGAAATGTGTGTGTGTGTGTCTGGAAGTGTGTGTGTGTGTGTGTGTGTGTCTGGAAGTGTGTGTGTGTGTCTGGAAGTGTGTGTGTGTGTCTGGAAGTGTGTGTGTGTGTGGAAGTGTGTGTGTCTGGAAGTGTGTGTGTGTGTGTGTGTGTGTGTGTGTGTGTGTGTGTGTGTGTGTGTGTGTGTGTGTGTGTGTGTGTGTGTGGAAGTGTGTGTGTGTCTGGAAGTGTGTGTGTGTGTGTGTGGAAGTGTGTGTGTGTCTGGAAGTGTTTGTGTATGTCTGTCAGGGACGTCTTTCCGCATGGGGCCCTACCGCGCTGCCCAGCATGCCCGGCCGACAGGGGAGATCCTTTGATCTCCCCTGCCAGCCAACGGAGAGGTGGCCTTGTTTTCTGGCCTTGTGCCGATGAGGGAGATCTCAATTCAATCGGGGAGAGAGGAAGCTGCCTAGGACCCAGGGCTGCAGGAGAGGCCGACCTGTAAGGCAGATCGTTCCTCCCGCAAGCAGGCTGTGTGGAGCGTTGCAGCGCATTACCATTGCAATGCTCCACACAGCATTCTGCGCGCAGTAGGACAGGAGATAGCCTGCAGCCAGTCGTGTGTATGCATTCAGCAGTCGGTGTGTGACTGCATTCGGCAGTCTGTGTGTATGTATTGAATGTATGCATTGCATTTGTTGGAGGTACTTCTAAATATAATCTTCGTTGTATCTATAATTTACATTTTTATTCCTGTAAGTTGTGTAGGCAGGGCCCCAGTGCACTGCTTTGCCCGGGGACCCATAATGTTGTTAAGATGGCACTGGTGTCTGTCAGTGTGTGTGTGTGTGTGTGTGTCAGCAAGTGTGTCTGTCAAGTAAGTGTCTGTCAGTGAATGTG
The DNA here is from genome assembly GCF_036172605.1 of Pelobates fuscus. NCBI lineage: Eukaryota > Metazoa > Chordata > Amphibia > Anura > Pelobatidae > Pelobates > Pelobates fuscus. The sequence continues at coordinate 141,780,301 of NC_086320.1, forward strand.
TGTGTGTGTGTCTGCCTGTCAGTGTGTGTGTGTATGTGTCTGCCTGTCAGTGAGTGTTTGTCAGGGTTTGTGTGTGTATGTTATTGAGAGTGAGGGCCAGTGTGTCTGTCAGCAGGGCCAGCCTTTGAGGTATGCAAGCTGTGGGGTCATGTAGGGCGCAATAACAACAGAGGCACCCGGCGGCCAACACAGCTCACAAGTTTTGGACACCAGCATATTTAATTTAAACGATTCCCTGGTGGTCCATTGGTGCGCACCAGCAGTAGGTGCAGTCAGATCATATCCCTTGTGGTTCCGGTGCTCAGTTAGTGAGTCAGGGCACAGGCTCAGAGATTCTCAGCCTGCGCTCTAACAACATTGAAAGTCGGAGCCGCAAAGGAGTGGGTATGGCAAAGAGCTACTAATTAGCATAATATCAATATCCGTTATAAAACCAGGAAAAGGTGGCCATGGATGGTGAGCTAATTCAGGGGTGCAATGGGCCACTTGACTGGATTTGCCCCCCAGGCCTAAGGCTGCCAGCCCTCCCCTGAATATGGCGGCAGCCGCGTGTCCTCCTGGTACCAGCCAAGCATGGCAGGATATTGAGTCTAAGCTGGACAGACTTTTTAATCAATTTTGGAAGCAAATAACAAGCAGGAAGCCCCAACAAGCTCCACCACAGCCCCAACAAGCTCCACCACAGCTAAGCGAAGCAGTCCCCATTAAAATCCACCAACGCAAAAGGCGTCAACGACGGGACCGGAGGCACAAACAGAAATGCAGAGCCTGCCCCACGTCAAGCACTCACCCCCACCTTAAGCCACCACAATCCCGCACCGGACGTGAAGCACCACCGGGACAGATCCGACCACCCGACAACACAAGCTTCCACCACCTCAAGCTGCGAACCCGTCACTCAGCCAGAGACTTGCCTTTGTTGTTCCAGGTATCAGGGACTCCCAGGGTCTGCACCTGGTGCCCAGAAGGGATTGGATGAGCACAAGCAGTAAACAGCAGCCTGCCAAGCATGTCCCACTATAGCCGATCCTCCACACCATGCCTTTGATCACATGAACTGCTCTCTGCACTTTAACTAATCGTAAAGTAGCAAGCGTTTAAACATGTAATTATTTCACCTCCTAAAGAGTTTATTGTCGTAGTTCCTTACATGCCTTTACCTTAACCGTTCATGTATTATGTTATTCACTAGTCTCATCTCATGGGGCGACTCACACTTGATTTATAACTAGTGGTGGAGCTGCTGATATAAATACACAGTTGATAACCTGCAAGCTACACCCTAAACATGACAGCCATCTTTCACAACAATGTACTGCTATATACTCATACCCTGAGTGCAACTAGCCATGATATACGCACGTTCAGCCTAGCATGCTCAAATATAACACACTTCTGTCTAAATAAAAAAATAAAAATAAAAAAATAAAAAATAATGCAGCTTCTAAATTGTATGCTGTCTAGGAGGTGGGAGGGTCTGGGAGGGATGGTCTGCTGCTGATTGGCTGGAATGTGTCTGCTGACTGTGAGGTACAGGGTCAAAGTTTACTCAATGATGACGAATAGGGGGCGGACCGAACATTGCATATGTTCGCCATCCGTGGCGAACGCGAACAAGCTATGTTAGCCGGGAACTATTCACCAGCGAACTGTTCGGGACATCACTAAACTTAACCTCTGCACCATTTCATTATCAACTTCCGCTTTCAAACTAAAATCCAAATCTTTCAGATTTTTCCACAAAATATCTCTAGCATTCCCCAGATTAGCAATCTGTCTTTAAAATTTGACCAAATTAGTAATATTTAAATCTAATTCTTAGACATGTGAGACATCGTTTTATGGGTTCTGTCTAACAGATCAGTTTGATTCTTAAGCATTTCTTTCATTAGATTAACATCTTCATTTCTTTGACATGACTAAATCCTTCCAACAACTGGCTAGAGTCTTTGTTTCAACTACTGTTGCATCCAATGCACTATCAAAAGAGAGCCATGGGGGGCGATTTTCCTTCTTTTAACACTTTTGAGGAGTTTTACAGTTTAGCTAGGGGCTAAGAAAATTACTAGACCATGCAACACATACATTTTTCAATAGTTTTTAACACATTTATTTTCTGTTTCGATGTATTACAAACATAACAATTACTGGTCTTTTTAACCCCTTAAGGACCGGCCTGTTTTTGCGATGTTTGTACGTTAAGGACCAGAGCAGTTTTAACACTTTTGTGGTGTTTGTGTTTAGCTGTAATTTTCCGCTCTCTCATTTACGGTTCCCATACAAGTTATATATTGTTTTTTTCACGACGAGAAGGGCTTTCTTTACATACAATTATTTGTATTATGTCATATATTGTATTAAAAAAAAATTAAAAAATATGGTGAAAAATTAAAAAAAAACATGTTTTTGGACTTTTACTTGAAAAATCTTTTACTTATTTACAAAAGCTAATGAAAAAAACTGCTAAATAGATTAAAAATGTTGTCCCGAGTTTAAAAACACCCAGTGTTTACATGCTTTATTGCTTTTTTTTGCAAGTTATAGGCCTATAAATACAGTTAGGAAATTGCTGTTTCAATATATATATATTTTAAATGTATCAATAGTGACATTGTAACACCGTTATCTGTCATAAATGCCCGAAACACACCTAACATGTACATATTTTTTTAAAGTAGACAACCCAGGGTATTCAAAATGGGGTATGTCCAGTCTTTTTTAGTAGCCACCTAGTCACAAACACTGGCCAAAGTTAGCATTTATATTTGTTTGTGTGTTAAAAATGCAAAAAACGCTAACTTTGGCCAGTGTTTGTGACTAGGTGGCTACTAAAAAAGGCTGAACATACCCCATTTGCAATACCTTGGGTTGTCTTCTTTTGAAAATGGTATGCCATCATGGGGCTAATTCTCATTCCTTGGCTACCATACGCTCTCAAAGGCAACCTAACCAATCTGACAAATTTCAATTAAAAAAAAAAGTTAAATCAAGCCTTATATTTGACCCTGTAACTTTCTATGACACCCTAAATCCTGTACATGGGGGTACTGTTTTACTCGGGAGACTTCGCTGAACACAAATATTAGTGTTTCACAACAGTAAAACATATCACAGCGATGAGATTGTCAGTGAAAGTGAAGTTTTTTGCATTTTTCACACACAAACAGCTCTTTCACTGAGGATATTATTGCTGTGATATATTTTACTGTTCTGATACACTAATATTTGTGTTCAGCGAAGTCTCCTGAGTATAACAGTACCCCACATGTAGACATTTTATAGTGTTTGTGAAAGTTACAGGGTCAAATATAAGGCTTGATTTTACTTTTTTTTTTTTTTATTGAACTTTGTCAGATTGGTTAGGTTGCCTTTGAGAGCGTATGGTAGCCAAGGAATGAGAATTAGCCCCAGGATGTCATACCATTTGCAAAAGAAGACAACCCAAGATATTGCAAATGGGGTATGTTCAGCCTTTTTTAGTAGCCACCTAGTCACAAACACTGGCCAAAGTTAGCATTTATATTTGTTTGTGTGTTAAAAATGCAAAAAACGCTAACTTTGGCCAGTGTTTGTTTCCAGAAAGTTTCCAGAAAGCCCTTTGCCAGTAATGCAACTTTTTAACTTTCCTTTTTAAACACATTGCTTTGCTTAATATCACTTAATCTGTCTAACCATTTCAATACACAATTACCTCAAGTATTTTAAGGATTAACCCTTTTACAGACAGATCTCTGTCACATTTGGCAGCAGTATTTTACTGCCAATCCATAATTAACTAACAGTTAATACAATTTGTTTAACAAAAACAATATACATATGAGCAACTTCTACAGACGTGTACAAAAGACACATACCCTTGAAGTATTTGGCTTTTCACAGATATGCGCATTATCAGATAGAAGAATACTTTTTGGAGTATGTAGTTATTTCTTGAGAAATCCTCCGCAAATGCAAATATTCGATCTGCAAGTCATCATAATTAATGGATAAAAAGGACTCTGCTACTCTTCTCTATTTATTATCTTCAAATTCTTCCTCCAGTACTGGGTATAACAACAACATTCAAACGATTTTCCTCCTCCATAGTAACTCTGGAATGTTTAAACAAAGGATCCTTGGAATGCCATAATGCAGCTTCAGTCCCATATGTTTCTCCTGTTTCAAGATGGGTACTAAAACTTTTTTTTCAGGGAACAATTTGAACTTTTCTTCAGTGATCTTTTTGTAATTTTCTTGTCTTTTTGTAGCAGAATCTTCAGATATTCAGTCAGTAATAATTCAGACTTAAATCCTGCCCATGCTTTCTCCACCATTAAATGTAGGAAATTAGCTTTTCTTGAGATGTTTGTTTGTCACACACCAGTGTTCTAATAATCGAATCAGAGTGTCTTGCAGCAAAAAAATTATATTTATTCAAACATACACACTTTCCGAGAATAACATAAAAGTCTTGGTACACATCTGTGTAGACCAATACGGAGCAATGTTCAAGATGGTATCCATTTTTGATGTTAAAGTGTTGGTAAAAAAAAATCTTAGCTACAATCGTTTTTATAGGTTTAAAATTCAGTTATATAGGGACGTATACATAAGTTGCCTTACTTTAAAATAAGTGGCTATCATAGAAAAAGGATAGTAGCCTAGTACAATTTGAAATCTATGATTAAAGCCATACATTACATTTAGAAGTTACACAAAAGAAGTTCTATATATATGGTTAAATAAAAGAATTCCTTTACAAATGTGAGCCTTGCCAACAGCACGTGTCGTAAATGGGGGATTCATATCAAAACCATTTCATATCTCCAACGGCTCTAGACAAGGATGCCCACTCTCCCCGATACTCTACATCCTAGCGTTAGAACCTCTCACCCAACTAATACGCAATAATCCAAACATACATGGGATTAAGACCAGAGGCCAAGAATATAAACTATCTCTATTTGCCGATGATATTCTATTAACTCTTGAGCAGCCCAAGATATCCTACTATAAACTGAACGTCACAGAAACCCTAGCCCAAGGAATCAATATCCCCAGCTCAGACTTGACGACCCTAAAAGCAAATTTCAATTATGACTGGAGACAGGACCACGTCAAATTCTTAGGAGTCAACTTAACACCAACAACACACACACTCTTCAAAGCAAACTGCACTAAACTGATCACTGAAATCAAAACTCTCCTACAAATTGGAAGGGAAAATACATTTTGTGGACGGGCCGAATAGCCTCAGTTAAAATGGTGATCCTTACGAAAATCCAGTACCTGCTTTGCACGCTCCCACTCACTCTCCCAAAAAAGTACCTGCTAGAATTGCAAAACATATTGAACGATTATGTATGGGACCACAAGAAACCGAGAGTGGCAAGAACCACGATGTACAGGCCGTTCGCCCAAGGCGGAATGTGTCTGCCCGAGGTGGTGGGATACTATAGAGTGGCTCAAATTGCACCACTGTTTGCAATATCACACAGCCATAACCCGGTGGCGTGGGCCAAAATAGAGAAAAACAATGCAAGGGGACTCTCTCTGCCACTTCTGGCATGGCTGCCAAAAACTCACAGACCAAAAAACTCTGAATTACTGCCAACCACCGTGCTAACCCTCTTTATATGGGATAGCTATCTAAAGAAAATGGGTGTGACAGCACTATTGTCCCTAGCACTCCCAATAGAAGAACTATCACAATTCATTCCAGACTTCAACCACAAGCTCTGGCAAATACATGGTGTGACAACTATGTCACAACTACTACAGGGCAACAAACTCAAGAATCTCTCAGACCTCAGAACAGAATTCAAGTTACCCTCCATGGCAACCTTTTCCTACCTGCAAATACAATCTTGGACAAACCTCCAACCAGTACAACAAATAGCACAGACACTGGATCCATATTGGACTAAAATAACGAAAATATGTACGGAGATCAAGCTGGCAACGATACTCAAATCCACGATATATGCTTCTGAACATATACAATCTCGAATGTACCCACCTTCCTTCAAGTAAGCATGGGAACGGGATATAGGAAACCCACTCACAGACGACCAATGGCAAAATATATACCGAGCCCACAAACGACTGACACTCTGCACAAACCACCTAGATCTTTCACGCAAGCTACTTTACAGATGGTATCTAGTCCCCACAAGACTCAAGCACAGTTTCCCCGACACATCTGACACATGCGGGAGATGCCAAACCAACAGAGGATCCCTAATACACATATGGTGGCAATGCCCACTGCTTAAACACTTCTGGTCACAGGTCTCAAACCTAGCGACCCGATGCACGGGTCTGCAACTACCTCTAATACCTGAAACATTTCTACTACTCCTGATCCCACAGGAGCCACACACACACCTCCAGTACATGGTATACCACATTCTCATTGCGGCTCTCACCGTCATAAGCAGGCAGTGGAAGCAAACAACCACCCCAATGATCAGCCAATGCATAGAGGTGATCGAGGACACCAAAATATATGAAACTTTAGCACGAAAGACACGGCAGAGGAGCTCCCACTGGTCCACAGCATGGGACCTGTGGGACAAACACACACCCCACTGAAATGACACACAATGTCACCACAGGCTGGACTGGGAACCTCCACGACAGGAGGAAAAATACACCCAAACACATATTCCGAAATACGTAACCACTACGAAACCCAAACTGCACCCACCCCCTCCCTCCCCTACTCCCCCCCTACTCCCCCCCACAACCCTGCACCACCACTGATGACACAGGCAGCACGCAAGGCCCTGGACCCAGCCCTACAATGCCTTAATTACCAATACCCAAGGTCATGACGAGCAAACGTTACAACCAAATGGTAGCAGAATGGCACCCACGAGATATGTTCTAAGGCCACTGTTTAACCCAAGACCAAATGTGACATGTGTAAAGCTATAGCCCTTAACCACATTATTGTACCTGTAACACCAACATGTGAACATCTTTATTATGAACACTTATCCCTCTTACCTTCTGTACCCCACTTACGCTTGAAAAATAAAAATTGTCAAATAAAAAAAAAAAAGGAAATGTTAGCCTTGGTAAAACACAGGGAGTCTCGCTTGCAAAGCTAGGTCAAAGGTTACTATCAACAGGCCTTCATCGATCATTCTTAATATGAACCATATGTGGTGACCAGGAATAGGGTCTGATATTATATTAATATGATGTGATGTGAGATAGTATATCTCAGAAACCTCAATAAGTATAGCATTTGCAGTATGATCCAAGGAAGTGGACCAGTCCAGCTTAGAAGAGCACTGAATCCTAGGCCACCAAACCAAGGACAAACCCACACAGTTCTGGATAATGAAGGCTCTGTAAAATTAATGCCAGTTGTCTCACTGTTGCAGTACTATCCTCTGTACTTTGGGATTAGGACCATGTAGAGATTGCTGGTCAGGAGTCTGTGTCGACTTAGTGTGCATGACACAAGGCTGAGATGCTCCTTCAGTAAATGGGCCTGCTCCCTTTTCTGGGTGGGCATGCCCAGGGACTTCAGCCCTAAAATCAACTTTACTAAAGCCATTTTGTTTTGAAGGTAGAAAGCCCCTAAAAGCAGCATTCAAATGATATAATCCCATTAAACATTGCTGGCAATAAGAAACAACATAAAACCTTGGGTTGTGGGCGGAAAGTGTAAAAGTTAATGGAAAGGCGTGGACTTTCTTTATAAGACTTTCTACTTAATACTTCTTTTCTTCAGCCCAATAAAGGCAACATAAAAATGATATCCTAATATTAGTATTAAAATATCATTTAAAAGCCCGAAAACAGAAATAAACATGCTGCCAAAAAAATTACCCATGTGAGCACTGCCTTACACAGACTGAGCTGTCAATGCAGAAAAAAATATTGACAAAAGTTCTCACACTGTGAAGTGATCTTATGCAAAAGGTGAGACTTGCCTGTCAAGTACTCTGTTTGGTTGGCTTGCAAGTCAATCAGAGCACTCTACTGACAAGGTTTTTCCCACCTTGAAAGCTTTAATAGTGGTTTTGTTTAGTTATACATTTTTATTTGGCCTTTTTTTGTTTTAAACCACCCATCTAAAACCCTTAGGAGAGTAGACAATGGCATGTTAATCGCCTTCTTGAATTTAAATAGCGCTCTCTTGTAGCCTATGGATGAGCGCTATGAGGATGTGTGTGAGATGTCCCCCACCAATTATTATATTAATAGCCCACCACTTACAGGTGTGAGCTTGAGGGAACTTTAGCAACTAAGGGACTTTCTGGGCAGCAGCTGGCTACTCACTATCCTTAGTGGACACTCCCCTACATCCTTTATACTGACATGGAGTTTATATTGACTCCAAAGACTTATGGGGGTTATATTGACCCCTATAGTCATTGTATTATTTTTATGTTTATTTATGTTTTATTGCTGGCTACAACATGCGGGCCATCTACCACAGAACTTGCACTGATGTTTTTTTTTTTTTCCACTATTTACTCACTGGATGATTAATCAATTGTGGCATGCTGTTCTTTGACAAAAACATTTGTGTCTGCAAGAGCAGAATTAAACATCAAGTAACCAAAGACCTAGGAAGTATGAATTTGCTTCGCACTATTCACAACCCATATGTGGAGAATGTAGAAGGCGCAAATGGTAAGCTGCCAAGGGCTCTGCAAGATCTTAATCCATCTCTGGTTATTGCCAGATTATTATTTAATATTTTTGTGCTGTAGTTTTAGTAGTGTATTAAGGGTCTGATGGATTATCCTGAAACCCATATCCACAATGATGTGGCTAAAGTCATCTTTCCAGATCATTTTTAGACCTGATTAAACATACATATATTTTGTTTCTAACATCACTGAAAAATCACATTTTGCCAGCATGAACAATATCCAATGTGGCCATAATAAATATTTCCAAACTAAAATAAATATACAACCCATAAATTCTATTGGGTTTAAAGCATCACTCTCATAGCTTTACATAAACATTTTACCCAGTCACATCTGTTAAATTATCCCACCGTCAATCACTGATATTTATAGGATACTCTGACTGTACAATCAAGTTATAGGTAATTTTTAATGTTGTTTATAATGAAACAATTTCCTTAGAAGTGACAAATGAGAAGGTGGAGCCTGGAGTTGTGGAAGGGGTTGCAACCGGCCTATTTAAACCACTACTTACCTCCATACCTTGCTGACAGCGCTTGGTCACTTCCGGTTCCGGTCCAGACGGCGGGAATCACTAAACCAAACTCCAGTCCAGCTGGGTTAATCATCCGCCGTGCCAGCAGGATCTCCAAACAGTAAACAGGCCGCACAGACCGGGGTAGCAGGTAGCTATCGTTCGCTGCGGGCACGCAGAGTTTCCACGGCATCACAGCTTCAGGAGCCGTGGGTAACACTTCCGGGTTCAACATACCGGTAATCGTGAGTACGAGCATACGAACGAACTAAACACACAAACAAACGGCAAACACAACACGAAATAGGGGGGGGAATACCAATTACAAGGTTCATACATCCAGACGAATGAACAACTAGGCGACCGAGAATTATGCACGAAACATATAACCGAATGACGTGGACGGCGGGAGCACATATAGACAGTTTAAGTCACGAATGCCATATTTCCGTACTAATCCACACGGATCTAACAAGTCTAACTCACGAACACGGCATTAAAACACACGAATCGCAGTACGGTTAAACCATTCATAAGAAATAATAATGCAATACTGCCACCTACGGACACATTAAACATATAACACGCCATGTATGGAACTGTCATATTTAGAGTGTTAATTATCTGTAACATGTATTAGGGGAATATATAATATATATATAGATCGGGTAACTGCACTGGTACATATTAAAAGATTACGTCACAGGTTATAATTAGGTGTGCGGATACATTCATTGCAGTCTGGTTACAACTGTAGGTAATAAAATAGATATAATCATGGATAGTCTCGTGGGGGAAACGGCAGTAAAAGGGGGGCAGTTAAAGGGTATCTTAATATCAGCATACGGCATACGGGTAAAAGTAGGTATACAGGTAAAAGAAATATTGTATTTTCATATCCTTGCAGGTGGTTTTGTTCTCAATTACAACACACGAGCATCCCAGCACAAGGGATTGCCTGTAAATGCGTACGTTTATTATGGATAACTTAGGTGGCACTTATACTCAAAGCTGCTCTGAGGAGAAACAGCATATTATCATCATAAATAGTCCAAACTGGTAAATGGCATATTGTTACATCTTACCCTCATAGGTTACAGATTCTTCAAGACCAACGTTGGTTATAACAAGTCGACAGAGACATAGACCGCACCTTACATCTTGTCCATAATAGGATTAATAAATAGGATCAAACGCCGAGTTGCGTTACAGGTAATAAACATATATATACATATATATTTGGTAAGGGGAAGGGGTAAGCATATTTCGGGTACTTTACTTTGACTATTTTCATCTTAGGCCAAGCAAACTAGGCATATACAAGTACAACCGTAGCCTAAAGACCGACGCATCAGGTACGTATTAGCCTAAGAATCATACCTACTACACGATATAGGCACTAATACGATAGTTGGGCATAATAAAAAACTGCACCAATTACTACAATAAAACTTCAAATGTGTCACGCAATACTGAGGTATTCACCTTCGATCCAACTCATTGATAGATTCCACGGTACTCAACCCAAAGTACAGAGAGGGCCTCACCAGTCACGCCCAGATTACTTTTTACGTTAAACGAGGCCCACCTTCCTGCCACAACGCTTCGGTGGCACAGACATACGCCAAACGCATAGGTACAGCCCCTATCTTTCCAACGGCAAATAGCAGTACCACACCCACCTTGTTAGCTACTACTACTTACTAATAAGTCACAGGAAACACTTGTGTCATTTATAGGATGTCTCACGCCTCCGACATAGGAGAAGACGTCTCCCCTCCCAGCACGCCAGTTAGGCCAACCACCCCTATGATGGCCCAATCAACAACCGGAGACCTAGATAGCCCTTGTTCATTGAGGTCATGGACAATTCCAAAAAATAGCTGCGGAACTCAGCAGCCACCGTCTTGCGAAATCTGTTCATCCAATTCCCACGCCACCAATTTGTGCCCAAACGAACCAAGTCTTCCAACTACCAGCTACGCAGCTACAGGCACCAGTAGTACTGACCAGTACTGACCATATCCGGCCACGGCCAGGAAAGCTGAACTTTATAGAATTATGATGACAACACCAGAGGCCCCTCAACCAGGATCCAGCTCACAAGACAATGTGAACGAAAGCTTAGCTGGGCTACAAGTCACCATGACATCGATACTGGCGTCCATTAGCAACATCAGCAAGAGAATGGACAGACTGGAAGCACCCGAACCAATTATCGTGGCACCTGACAGCAATATCACACCAGATATGGAACACATAGCAGCACAGGGTAATGGGGCAGGGGCACAATTGGCACAAAATCCCACCACTCACATCATCACTCCAGCACATTTGGTACCTCCTATCATTAGGAAAGATATTTTAGAGGGAAATGATGTCAACCTTATTTCCCTTCTCATAGCGTCTCAAGATGTGGTAGAGAATAAGACCTATAACTATGGGGATCTGTCAGTGGTGATGAAAGCTAGAGACCCCAGACTAAGTAAAAAATTAACCATACCGGAGTTTGTCCTAGCTTTTGGCATATATAGAGACGTAATATGCATCAGTTTTCATCATCGTAGAGAAGAACTGGATTTGTATTTGCACAAATTGGTGGATCTGGGACACAAGTACGGTGGCCATACCTTTTATGAGTACCACAAGTCTTTTTTGGCTAAAGCAGCAGCAGCTTTGATACAACTCAACATAAGAACAGATTGGAGGCATTTAGATACCGAACTTTTCTGCCGTCATTTTGCCAGGCTCATACCACCATCTTGCGTAATCTGTTCATCCAATTCCCACGCCACCAATTTGTGCCCAAACGAACCAAGTCTTCCAACTACCAGCTACGCAGCTACGGGCACCAGTAGTACTGACCAAAAGACATTTAAGGACAAACTAGGTAGGCCAATAGTTTTCCTAGGGAAAGCGCAGATATGTAATAATTTTAATGCAGGCGGTTGCAGCGTCAGCGCTTGCAGATTGTTACATGTCTGCACCATCTGCCACAGAGCCCATGCCAAAACGATGTGTCCTAACCGATTGTTCCCTAAGAAATGACTAACGGAAGTTAATGTAGATACACTGGCCTTTTACCTTAGTTCGCACCCATCCAGGGACCTAGTAAAATTTTTGATCACGGGTTTCACAGAGGGGTTTCACACTGGGTTGGTAGCACTGCCATCAGGCACTATTGAATGCAGGAACCTACAATCTGCCACTACTGATCCAGAAACAGTAGACGGACTGTTTGATGCCGAAGTAGGGACTGTTTTTTTATGTTAGGGCCATTCACAAGGCCACCATTCACTTGTTGGAGAACCAGCCCAATAGGGGTGGCACGTGGCAAATACAACAATAAAGCACGATTAATTATCGATTTGTCAGCCCCTCATTCCAGCACCACACCTAGCCTAAACTCACTTATACCATCGGCCGAGTTTTCATTACAATATGCCACAGTCGATAATGCCATACAGGCCATACTGGAAGCAGGAAGGGCAGCTTGGCTGGGGAAAACTGATATTTCTAAAAGTAGCCCCAAATTGTTTGATATTTTTGCCGAAACACTGTGTTGGCTACTGTTAAATATCTGCTGTTGTCCGGTAGTTATACACTATCTGAACGACTTCCTAACAGTAGAGAAACCAGACGCAATACCACACAGCATCAACAAGACGGTTGCCTTATTCAAGACATTAGGGGTACCCATGGCCGAGAACAAGACAGTGGGCCCCACTACCAAACTAACCTTCCTAGGTATCGATTTAGATTCACCAGCCATGCAAGCTAGCCTGCCAGCAGACAAGGTTCAGAGAATCCGGGGAAGAGGTTGGGGCATTCCTCAATAACGGTATGACGTCAAGAAAGAACCTTCAGTCACTCCTGGGTTCTCTGAACTTCGCTATGAGAGTAATACCACAGGGACGAGCTTTCATATCACGTCTACTCAGGTTGTTACCCGACTTACCCAACGATGACAGCAGGGTTACTCTGGACAGTCAGGCTTGGGCAGATCTGACCATGTGGTACCATTTCCTGTCAGACTGGAATGGCAGAAACATGTTCATACCACCGTTAACATTAGACTCCCCTGTGTTATGGACGGATGCTGCAGGTCAAGCAGGGTCCGCAGCCATCTTCAGAAACAGATGGTTGAGGGACGCTTGGCCTAGCGAAGCATTGAGTTTACCCGCATTCACAAAAACTTCGGCACTATTCGAAATCTACCCCATAGTGGCAGCAGCTAAAGTCTGGGGCCACTTATGGGGAGGAAAAGCTGTCAAGTGCTACACCGACAATATGGCAGCTTGCGAGATTCTGAACAAAGGCAGGTCTTCTTCATTAATCATCATGAGCCTGGTCAGGAGACTCACATGGTTGGCAGCCACACAACATTTCTTCCTGACTTGCATACACGTGCCAGGTCACCATAATACAGCAGCTGACGCATTATCCCATTCAAAATTGCAGGTTTTCAGACAGCTACACCCAACAGCAGTGGATTGGCCAAGCAAGGCACCGCAATTCAGAGACCTCATCCTGGACTAAAAACACTCATGAAGCATGGGAAAACAAGCCTCACTATCACCAAACACCAGACGCACGTACAACCGTGCCTTCATGTTATTGCACAAATTCGTTTCAGAATACTGCATCACAAATCATTATAGTTTAGGTACCATGGTGGCATTCACCTCTTTTTGCCATCTCAACTTGAAACTAGCACACAACACCATAAAACTCTATTTAACCGGCATACAGCATTACGTAAGTAACACATATCCCGGTATAAAAAACTTCCTGTCAGCACACCCCATAAAAAACATGCTAAAAGGCATCCAACGCCTAGAAAACCCTAAACCTACTACACGACTACCAATTGACGCCGAAAAATTCAGGGCCTTATCTGACATGTTAGATACCAAACCCTTTGATAAGCAAACCAATAACACACTCAAAACAGCCATATATCTGGCCTTTTATGGTTTTATGCGTCCCAACGAACTCACATTAAAGAGCACCAATAATAAGGGAAATATGATATGTGTGTCACACTTAAACAAATCAGGTGATCACTACACTTTATCGCTAAAACAGTCAAAAAACAATCAAATGGGACCGCCCCTCGACATTCAGTTCTACCCAACCGGCAATCAGTGGTGCCCCGTACACTTATTCGATATATACATGGCAGGTATGGCTGATCAACCCAAACTAGCCCCTCTCCTCACAATACACAGTCAACCCCTGACTACATCGAAGTTCATCAAATACGTGAGATTACTGTTACTGAATCGGGTACGATCCCGCAGCCTATACAGGCCACTCCTTTCGTATCGGAGCAGCGACATCAGCCTCCAGCCAAAACACACCAGTTCATATTATTAAAAGGCTAGGACGGTGGAAATCTTCGGCATACCATCGTTACATACCTCAACCAGAGAAAGAGTTGAGACTAGCTTTTAAACAGTTGGCAAAATAAGGAAACAATTGATAATAATGCATATGTATAAGTATACGTATTAAAGTGTGGTACTGATAAATTCTCTTTTTGCCCTCTTTATTTACAGGCCAACCCGTACGTCGGTTTCGGCACACCACAACCGACTTAGTATATGAGACTAAGGATTATAGGTATAGGTTCGTAATACGGCCTTCTTCCCTGACCACAAATGAGAAGGCGGAGCCTGGAGTTGTGGGAGGGGTTGCAACCGGTATATTTAAAGCACTACTTACCTCCATACCTTGCTGACAGCGCTTGGTCACTTCCGGTTGCCCCACCCACCACTCCACAAAGGAAATCTATTAAAGGTTGGCCTCTTTATTTACAGGCCAACCCGTACGTTGGTTTCGGCACACCACAACCGACTTAGTATATGAGACTAAGGATTATAGGTATAGGTTCGTAATACGGCCTTCTTCCCTGACCACAATTGAACTTTAAGTTTAAAGAGAGCTCTACTGAAAATAGTGCAGGGGATTAATGTGCCATCAACATTTATGTTTTGCCCTTTTAATTTAAAGATATTTGAAAGCACTTTTTTCTAGTTCTTAACCACTTTAACGACAACTCCAAACTGGATTTTTATTTTAATTAAAATACACTATTTAGTCGATAGTAGATTTTTCATGCATGCATTCATTGGAGGTAGAAAAAGAGCTTGTAAATGCTATGGGGAGCAAAAAGAAAGAGGCAGCAAACCTCCTTGGATGTTTGATTGACAGCCAGGATGGTGTTCAACAGTTTATTATAAAAGTGCTGGTTTTTAATAAAAATTAGTACTTATATAAACTGGGGTAAAAATAGGATAATACTCACCCATAAGGCATTTCAGCAAGATTTTATTAATGATCCAATGATATCACACACATGGAGATTTAAGAGGAAATAGAATGCTAGTACTTTGGTGAAAAGCAGGTACAAAGGTAAAAACTATGTGTCACATAAAGTAGATAAACAGAAAGACTCCTCTTAAATCTTCAAGAACAAAATATAAACACAATATCTACAAAAGAAGAACCAGCAGACATACGGCAATATTGTCTCTGTTGGGACTAGATTGATATATTGTTCCTGCTTGTTGTTTTCCGTCTCTTCCCAATTGTGCTGGACATATGAGAAAATAAACAAACTAATGCAGAACTATATGGCAATATATTTTAATCAAAGCAATGCACTTACAATATTAAAAAAATAGCAGGAATATCACATCTCAGGATGTAAACATAGGATCCTGTTGTCAAGCTGCTGTACAAGACCCAGGAGCCAAATGCAATTTCACCTGAATGCAACACAATAAAACCATACATTAAACAAACATCAACATAATATGAAATATTATAAACACGCCCTATGTGTTTCATCTGTTTCTACAGAATTCCTCGAGGGCATTTCCAACTTTCGTGGTTGTCGATCGCATGATAATCCTTGTTACTTTTAGTTTTAAAGACTTTTTGGTGCCCTCTTGGACAGTCGTTAGCCAATCGGCGGTGCGCAAACACATGCATGTTCAATAGTCATTTGCTTGCGTCTCAAACCTCATTTTGATATGCTTGTATCTGTGTTCCAATATGGAGTCTTGTCATATCCAGTCCACCTTGCATTCCACAGGCCCGGATATGTGTTTCACACTCGATATTACCCGATCAAGTACAAGCAGTTCATAGAATATAAAACAAATAGGAATACCATATATGAGAGAAACATATTAAAAAATAAAAAATATTAAAGGTACAAAAGAAGTCAAGAAACAGACTGTCTAAAAGAGGAGAAAATAGAAAGTGATTTATAAGGATAAAAAAATATAAAATCTTAAAAATATTTCAGTGATATGTAGAAAATGGGAAAAATGTAAATTGATTAAATGCCCCTTATATAAAATCTGAAAACTGTTAAGATTATTTTATTAATCCATTAAAAATCTTAAGGAACTCATGTGAAAAAAAAACCTGTGTGGAAAAAGAAAGAAGAGTAGAAGAGAATAGACCTCTTATTAATCTTGTAAAAATCAAAATTGACATGTAGTCCATCTGGTTGCATCATCTGCAACCTATGTATCCAAAATGCCTCTCCTTATTAATTTAGTAGATAAATTGCCTCCTCTGTCATCTACCATTGCATATTCAATCACAGCAAATGTAAGACTCTCAATTTTAAATTCAGGTCATCAATTACAATGTACTGATGCATAATGTGAGGCAATGTTTTTCTTGATATTAATGTGATCAAAGAATCTCTCCTTGGCGTTTCTACTTGTCCTCTTAACCTATTGAAGTCCACATCCACATATAAGTATATAAACCACATTATTGGAAGAACAGGTTACAAAACTTTTTTTTTTTTAGTTTTCTTCAGTATATGTTTTTTTTTGGTACTCCTGATAGCCATTTAGGATGATGGCCACTGTTTAACCCGATAAAACTGTTAATATCTATAGGTTTTAAAAATGTTTTTTTTTATTTCTTTATTTATTTATATTCAGCCCACTGAAGTGAGAAGCTGCATACTTGATACACATTGACATAAGAAAGCAAATCATAGAGAATAACAGACATTGATGCTTAGTATATAGTGCTGTCTTGCCTTTTCGGTGTCGAGGGATAGGAGCAAGGCTGGTGTGGTGCGATGGTTAACCACCCATATCAAGTCTAGTGTCTGTCTGGTATTGTTGCTTGCCTTGCGGGAGGGGATTAAGCCCACCTTGTCTGGATGGATGAGAGTGGTAATGTAGGGGAGGAGGCAGTTAGTGAGGATTTTGATGAATATTTTCATGTCTACATTCAGTAGTGAGATGGGTCAGTAGTGGCCTGAGTCTGTGTGGGGCTTATCAGGTTTGGGTAGGAGGCAGATGTTTGCTGCTAACATTTTGTCCAGTACCGGGTCGCCCTTTAGAAAGGTGTTGTAGAGGTGTCTTAGATGGGGCGTGAGAGTATCTTGAAATGTTTTGTAATAGAGTATCCATCTGGACCTGGGCTTTTGTTTGGTTTCATGGTGCCTATTGCTCCTGTCACTTCGTCATCAGTGATTTTGGCGGATAGGTGTGCTGATGCCTCGTCTGAGAGTGAAGGTAAGTGTATCTTATCTAGAAAGGAGCGTATTCTATTTTGTAGGTCAGTGCCTAGTTGTCGGTGTTGGGGGGAGTGATCTTGGAGGTCGGCAAAGTACCTTTGGCAAACCTCTGCGATTTTTTTTGTGATGTCAGTGGGTGGTCCCGCGGGTGTATGGATGCTGGTAAATTGTTTGGATTGGGTGTGTTTGCGCAGTCTATGGGCCAAGAGTTTGTCTGCTTTATTGGATTTCTCATAGAACATTTATTTTGTCATTGTAAGGCTTTCGTTGCTTTCACAGCCATAGCCCATTTAAAAGACTGTTGTTGAGTTTGGAGCTGTATAGTGGGGTCCTGTGTGGGGGTCTGTTTGTGTTAGGATTCTAGTTGTCGAATTGTTGCTAGCAGGGTCTCTGTTTGAATCGCTTCTTTTGTTGCGCGGTGGCTATGCTTATTAGGGATCCTCTAATCCCTGCCTTGTGGGCTGCCCATAGGACGGTGTATGATTAGACCGAGTTTTGGTTGGTTGTGAAAAAGTTTGTAAGGCCTGTTTTGATGCGTTGTATTATTTATGGGTCGTGGAGTAAGATGGGGTTTAATCTCCAAGACCAAGGTTGTGATATTTGCGGCAGTTGGAACATTAGGGAATTGTCCCTGTGGTCCGACCACGTGATTTTGCCTATTGTGGATGTGGTGGTGTGGGGAAGGGGATAAGGGGGGGATTGGGAAATGAGGAAGTAATCTATGCGGGAATAAGTGTGGTGCGGGTGTGAGTAAAATGTGTAGTCCCGTGTTGTTGGGTGGTGTAGTCTCCAGACGTCCAGTAGTTCCATCTGAGAAAGGAAGTCTGCCACTAGTTTATCTGTTCTGGAGGGTTGGGATGGCAGCTGGGTTGGGGGTGATGTCCCTGCCTATCTTTTGGTGGGGGAACAGCATGGCGTTAAAGTCTCCACCTATGATTCTTTGGTGTGCTGGGTATAGGCATAGGTGTGCCTGTAGTGTGAGCCAGAATTGCAGGTCTGGGTGAGTGGGAGCATAAAGAAATGTGAATGCAAATTTGGTGGGGCCAATAGTCCTTGCTGTCGTTAGATATCGTCCTTGAGGGTCTTTATGTAGCTTGTGGACCTGAAAAGGACATGTTTTCCTTAGCAGTATCGCTACCCAGTTGTGATTGCCAGTATTGGAGTTAGCTAAGTGGCATGCCTTAAAGTGCCGGCTCAGGAAAGGGAATGGGCGTGAGTCCGAGTAGTGCGTCTCCTGCAGGAATATGTGCGGTTGGCCCAGCGCATTAGTTTCGCGGGGTGGTTAAGCCCCTTGCAATTGATCGAAATACAGGTTAGGCTAGCAGGCATCGTGGTGGGTGTGGGTGGATGGTGTGTTTGGGGAGAGGTAGGGATACCAAACCTGAAAGCAGTGACAGCATGTCTCTAGCACAAGAGAGGGATCCAACAATTCCTCAGGTTTCCGGGTTCTTAGGCCCTGTGTGGGATAGATTGAAGAAATCATGGTATATCAGAACAGTTAACAAAGGGAAAAAACTGCCTGTGCAAGGCTTAGTGGGAGTAGGAATACGAGTATGTCCTGTAGAGGGTTGGTCATAGACTGGTTGTCCTAGTTGTTGTAAGACTAGGTGAAGGTTGGTCCTAGGGTGCTTCCCGCCCCAGGTGTGTGGGTGGTGGTACGTGACCGGTGCACGGCCATGAGTGGGGTGGTGAGGTCTCTCTCTAGTGGTAGTTGCCCTTTGAATTCTGTGGTGTCGAGGGATCCCCTTTTGTCCCCTGTAGGGGGTCGTGACTGTTGTTATGTCAAGGGGTTTTGGACCCTTGCAGGGGTGGGGGTGCGGGGTCGTGCGTTAATTGGAGCGGTGATAGGGATGGCCCTCGGGTGGCATGGGGGCTGCAGTGGAGGCAGTGGACAGTACATATTGATATACCTGTACATTCATAGATACATGCACATGTAATACCATTATATGTTAACTGACTTAGTATAGATGCCACTCTACCTCCCCTCCCTCTCTGTTTTGTTTTAAAAAAAATAAAATATTGATAATGAAAGGGAAAATATAAGATCCTGGTCTGGTGGAAAGATAACCTCATTAATTTGGTGCGTTTCAAAAAGGCATCCCATTCTTCTTGCATTTTCCCCTCCCATCTGTGTCCCCCCCCCCTTCGATGTGATATACGCTCCCCCCCTCAATCCCGGTGACTATGTAGTGAAGCTCGGAGGGCTGCTTGGTGGTATCCAGTTCCTATCAGGGAGTGCCCCCCCAAAGAATAACAATACCATAACTGCAACCCCATGGTGATCTTATAGTATTAAACAGGTTTATAACATGCAATAACTGGGAAAAAGGATATGCGTGAGAGTTCATCGCAATAGTAACTTGAGGTGAGTGGTTGTCCTGCGGAGTAGTGGGCCAGAGAGTTTGTCCCTGAGAGCACATGGAAGTGCCCGGAGTGTGGTGAAGTGCTGTCCAAGTGTTTATTGAACTTTTGCTTTGGTTCCTGGTGTTGCTTGCAGCTGCCTTTTCTTGGAGTGGTTCCGAGGAGGTAAAGCCTTCTCCCACAGGAAAGACAGTGCTGGTCTGGGTCCTGCTGTGACATGTGGAGCTGCGGTGGGAATTTCAGGCAGTAGCAGGCCCAGTGTTGCCGTGAAGGTCGGCATCTTGGTGGTGTCCTGCAGGACGTGAATGGTGTTGGCCTTGCAGACCAGGAGCTTAAATGGGTGTCCCCATCTGTACGCCAGTCCGGATTGGGACAGAAAAATGGTGAGTGGCTAAAGGTTCCAGTGCTTGGCCAGGGTGATAGGTGACAAGTCTTGGAAGAATGTCAGTGAGGCAGTGTCAAATTTTGGCGGGCTTTTCCACATTGCTGCCATGATGGCCTCCTTGATGGAGTAATAGTGCAGGCGTTTCTTGGTACCATTTGGTTGGGGTTGGGAGGTTTCAAGGCTCTATGGGCCCTGTCTACAGTTTCTGAGGTGCTGTATCAGGGAGGAGGGTGAGAAACACTTCTTGCAGTGTAGAGAGGAGCATGTCTCCAGTGACCATCTCTGGCAGGCCTCTAATCCTAATATTATTGCCCCTGGACCGGTACTTGAGGTCTTCCATCCCATTTTCTAGCAAGTCAATGCGGGATTTCAGTGCTGTCAGGGATGGTCTTCATGTGTGGTAACTGTGTCTAGAAGTTAGTCTGCTCACTGCTTCACCATGCCTGTGCACTCTCCCAGGTTGGCAATTTCCTTTTTCAGGCCTTGGAGCTGTTTTTTGAGCTCTGCCGCCATGTGTTGCTTAATGTCTACGACTGCCTCGTGGAGTAGGTGCTGGAGATTGCGCTTTGTCAATGGTGCTGAGGCTGGGGCTGAGGCTTCACTGCATTCAGAGTCAGAGGCCGAATCCTCGGTCCTCTGTGCTGAAGATGGCACCGGGTCACAAGGAGAGCGGAACAGCGAGGCTACCGACGGTGGTAGGTCTTGTTTCTTGCGATTCCCCCCCATGGCGGGGTGTTGTTGTCTTGGTCAATGTGGGTTTGTGTGGGCTAAGGGGGGGTCCGTGCTCGGTTCGTCAGGCTTTGAGTAGCTTTTGTTGTACCTGGGTTGCGGGAGCTAGTGCCTTATGTGGCCATCTTGGTTCCCAGTCACACCTGTGGCTTTTTAAATTGCAATTAGTGTATGTGTATAAATAGTAAATTAGTCTGTTAGCTCTCACTTGGATGCACTGGGCAGGCTAGATACTGAGCCATGGGTAGCAGAAAAGAACTATCAAAAGACCTGAGTAACAAAGTAATGAAACTTTATAAAGATGGAAAATTATATAAAAAGATATCCAAGGCCTTGAAAATGCCAGTCAGTACTGTTCAATCGCTTATTAAGAAGGGGAAACTTAGGGGATCTCTTGATACCAAGACAAGATCAGGTAGACCAAGAAAGATTTGAGCCACAACTTATAGAACAATTGTTTGGGATACAAGGAAAAACCAGACAGAGACAGAACTAGATGCAAAAACACCTTTATTAATAAATAACAAAGAAATAACCAAAAGCAAAGTCCAGGAGGTAAGCAGCGGTCAGTCACCAGAGCGGGTAGTCAGACGAGCCAGAATCAGGAGCACGGAGAGCAGCGGAGTCAGGAACAAGGCCAGAGTCAGGAACCAGGAACAAACAGGAAACACAGGAACAAGGAGACTTCTGGGGAACAGGAAACCACACAAAGGCAAGGAGGTTCTGGGATTTGCTGCTTAAATAGGCTGAACTGATTAGCAGCAGGGTTGATTACTACTCTCAGGTGAGTAACCGTGGCAACATACTGAAGGAGCTGATAGTAATTACAGCTGAAAACTCAGTCACTAAAAAAGGAAGGGTTGCTGTTTAAAACAGCAAAGAAAACCCTGACACAAAGCCACAAGAAAGTCTTGTTACACTATGCCCAACAACACCTTGGACATGCCTCACAGCTTCTGGCACAATGTAATTTAAAATGATGAGACCAAAATAGAGCTTTATTGTCACAACCATAGCGCTATATTTGGAGAGGGGTCAACAAGGCCTATAGGGAAAAGAATACCATCCTATGAATCATGATGGTTCCTCACTGATGGTTTTTTTTTTTGGGGGGGGGGGGGAATGAGCTCTAAAAGCATGGGGAATCTTTAGAATATTGATGGCAAGATGAATGCAGCATTTTATCCGAAAATGCTAGCAGACAAATTACATTCTTCTGCATGAAGGCTGCGCATCGGATGATCTTGGACTTTCCAGCATGACAATGAACCTAAGCACAAGGCTAAGTTGACCCTCCAGTGGTTACAGCAGAAAAAGGTGAATCACAGTCTCCTGACCTTAATATCATTGAGGCACTCTGGGAAGATCTCGAACGTGTGGTTCATGCAGACGACCAAAGACTTTGCGTGACCTGGAGGCATTTTGCCAAGACAAATGGGAAGCTTTACCACCTGTAAGAATTAGATGCCTCATAGACAACTATAACAAAAGACTGCATGCTAAAGGGGGCAATACACAGTCTTAAGAACTAAGGGTATGCAGACTTTTGAACAGGGGTCATTTCATTTTTCTCTTTGTTGCCATGTTTTGTTTTATGATTATGCCATTCTGTTATAACCTACAGTTGAATATGAATCCCATAAGAAATGAAAGAAATGTGTTTTGCCTGCTCACTCATGGTTTCTTTAAAAATGGTACATATCTTACCAATTCTACAAGGGTATGCAAACTTTTGAGCACAACTCTATGTTATTATCAATTAAACTAATAGTTTTTGTGTCACTTAATAAAACTGTTAGCATCCAAACTGTTGTTGGGGTCATAAGGACGTTTTTTGTAGCCTGTATCATCATTTAACAACCTATAAGTTTCTTCCAAATAATACGTGGTTGACATTACAACTGTTGGTTAAATTAGTACATTTACTCTTATTGCCTATTCCTTTTATTTAGCCTATTCAAATCTCTAATGACCATCTTGTTAAATGCTTCCAATTGGTTTAATTTCAATGCCGGAATAAAAATAAGACACACACTGACACACAGACACACACTGATACACATGCAGATACACACACATACAGATACACAGATACACACATTGATACCCATGCAAATGTGCACACACACAAACACATACACAGATACACAGACACACAGATACACATATAGACACACATACAGACAAACAGATATACACATGCATACACACAAACAAACAGATATATAGACACACAGATACACACACAGAAACTGACACACATGCAGATACAAACACACATACATTTACAAAGACACAGATACACACACTGAAACACATGCACATGCACACTGACACACAGAATGACAGATATAAACACTGACACACACACAGAAACAGATAGATACACAGATACACAGAGATACACATACAGACACACAAATAGATATATAGACACACAGATACATAAACAGACACACATGCAGATACAAACACTAACACACATACGTGTACATAGACACACAGATACATGCACTGATGTCTATCCACTAACACACATGCAGATACACAGACATGCATGATGACACACAAATACACAGAACAACACACATACAAACACTGACAAATATACACACACACACACACACACACACACACAGAAACACACATACACCAATAGATACACAGACACACACACACACACACACAGATAGATACATAGATATATACAGACACACAGACAGACACACATGCAGATATACACACAGATATATATATACAGATACACACAGACATACATGCAAAATTTGTAAAAAAAAAAAGTTTAGCTTCCCTCGGGTTCAGAGGCTGTCTGAAGATGTTGGGAGTCAGAGCCTCTACCAGTCCATGCCCCCTCTTTTCCCCTCCCGTGTGGTGCTTTGTGTCACTTCCTCCCACTGCTAACAGGATTACAGTGGCCCAGATGTGCTATTAAGGGGCCACAGCGCTGATTGGCCCTTGAAGACACATTGCCATCAGGTGGCCCTTACTGAAAGGGCCCCCTTGCCGTGCCAGCTCTGGTACAGACACTGATTTATACATAATTAAGTGATTTGACTAATTATATGCTGGGGGATCTATCAGCCAATCTGAGTTATATGAATACTGTGTCATGGCGATCACATGAATCAAATGAGAGGGACTGGCAGCAGGGGAACTGCCTTGGTTGTCAGGCAGTCCCCCTAATATTATCTAGCAAGGAGGGTAAGTATGCTGAATGCAGGGAGGACACAGTCATTACATTCTTTTTGTAGGCTGGCATAGCATGCCCTAGCATCAGGAAAGGGTTATTATATATTGTAAGAGTCAGATCATAAACACAATTTTAAGACAAGCTTCCTTCCTAGGCAGGGATAATGGGAAAATAGATATGAGCACACATGAATGGAATACGGTTTAAATTCAAAATGACAAATCAAATCTCAGCTTCTTCTATCATCAAAGTTAAGTATGGTTATTTGAATCTGACATTCATACTGTATCACTCTAGCTGATTGTTAATGGATCACACAACATAGAACAGAAATTAAAACTATTCAAAAATCACAGAAGTATCCTGAAAATATTGTTTTGTATTCTCTGAAATAACTCATGAATACACATGAGTTGTTTTGTAGTTTTGTATGACCTTATTACAAAGGCAATTGTTAATGTTAAATTGATTGTGAAATAAAATATAAATACAAGTTTGAGTACAATTTCACTGGCTAATAGCTGCCAGTATATTACTCTTATAAACATAACAATCTTCCAGCTCAATCTCCAGCATTTGTAAGGATAAATTGATATTCCAATACACGTAAAAGTAAACCTGCATTAATACATCTATAATGTTAAGGACAACATAATTCTACGAAAAATATGTTATTGCTAGCATTCTTGGTAATTATAAGGGCTGGAGGTTTAATTTTATGGTCTCGTCAACTATCTCACTGAAGAGTAAGCTGATTCTCAGGACCTCAAAATTTGAAGGTGGATATTTCATATTTTGATATTTCCTAATTGTGGCTTCTTTTGCTAGTATGTAATGTAATGCATGAATCTCAAATTAAAGGGGAACCCTGAGGTTAAAGGATCACTATAGGGTCAGGAACACAAACATGTATTCCTGACCCTATAATGTTAAAACCACCATCTAGCCCCCCTGGACCCCTCATGCCTCCCTAAATATCACAAAATCTTACTTGTATTCAAGCCTGAAGCTGTAGCTCTGCATGCTGTTTGCCTCAGAATAGCAAGCTGTCTGCTGACATCATCAGAAGTGGTGGCCTTGTCCAATCACAGTGCTTCACCATAGGATTGACTAAGATTGACAAGGAGGCAGATCAGGGGCAGAGCCAGCACAATGCAAACACAGCCCTGGTCAATCAGCATCTCCTCATAGAAATGAATTGAATCAATGAATCTCTATGAGGAAAGTTCAGTGTCTGCATGCAGAGGGAGGAGATTGAATGTTTTAATGCATTTTAGGCAGCAATGACCCAGAAGGATCTCTAACAGCCATCTGAGGAGTGGTCAATGAATTTATCACTAGGCTGTAATGTAAACACTGCATTTTCTCTAAAAAAAAAAATCAGTGTTAACAGCAAGAGGCCTGAAGGTAATGATTCTACTCACCAGAACAAATTCAACAAGCTGTAGTTGTTCTGGTGACTATAGTGTCCCTTTAAATGCAAATCATTGTAGTGGTTGTAGACTTTTGGTGTCTTCTATCTATTTCAATAGGCTTAAAGTAATGGAGAGAGGGAGGAATATTGGATGAATGATATGGAAAAGGGAGAAGGTGCTCATAGGTTTTGACGAATAAGACACCAGAGAAACCCACCCACGAGAAACAAAAACCTAGTTAAGTTAGGCTATGTAGGGGTGGCAAGGCCTCAGCAAAGAGAGACCACCCCATTGCAGGTATTCTAGAGAATCCTACTTCTCTCTATATGATCAAAAGATCAGGAGACTATTATGATATATTTAGTTATTTACTAAAGTGAGAATTCAAGGTGAATTCAAAGTAAATTTAAAATTTAAGGCCGATATAACTGAACTGGAAATCTCTAAGTAAGTTATGCTTTTTGTTCAGCTATTATGGACCGAAATTCATAATTCACTTTGCTTTCATACTTTCGTGAATAACCCTGTGCAAAAGAGATAAACTAAAAGAATATATATTACATGGGCACATTTTGTATCCTCATACTATCATTCTTTCTTTCCACGTTATAACCTAGCATAGTTCTAAATATTCATAGAATTAAAAAATTTCTTATCCCCTCATTTCATCCTCCCCACTATATCATGATGCATTTCACTGCAAATAAAATATGATTGTCACCACCTATACATTTTATAAAACTACTGTGATACAGTTATCTATTACATATTTAACCTAATATTGATATTTAATTATTTAAAATTTGCAGGACTAAAACATTCTAAAGTTCTAGAATTAATTTTGTTCATCTATTTTGATGGCTATGTAGTCTTTTACTATACATCATTTTTCGGATTTCAATTATTTACATGATATATTACCTACATATATCCTAAATATACATCAATATAAATTATACCCATGCAACGCCTTTCCATGGGTAAAAGCTGTATTTCGAAAAATTATTGACAGATGTACAAAGATTCATATAAAAACAAGTTAAATTAGATTATGCATCTATTTTGCAAAAACAGATATTCATATTTTATATATTTGAACAGATAGTCTTCACTGGTGCCCTAGGCAAATGTTGATTTTATTGTCATTCAAACCTTGGATTTCTGGAACTTGGAACAGGCAGCAAACAATCAAAAATAATTTATATACACAGTACATTGAAATTGGGATTGCCCACAATAAAAAATAATACGATTTTATTATGCAAATAAGTGCATAAAGTATACTTTCTCTCTAACGCTTAATAAATGAAATATAATTTTTTTCCATCAATAAGCAAGGGGAGTTAGATTTGGACAAATATTAAATTAGCACACACTGACAAATAAAAACAGAATTTTTACTTTCCAAAATATTAAATTTTTGCTAAGATAAGTGGAAAACTAGCTGTACATCTTTCCCATTTACTTCCTGTAGATGGTGTTATAAAAATCGTAAGCCTTACATAAATGAATATCTCTCGACTGAATTTTAATATCAAATCTGCAAGCATGGCACAGACTGTAAACTACATTTAACCTTGCAAATCACAGCTTCCCATTCTCACATAATTTGTAAATATGACTCTCTGCATGCTGGGAAGCGAAAATCTTTCTTCATTCTCTGTATATACAGCCGTAGCTTTTAATGTTTCTGTTATAATCCACTAAAACTATTTTTTAATTTCACTGTCTGTCTTTCACATATCACCACATTTCTGACTTACAGAACCAACCATGTTGTGGTAGGAATGGATTACCAATAATATTGGATGGGAAACTTAATCATTGCAAGATATGTATTACCAGGTATTAGAATATGCCATTCAGGACCAGAATTCAGTTTTCTACCTACAAATGGTTCATTTAAACACAGAGGTGCCAAGTGCACATCTGTCAGACTTAATCAGTTTATGTAGTGTTATATAAGCAGTGAACGCTTCTTTAAAGCAATTCCCAGCTGAACATAGCCATTACGAATGGAGGTTCTCAAATTACCTTTTTTTCTTTAAAAATCTGCATATTGATCAGCAAGGACCTAATCAAATAATGTTTCAAATACTCATTCCTCCAGTCTCAATCTAAAGCCACCATATAAAATTCCTCTCTTGAAGGCAAAGTGAAAAATAACAAATATGTGAACAAAAAACATTTTCTACTTCTTGTTAAGGAGCAGTAGGTCAATACTTAGTAAAATAAATGTTCCCCAGTGAATGAAAAGATTGATTGCCTCACATGCAGTGTTTATTCTGTTTGTTAAGCCGAACGATTCAAGGAGCCTGAGAATAAAAGGGTTAAAGTTGAGTTACAGAGCAATATAACTATGAATATAAACTGAAATAAGTGAAAATCAACAGAGTAGGTTAGAGGTGGGAAATACATTAGTAGTCCTAGAGGCATAAATAACTTCATCCTATCTTGCAAGGTCACAAAATACTTCGCCGATATTCTACTTTTAAGCATATTTCTGAGTTTCTGTAGTAACACAATCAGCAGGGATTCGGCTTTTGAAAATATACTTTACAAATTATTTGCACATTTTGAGTAATTATTTTGTACTCATATTTCTTGGAATTGTTATAAATTAGTGTTCTGAAGGTGATATTTGTTAGTATTATATAACTGGCTATTTGATATACCGTATTTTTCGCTCCATAAGACGCACCTCACCATAAGACGCACCTAGTTTTTAGAGGAAGAAAACCAGAATAAAAAATATTCTGAACAAACTGTCCCATAGTGTTTCTTACTATGGGACAGTTTGTACAGAATATTTTTTTTCTCCCCTGTCCCATAGTGTGTCCCCCTCCCATAGTCTTCTCCTCTCTCCCATAGTCTTCACTCACCCCCTCCCCATAGTCTTCACCCACCCCCTCCCCATAGACTTCATCCACCCCCTCCCCATAGTCTTCATCCACCCCCTCCCCATAGACTTCATCTCCCCCCCTCCCCATAGACTTCATCTCCCCCCCATAGACTTCATCTCCCCCCCCATATACTTCATCTCCCCCCCTCCCCATAGACTTCATCTCCCCCCCTCCCCATAGACTTCATCTCCCCCCTCCCCTTAGACTTCATCTCCCCCCCTCCCCATAGACTTCATCTCCCCCCCTCCCCATAGACTTCATCTCCCCCCCTCCCCATAGACTTCATCCCCCCATAGACTTCATCCCCCCATAGACTTCATCCCCCCATAGACTTCCTCCCCCCATAGACTTCCTCCCCCCATAGACTTCCTCCCCCCCATAGACTTCCTCCCCCATAGACTTCCTCCCCCCCATAGACTTCCTCCCCCCCTCCCCATTGACTTCCTCCCCCCCTCCCCATAGACTTCCTCCCCCCCTCCCCATAGACTTCATCCCCCTCCCCATATTCTTCTCTCCCATACTGTCCCCCTCCCCTTGTCCCATAATTATTTACCTGTCTTGCAGCGTTGGCCGGCAGCACAGGGCGCACCGCAGTAGTGGAACTTGAATTTCATGTTCCGGTTTCCGGCGGGACTGAAAGGAAGTGCGCACTCAGCTTGTGCACACTTCCTTTCAGTCCCGCCAGAAACCGGAACATGAAATTCAAGTTCCACTACCGCGGTGCGCCCTGTGCTGCCGGCCAACGCTGCAAGACAGGTAAGTAAAGCTTCATATTCGCTCCATAAGACGCACAGACATTTCCCCTCACTTTTGAGGGGAAAAAAAGTGCGTCTTATGGAGTGAAAAATACGGTAGTTATATATAGAGTTGCTGTTTGATAGCACCCTCTGAACTTTATTCATTTTATTGTATTTATGCCTGTGCTCTAGTGGTCTAAGCTGTTCAAGGACAAAAATCAATGCATTACCCTTGAAATATAGCAGCCCACACTTAAGGGCTAGGGTTAGGAGAGTTATGATGAGGCAAAATAGTATTAAGAGATTAGGGCTGGGAAAATTAAGTTTAGGGTTAGAGTGTTATTGTAAGGAAGGTTAGGAGCTCTTCCTCATGTAGTGTGGTTGTTGGTGTCATGCTATAACTATGCCATTTCTCTTTTTATCTTCTTCCAGTTTTGATTGACAAGTTATATGTGAGGCAGGGAGATGATGTAACATTGTATCTCAATATTTCACTTGCAACTATATGTCAATGCAGAAATAAAGAAAGATACTTGGCTGAGATGGCATCGCAATGATGCCCAGTCAAACTATACATCTATTTATCATAGTCACTTGGTTGGCACTGGAGAAAGTAGTAAGCATTAATAGGCTGGTTGGGAAGAACTGCTGATTTTTCCTCCACTACCTGTGATCATCATGGCCCATTGAGATTTGCCAAGATTCCCTGATGGCACACTGAGAAACACAAAGCAAATGTTATCGTATGGTCAGTGACATTTTAGCCGCGAGGCAAACAAGGCATTTGCCTTGGGCGGCATTTTCCAAGGGGCGGCAAAAACCACCGCCCCCAAATGCCCAGGGTAAATGTCTTGTTAGCCTTGCGGCTAACTGACATGATGGGCTGGCGGGCAGCGCTGGCGGGCGGCTGGCGAGGGAGCACTTCCTCTGAGCGGTCTGCTCAGCTCCCTCGCGCGCCGCAGAGTGCGGCTGGGAGCCGGAATATGATGTCATATTCCGGCTCCCAGTCTCACTCTGCGGCGCGCGAGGGAGCTGACCAGAGTGCTCAGGGGAAGTGCTCCCTCGCCAGCCGCCCGCCCGCCAGTGCCGCCCGCCAGTCATGTCATGTGTCCTTAAGGGGTTAAAGTACTTTTTTAATTGGACCTAACTTTGCTGCTATCGAATTGTTTGGAGCTATATCCCTGGTGGGGATCATACCACCCAAGCGCTTTGGATTGAGCAAACCGGAACTTGCTCATTAGCATGTGAGTAGGCTTAAATTATTTATTTCTGCATACACTTCTTTTTTACGGTGTACACTATTGTAGTTCTGTTTGTTTATCTCCATACATACACAGAGGGAAGAATTTGCATTTACACCTGTATCCTTGAATGGGAATCATACAGGGGTGGGCTGGGACAGGGGGCAGGGATGCAATTGCCTCCCAGGCCGCCCTAAATCATGCTGAAAACGGCTGCTG
Source organism: Pelobates fuscus (assembly GCF_036172605.1). Taxonomy (NCBI): domain Eukaryota; kingdom Metazoa; phylum Chordata; class Amphibia; order Anura; family Pelobatidae; genus Pelobates; species Pelobates fuscus. The sequence goes on from NC_086320.1 coordinate 141,811,236, forward strand.
TCTGTTGGGGAACTGTAAGCTGTGCCGGCCGCTCAGTGCACTGAGCGTCCAACACAGCTCACAGATCCCCAGTGCCAAAGGGGGCCTTGGCTGTAATAAAGCCGACAGAGGCAATATGAGCAGAGCCTCTGTCGAGGGAGAGTACTCAGCCGCACGGACTTCCATGCATGCTGCCTGATATACTGATCAGAGCAGCTCCGTGCAGCTCGTTCCCGGGGGAATTGACGTCATGAGTCAAAGGGCGGCACGAGCCGTGCGGAGCTGCCATGATGAGCAGTACAGGCACCACACTGATTTCATGAGGCTCTACATCAGGCAGGAGAAGTCCTCATTATCAATGTCTAGGATAGGGATGGAGGGAGGGCAATTCGGAGAATACCTCTCCAAAGGAGTGGGTTTAGAGGGGATTAGTTCACTATCTATGGTGCAGGGATTGGGGCAGTATATATGGGGCAGGGATTGGGGCACTATATATGGGGCAGGGATTGGGGCATTATATATGGGGGAGGGATTGGGGCAGTATATATGGAGCAGGGATTGGGGCAGTATATATGGGGGAGGTATTGGGGCAGTATATATGGGGCAGGGATTGGGGCAGTATATATGGGGGAGGGATTGGGGCACTATATATGGGTGATGGATTGGGGCAGTATATACGGAAGAGGGGGATTGGGGCAGTATATATGGGGGAGGGATTGGGGCAGTATATATTAGGAGGGGGATTGGGGCATTATATATGGGGGTTGGGGCAGTATATATGAAGAGGGGGATTGGGGCACTATATATGAGGAGGGGGATTGGGGCACTATATATGGGGGGATTGGGGCACTATATATATGGGGGAGTTGGGGCACTATCTATGGGGAGGGATTGGGGCACTATATATGGGGGACGGATTGGGGCACTATATATGAGGAGGGGGATTGGGGCACTATATATGAAGAGGGGATTGGGGCACTCTCTATGAGGAGGGGAATTGGAGCACTCTCTATGGGGGAATGGGACTTGGGTACTATTTATGGGGAGGTGGACTGGGGGTGGAATGTATACTATTTATGGTGGGTGAGACTGGAGTGAGGAGGAAAATGGAGTACTAGGAGGAGAATGTCGTACTGTCTATGGGGGAGAGGAGGTCAGTAGGTTACTTCTATTGGGGGGCATTGGGTACTACCTGTGGGGAAAGAGGAGGAACATAGGCTATTAACTATGGGGGAAGGGAATGGGCTGCTAACTACAGAGGTCAGCGATTAGGCTTCTACCTATTGGAAATGGGGGAGAGGGGACAGACTACAAACTATGGGGCAGTAATGGGCTACTAGCTATTTTGGAGATGGCAATGGGCTACAGACAATGAGGGATACAAATTCACTTCATTCATGCAGACAGTGCCCACCATACACAAAAACACCTTGATTCACTACATACTTATGCAGCTTTACGCTCCTGACATGCCCCTGCATTCACACACACTCTCCACACACACACACACACACACGTCCCTACATTCAAACACATTGACCTGCTCCATATATATGCACCTGTATCCACACAAACTACATACAAATATGGCCCTACATTTACACACACACACATAAAACTATCAATACAAATATTCCCCTGCATACACACAATTTTAAGTTGTGTACATACCTGAATAAATAAAATGAAAAAAAAAATACTGTGCACAAGCATTTGAGATGGATCATAATGTTTTACACCTGGCTGGCAACTCAACCCCTTCTAATCTGCATTCACACACCAACATTCCCCTGCACTCCACTATCCTGCTCCAGTTACTATAGGGCTGTCAGGGTACCTGAGGTCTCTACCTCTAAGGGAGGTAGAGACTTGGTGGTTTATCCGTCCAGGCGAGCTGTTTCCTCCGTTCCTCGCGGTTCATCCAGCCACTTAAACACCGGCCGCGAGGAATCCACGTCCTTTTCTAGCAGGACGCTCAATACGTGACGTCATGACGCTATCACGAGCGACCTGCCACTCAAGTGTCCGATATCCAATCGGCACTTGTCAGAGGCGTGCTTACCATCCGGAGCCAGGGTATTTAAGCTTACTTCTCTCTTCAGCTCATTGCCCTGTCGTGGTTCTAGCTTGTCTAGTCACTCAGTGCTCTGGTATTCTAGTTTGCTCTATTTGGTTTTGACTCGGCTTGTTGTACTTCCCTGCTTCTCTGTTCTCCCTTGACCCGGCTTGTCTCTCGCTCATCTGTCTTCTCGTTCCCTCGACCTCGGCTTGTCTCTGACTATTCTCTATTACTCTCGGTACGTTAGTCCGGCCATTCTAAGGCCCGGTATACGTACCTTTCCACTCTTTGTACTCTGCGTGTTGGATCCCTGTCCCGATCCTGACATTACGACAGGGCCAATGGATCCTGCAGGTACAAACAGTCAGCTTGGTTCTTCTGATCCCAGGTTTGACGCCATGGAACATAGGATGGACCAGATGGCATTAGCACTACAGGCACTTTTGTCTCGTGCTAGTAACCCACCTGAGGAGACACGTACTCCTTCTATTTCTCCTGCAGTCTCAGGTCTAGAGGTAGCCACTGTAGGTGCTTCTTCCCGTATTACCCCACCAGTACGCTATGGCGGGTCACCGGAGAAGTGCCGTGGTTTTCTGAACCAGATTAGCATCCATTTCGAATTACAACCCCGCTCTTATCCTACAGATAGAGCGAAGGTTGGATTTGTTATTACTTTACTCATTGAGAAAGCTCTGAGATGGGCCAATCCTTTATGGGAGAATGATAATCCACTAGTCTATAATTATAATGCCTTTGTAGCTGCGTTTAGAAGAACTTTTGACCCCCCTGGTAGAAAGGTCAATGCAGCTAGATTACTGTTGCGCCTTAGACAGGACAATCGAACACTTGTGGACTATGCACTAGAGTTCAGGTCCTTGGCGGCAGAAGTTAAGTGGAACGAACAGGCTTATATAGATGTGTTTCTGAATGGGTTATCAGATGTAATTCTTGACGAGGTCGCTACTAGAGAACTCCCTGAGAATTTGGAGGATTTAATTTCTTTTATATCTCGTATTGATGAACGCATAAGAGAGAGGCAGAACACTCGAGATAGGAACCGTAGACCCTCCTTTAAACTAGCGCCTAACTTTCAAAATTCTGAGTTCGAGGACTTACGTATTTCTGAACCTATGCAGATAGGCAGTACTCATCTCACAGAGAGAGAGAGACAGTACAGAAGAAGGGAGGGTTTATGTATGTATTGTGGAGTCAGAGGACATTTACGCCTAAATTGTCCTAATCGTTCGGGAAACGCTCGCACCTAAGTTTCTCTAGAGGACAGGCCTTGGGTGTTTCTACTTTGTCCTCTATTCACAACTACAAAGAGTTCAGGCTTCTGTTACCCGTTTCTTTGAGGTGGGAGAAGGGAGTAGTAAAGACTATGGCACTAATCGATTCTGGAGCTGCTGAGAGCTTTATAGATCAGGGTTTTGTTGCCAAGCATGCTATCCCATCCCAGTTAAAAGAGACACCACTGGCTGTTGAGGCCATCGATGGTAGACCGTTACTTGAGCCTGTTATTTTCCATGAGACCATACCGATTAACTTAACTGTTGGCATCCTACATAAAGAGGATATATCCTTAATGCTCATTTCTTCTCCGTCTATTCCCATAGTCCTGGGGTACTCCTGGTTGAGGAGACACAACCCTATTATTAATTGGGAGTCTGGGGAGATAGTTTCGTGGGGAAAGAATTGTCAAGAAAAATGCTTGCGGAAGGTCTTACCTCTCGGATTAACTAACACATCGACTACCTCTGACAATCCTACAGAGACACAAATTCCGCCTCAGTATCTAGATTTAAAGGCAGTATTTGACAAAAAGAAAGCCGATACCTTACCCCCACACAGGTCCTTTGATTGCAAAATTAACCTACTCCCTGGTACCATGCCTCCCAGAGGTCATGTATACCCATTATCTACTAAAGAGAACTCAGTTCTAGAGGAGTATATTCACGAGAATTTAGACAAGGGATTCATCAGGAGGTCCTCCTCCCCTGCCGGGGCTGGATTTTTTTTTTGTTAAAAAGAAAGATGGTTCTTTGAGACCTTGTATTGATTATCGAGGCTTGAATAAGATAACCATTAAAAATGCCTACCCGATTCCCTTGATCACCGAACTCTTCGATCGTTTGAAGGGCTCTACAATTTTCACCAAGTTAGACCTCAGAGGGGCATATAACTTGGTGAGAATCCAGCAGGGACATGAGTGGATGACGGCATTCAATACTCGATATGGTCACTATGAATATACTGTTATGCCTTTTGGGTTATGCAATGCGCCAGCTGTATTCCAGGATCTGATAAATGAGGTTCTTAGGGAATTTCAGCAAGATTGCGTCATTGTATACCTAGATGATATACTCATTCATTCTAGTGAGATTGAGACTCATCACAAGCAAGTCAGGAGGGTTTTGCACAAGCTTCTCCAGCATGGCTTGTACTGCAAGTTGGAGAAATGTAGCTTTGATCAAACCCAGGTAACCTTTCTCGGCTATGTGATCTCTGGGGAGGGATTTAAGATGGATCCGGATAAGCTCCAATCCATTCTAGAGTGGCCTTTACCCAAAGGTCTTAAAGCCGTACAGAGATTTATTGGTTTTTCTAATTATTATAGGCGCTTTATTAAGGGCTATTCTTCCATTATCGCACCTATCACTAATATGACCAAACAGGGGGCTGATACTAAGAATTGGACTACTGAAGCTCTTCTTGCGTTCAAAACCCTCAAGGAGCTTTTCGCTTCCGCTCCAATTTTAGTTCACCCCGACACTTCTCTGCCTTTTCTACTTGAGGTAGACGCATCAGAGACTGGTTTAGGTGCTGTTCTATCTCAAAGGTTGGGGGTTGATAAACCATTACATCCATGTGGATTTTTCTCTAAAAAATTGACCGGTACTGAAAGCAGATATGACATTGGTGACAGAGAATTACTAGCGGTTATCAAGGCTTTGAAAGAGTGGAGACATTTATTGGAAGGTACATTACATCCTGTTACCATTCTAACTGACCACAAAAATTTGTCTTATATCGGAGAGGCTAAGCGGTTGTCCTCCAGGCAGGCTCGTTGGTCGTTGTTTCTTACCCATTTCAATTACGTTCTGACTTACAGACCTGGGTCAAAGAATTCTAAAGCCGATGCGCTATCTCGCCAATATGAGCCCTCTGCTTCAGTTGAACCACTTATGTCCTCCATTGTACCCAAATGCAATATTATTGCTAATACCAGTCTCAAAATTCATTCTCCGCTACTTGACCAGATCTTGAAGTCACAACATCTAGCTCCCGGAAACACTCCTGAGGGAAGAAACTTTGTTCCTCCTGAACTTCAACTGGAGCTCTTACAATGTTTTCACGAAAGTAAAATAGCTGGTCATCCTGGTATTCGCAAGACATACTCTTTGATATCCAAGGATTTCTGGTGGTCTTCACTGCGAAAAGATATTGAGGAGTTCGTCGCAGCTTGTGAAACTTGTGCCAAGACTAAACTACCTCATGCATCTCCATGTGGCCTGTTACACCCCTTGGACATTCCTGAGAAACCTTGGTCCTGTTTGTCCATAGACTTTATCGTTGATTTGCCTGCTTCCAAGAGACAGACTGTTATTCTCACGGTGGTGGATAGATTTACTAAGATGGCCCATTTCGTGCCATTACCTAAACTTCCGACTTCTCCTGAATTGGCGGAGATTTTTGCAAGAGAGGTTTTTCGCCTACATGGGATTCCTTCGGAGATTGTCTCTGATAGAGGCTCTCAATTTGTCTCACGTTTCTGGAGATCCTTTTGTTCTCAAATGGGCATCAAATTGAACTTCTCCTCGGCCTATCACCCTCAGTCTAAAGGAGCTGCTGAACGTACCAATCAAAAGATCGAACAGTATCTGCGTTGCTTTGTTTCCGAACACCAGGACGATTGGGTCGGTCTGATTCCTTGGGCGGAGTTCGCACACAATAACCTTGTTTGCGATTCAACTCGCTCTAGCCCTTTCTTCATGAACTATGGCTTTCATCCTTCGATTTTTCCTTCGGTTTCCTCTTCTCAGGGGATACCGTCGGTTGATGATCATGTCGCCAACCTGAAGAAATTATGGGATCAGACTCGGCAAATTCTGTTACATAGTTCCTCGTTGTTCAAGAAACACGCTGACAAGCATAGAAGAGCGGCTCCTGTTTTTGTTCCTGGGGATAGGGTATGGTTAAGTACTAAGAACATTCGACTAAAAGTTCCATCTATGAAATTTGCTCCTCGCTACATAGGTCCTTACAGGGTTCTCACTCGTATCAATCCGGTTGCGTATCGCCTTGCTCTGCCACCTGCCTTACGCATTCCTAACTCTTTTCATGTCTCCTTGTTGAAACCTCTTATTTGCAACAAATTCTCCTCTAAGGTCTCCTCGCCTCGTCCTGTTCAGGTGGAGGGTCAGGAGGAGTACGAGGTCAGCTCCATCGTTGATTCCAGAATTTCAAGGGGAAAATTGCAATATCTGGTCAACTGGAGGGGATATGGTCCTGAGGAGAGGAGTTGGGTACCTCAGGAGGACGTTCATGCCTCTCGCCTTCGCAGAGCATTTCACCTCCGCTTCCCATCTCGCCCCGGTTCCTTCCGCCCGGTGGGCGTATCTGAGAGGGGGGGTACTGTCAGGGTACCTGAGGTCTCTACCTCTAAGGGAGGTAGAGACTTGGTGGTTTATCCGTCCAGGCGAGCTGTTTCCTCCGTTCCTCGCGGTTCATCCAGCCACTTAAACACCGGCCGCGAGGAATCCACGTCCTTTTCTAGCAGGACGCTCAATACGTGACGTCATGACGCTATCACGAGCGACCTGCCACTCAAGTGTCCGATATCCAATCGGCACTTGTCAGAGGCGTGCTTACCATCCGGAGCCAGGGTATTTAAGCTTACTTCTCTCTTCAGCTCATTGCCCTGTCGTGGTTCTAGCTTGTCTAGTCACTCAGTGCTCTGGTATTCTAGTTTGCTCTATTTGGTTTTGACTCGGCTTGTTGTACTTCCCTGCTTCTCTGTTCTCCCTTGACCCGGCTTGTCTCTCGCTCATCTGTCTTCTCGTTCCCTCGACCTCGGCTTGTCTCTGACTATTCTCTATTACTCTCGGTACGTTAGTCCGGCCATTCTAAGGCCCGGTATACGTACCTTTCCACTCTTTGTACTCTGCGTGTTGGATCCCTGTCCCGATCCTGACAAGGGCAGGTACAATGACTTATGGGGCTGGCATAGATTTTTTTTTCAGGGCTGCAGTGTATCCCCAGTCCGGCCCTGGCTGTCTCTGCCTGCTTGCCTGCCACGGAGGCAGAGGCAGGATCTCTTGGCTGTCGCTTGGCTGTGGAGTCAGAGGGAGGGGGTATGGAACGGCCGCTCACTGACAGGGAGTGAGAGCTGATGCATTCCAGGAGTAGTAGTCCCTGCTAGGGGCTCACTCACGCTCCTGGGGGGTGGGAGAACCCATCTTTAGCTCAGCAGGAAACTACAACTCCCAGTCTACCAGTCCTTGCACAGACAATCTTCTTGGAGGTTGGAGGCAGAGGATAGGCACTAGGCAGCACCAGCGGAGTGAGGGAGAGACTTGGTGTGACTGGCTGCATTATAAAACCAGGAAAAGGTGGACATGGATGGTGAGCTGATTCGATGGTGCAATGGGCCACTTGACTGGATTTTCCCCCCAGGCCTAAGGCTGCCAGCCCTCCCCTGGGATCATACCACTTCAAGCGCTATCAGATGAGCCAGGTTTTATGGCTCCATTACACGTGAGTGCCCTTTTTATAGTTTGTACCTACCCTTGCTTCATAGCTCTGCATACTTCACCATATACGATTTTTATTTGTTTTTGTTTTAATGAGGATACCCCCTACCACACCTACAACTTGAAGAATTGCCTCTGCACTTGATCCATAGGCGGGGATTATTCCGCCCAGGCGCATACACTGGAGCTTTATTGAAGCTCCAGGAAAGTGTGAGTGCACATCTTTTATTTTATTTATCACCACTACAGTTTTAAATACTACACTATTATTCCTTCTCTGATTCTCTTCACATATACTTAGTCAAGGATTACTGAAGTGCTGCATCTACCCCCTTGTTTTTATCCAATTTTCTGATCGGAAAAGAGAGACTCCGTATTGGTGTTCCAGCTGCTTTTGGACTATTATCACTTTGCTTCTGCACTGAATTAACTTTTGTGTGATTGTGTACATTATACTTACTGTCTGTCTGTGTTTGTGCATATGTAGGTGGCTGTAAATAACTCTGAGTGTGTCAAGAGGTGTGCTAAGGTGTAGGGTTTGGGAGGAGCAAGAGGTGGATTTTTTTTTTTTTTTTTTAATGAAGGAGGTGTCCAAATAATTGTACGGTTCAACCCCAAAGTGTTTATTCTCCCTAGTAATGCCCTTGAATGTATTGATTTTTTTTTTAGCTCTAATCTGTCTACAATAGTAAAACATTGCAGCCACACTTTGCCTTTTTACCACTCAAGGGTTTATTCATTAAACAGTGACGTCTGGTGAATTTTTAAAAATATATTTAAATAAATAATAGTCTTTCCTAACTTGTCTAAGCAATAGATTTTAATTTTCATCATTTAGGAATTTTAATTTAAATATTATAAAGTGGTTGTTTATCCATAAAACTGTTTTAGAGAATATGTCATTATTAGGTTAAACAACCACAGTGCTATTATAAAGAAGAACATTCTACTACTTAAACTAAAAAAAAGAAAAAAGTATCATTAATCATTTAAAAGCTAACAATGGAGGTATATGTTCTAAACTTTATTGATACAATATTAATATTCAATTAAGGTTATAATTATTATTATTACAACATATTAATTACACTGTACAGCGAGCTCTAACAATCTCTGGGCAGAGTTCTCTTTTGGAAAGATTATAGTTCACTTGGGTGTATACAGTATACATTGTATATTAATATGTATTTACATTCTTGATAATACGGAGCTTTTGAATCCTTAATAAAAAATTGTGTTTTGTTTTGACATAGAACATATTTGTGGCTGGCTTCTTACCTGTAAAGTAAATATACTGAATAAATATGGAGTATGTTTTTTGTTTTGTCAGATAGTTACATAATAGAAAAAGCAGTGCATTTATAAAGTATTCAAATCCTTTATTTTTTTTTCTTCACTTTATTATGTTGCAGCTTTATGCTATAACTGTTTAAATTATTTCATTTTCACATCACTCCACATTACCCCAAAATTACAAAGCAATTGCAAATATATTACACAGAAAAAAAAAAAAGAAATATCACATTGACATAAGCAGTTAGAAAAAGGCTTGAGTCCTACAGGAATGCCTGGGAATGGTGTTCCTGTACTTTTTCTCCAGCAAGAACATTGTTCCTGTTGAGGAAAAAGTGGCAGCACCAGCTCAGACAGGGCCCTCTGTACCTTAATAGGATGGTGGGTAGATCACAATCAAATCTCTTTCACACCAGCCCAGAAAACTTTAATGTTGTGGCGGGTGGAGGGTGGTAGCCGTATTGCAATTGCAGCACTACCTGGCAAGTAGATGGCAGTTCCTCTGTGAGACTGAACTGATTTCATTTTACTTTCTCCTGGGTCACAGACAGCAGCATGGATGAGAGACAGAGAGGAGGAGGCTCAGCTCTGCACACAAAATGGAAAAAGTAAGTCATCTAGGCCGCTGTTGGTGATTGAAGATGGGTCACTATTTGTAAAGGTCAGTGTGTGGGGGTATTGGTCAGTATGTGTGTTTGTATGGGTCTGTCTATACTTATTTTTACGAGACAGACTGTGCATTAGTGTGTGTTTGTATGGATCAGTCTGTGTTTGTATGAATGGTCCAGTGTGTGTGTGTGTATATATTTCAGTAGGTGTGAGTATGTAATTGTGCATAAGTGAGTGTATGTGTTAAGGGGTGCAGGCATTCTTAAAACATTCCTTTAAGTTATATATAAAGTTAACTGGTGTGATTTCCTGAAAACATGGCCCTGTATTCAACGTGTGGGGGGAAAGTATGAGAAAAGGGACAGTAATGGTAGTATAATATGTACAAAAGGACAGATTTTGAGGTAAATTTCTGTAGTGAAGAACACCAAGGAATTAAGTATGGAAGGAAGGACACCACTGGAGGAAGTTCATTAGAAGGGAATAATGGATTACATGATGATATGAGAGTTTTATTGCTGTGTAACTCTGTTATGTTCATATCCACTAAACATTAAACTAAGGGACCACTATAGGTTCAGTAATAAAAAAAACATGTATTCCTGACTCTATAGTGTTAAAAGCACTATTTGGGTGAACGCTATCCCCTTTCTCCTCTAAGATAGGATAAAAATGCACCTTTATTAAAGCGACACGCTGGTCTGCCATTACCAGTTTCCCTCCCCCCCCCCCCCCCCCGATCTGCCTCCTTGGCTGAGATGGGAAAGAATTGGGCTGGATGAGATTGTCAATTCTGATAATCTCAGTCAAGGAGGCAGGATGGAGGCTGGGGGCGCAGCCAAATTCTGCACCAGTCAATCAGCATCTATCATAGAGAAGCTGTTGGGTCTTTGACAGGTAGGGCCCAGAAGGCAACCCGGGCCCCACGTGGAGCGGTGAAACTGCCGCAGGTGCATCTGCACCGGGGCCCATCAGGTGGCCCAAGCATTTAGGGCCACCCAATGAGCCCTATATCTTCAGGTGCCCGGTCAGCGCTGTAATAGCGCAACCATGCCCCTTTGAAAAAAAAAATGCGGCTGCACCGCAAATGCTGCTGGGAGGAAGTGATGGACAGTCACTTCCTCCTAGCTTACTGCGCGCGGGGGGAGAGACAGACGAGCAGAGGAGAGGAGAGCAGAGGGATCCGCTCCCATCATCCCCAGCCACCCTCCTGCAACTTAAAGGTAAGGAATAGGAGGGTGGCTGAAAAATGAGGTGTATGTCTGTATGTGTGTGTATATATATATATATATATATATATATACATATATATATATATATATATATATATATATGTCAGTATGTATTTATGTATGTCTGTGTTTATGTCAGTATGTGTGTATCTATCTATGCCTGTCAGTATGTATGCATATATCTATCAGTATGTGTGTGTATATCAGTATGTATGTCTGTATGTATATCAGTATGTATGTGTATGTATGCCATTATGTATGTATGCCAGTTTATATGTATGTCTGTATGTGTGTGTGTGTGTGTGTGTGTATCTGTATCTCCTTATGCGTGTGTGTGTGTCTGTTTCAGTATGTGTGTATCTTTTTGTGTGTGTGTCTGTGTCCTTTTGTGTCTGTGTGTGTGTTTTCCTTTGGACGGGATTTGGAGGTAGGGCTTGGAGGTGGGCACCCGGGGCCCAGACCTTGAGCTGTGTTAGGGGCCCCAAAATTTCTGATGGCGGCCCTGGGAAGAGGTGTCCACCTCTCACATACTACTGGTTAAACAGTGATTAGCCCTGTGCCTAGAGTATGTGGAGTTTACACATGGGTTCAGCTGGAGCTTCCAGCGGGTTGCGGCGCAGTGTGGGGAGCCACGGCACCGTGTCCACGTGCCACAGGGATACCGGCCGCCTGTCCTTGCGGTCGAACACGTCAGAGTCTTCAGCGTTTAGTGAGAGGGAACTGCTGCAGCTGTGGATGGAGACGCGGCGAGGAACCCACAGGTAAGCGTGGTCATGACAGATGCATTGAATCAATGCATCTTTATGAAATGGCTTACCTGAGGTGGGAGTCCGGTAGGCAGAGATTTATGCTCACCCTTGCAGATAAACACAATCCAAGGTGATAAGGTTAGAAACCACCAGGACTGTGAATCTGTGCACGGGGGCTGTGCATGAAAGGTGTTTCTAATACGCTGTACAGACAAGGGCAAATCCAGAAGAGTAGTGAAACATGGTTCCAAAAAGTCAGGGAAGGCAGCAAAGAGGCAATAACGGATAATCCAAAATGAAAGGGTCACAAGCCAAGTCAGTCTTAGTAAACAGGATACAAGAAATAGGATACAACGAACTGACACTGCCCTCAGGAGTAATGATCAATCTGCCTCAGGTGGAGCCACTGGTAAGGTCCAGCCCCCTGGTGCTGGAAACAAGGAAAGGTTCAACTTTAAGCTGAAACATGAGCTGAAGTGTGGTTCAGAGGCAAGACAGCATGTTCAGGACACACGAGGGCCACAGTTCAAATTCCCTGTTGGGCACTTCTGGGGCAACTGCATCTGGATATCACGGTGAGAACCATGACACTTTATAAGGAACTTTCAGCATCTTTATGCAGATTGTAGAGAAAATGAACATCAGTGGCGTGAGTGACTTACAGTAATGTAAACACTGTATTTTTTCTGAAAGACAGTGTTTAGATGAAAATGCTTGCAGAGACTGATTCTACTCACCAGAACAACTACATGAAGCTGAAGTTGATCTCGTGACTATAGTGTCCATTTATCGAGCAATGAAAATTCCCACTAAATATTAGCAAATGACAGAAAGAAATGCAAAATTAGGGCTAAAATATTGAAGCTGTGCCTACAGGCAAATTGGAAAATGTAACAGGAACATATTAGACTGGTCTCCAGCTTGGGATCCAGACCTATTCAACTGCATTGTGTGTCCTTTCTCTACTGGCACCAGAGACCACCATGATCCTTCAGGGTAAATATTTGTCCAAACACGCAGTTATCACCTATTCTAGCTGCACTCAAAATCAATTCCTCTGAGAGCTCCTGACATCATCTTTACAAAGACACTTTTGGCTCACAGGCCCACGTGATTGAGCTTTCATCATGCACCCAAATAAAAACAACACTCCTGTTGGGTGGGCAGAATACCCAACATACTTTAATCACCACAACAGCTAGTCTTTACACATCATTCAACGTATGGCGAGACATACGAATGACCAATGCAAATATGTGCAAATTGCATAGCTTGAACATTCTCACAACAATGGTAATGGAGAAGGACTTCAATGGCAGTGACATTTTCAGAAGACATTCCTGTTATAAATAATTTCTCTAAATCAGTTGTGTTTGATTTCATTTCAATTTGCTACAATTAAGAGTACATTTGACATTAATTTGCATAATATAATATATACATCTATATTGGATTCTGGATCTGCTCCACGTCTGAATACTTATGTTAATGTGATATGTTGATATTTCAGTGTTTTCTTTTAAATAAATTTACCATATTTTCAAAATTCAAAAAAAAAAGTTTTTGGTTCATAATTGAGTGTACAAAAAAAATGTAAATAGTTGTATTATAAGGCTGCAACAGCAAAAATGTGACAAAAATTAAGAGGTTTGAATAATTTCTGAATGAACTTTACATAGCATTTCTATAATAACTTGTTTTCCATCACTGGATCAATGATTTTGATATGTTGAATATGTGGTGAAAATATACAGACAGAGACAGCTAGTTCGTGTTGTGCTGTCCAAGCACAGGCTGCATCAGGAGACACCAGGAAACAAATTCTGGATGGCCAGACAGGACCCTGATATTGAGACTGCTTCACCGAAATCAGGACTGTTGGTAAGCTGGTGCTATGATGTTTATACACTAAACAGTTTATTGTAGAGAACTGAGAACATTTTTGGTTTACTATGATGCTGCACACAGCTGTTTGTAAGGGGTGTTGCAAGAAAGCCCAGGCACAAGGCCGGTGCAAGGAATTCTGCCACCCTGGGAAAAGATCTATTTTTCAGCACTAAACTCCAAAAGGAAACATTCCACAGATGTCCTTTTACATTTAGTAGATATACCCCAATAGAAAATATGATTTTTTCTGCATGTCCTCCAATCAGAGGCGTCTCATGTGGGGTCGCAGTTGTGCACATGCACATTCAATCACAGCTTTACTATGTTTCCCATTGCACTCTGGTACAGCACGTCTGCCTCTTTTGTTAGCGCTGTGGTGCTAAAGAAAGTGAAAGATAACCTTTACATAGTTACATAGTTACATAGCTGAAAAGAGACTTGCACCCATCAAGTTCAGCCTTCCTCACATATGTTTTTGCTATTGATCCAAAAGAAGGCAAAAAACCCAGGCTGAAGTGCTTCCAATTTTGCAACAAACTAGGAAAAATTCCTTCTTGACCCCAAAATAGCAGTCAGATGTTTCCTTGGATCAAGCAGCTATTACCCCACTAATTAGAAATGATATGTTATGTTTTTGCAAGTATTTATCCATATATAACCTTACTAGCTGTGTGACAGAGAGGGAGGTATTTTTTACCCCGATTATAAACGGTCTGATTTCTATTGAAATCACCGCTTTTATAAACTGAAAATGACAAACTCCAGACATATAAAGCACTTCAGCAAGCTGAAATACTGGATGTGTGTGGAGTTTTCTTCTCTAGTAGCAAACTGTCTTATGCATACACACACCCACAAAGAACTGCCTTATACATATAAACACACACTGCATAATAAATACATACATACATACATACATACATACACACAGGTGCACTGCCAATTACATACACACATAGAAAGTGCCTTATACATACATGCACACAAGCTGCCTAATACACACACAGAAACCTCCCAATACATACATAAACCAAAACATAAAAACTGTCTCATACTCGCAAACTCTTTCTAATACATATACAAACTGCCTTATACTCACATACACTGCCTAATACATACACACACAAACTGCTTTATATACACATACTCACAAACTGCATAATTAGTACATTAAAATATGATTATTACAAACATGTAATGCATACAACAACAGACTCATACTGTCTCATACTCACACTGCCTAACACATACACTCGCACACTGCCTAATACATACACACACAGACACACAAACTGCTTTATAGATACATACAGGTGTACAGATTTTTCTTTTTCAATCTACTTATCCAAGGGACTAAAATGGATCCATACACAAAAACAACGACTCATACATTAACACATTGACCTGTACAGAAGCATACACACTGCACACTGGCACTCACTAACACTGACCCATACACACACTGCATATTAACACTGACCCATACACAAACACACTGCACATTAACAATATACACTGACACATACACAAACACACTGGCACACACTGACCCATACACAAAAAACTACATATTCTCTGACACCCACACACGGTACAGATTACCTGCAGCAGCCTGTCCCATGCTCACTCTGCCCTTTATAG
The DNA here is from genome assembly GCF_036172605.1 of Pelobates fuscus. Lineage (NCBI taxonomy): Eukaryota > Metazoa > Chordata > Amphibia > Anura > Pelobatidae > Pelobates > Pelobates fuscus. The sequence goes on from NC_086320.1 coordinate 141,826,438, forward strand.
TGTGTTGGCTACCAGGTATGGCGTCACACCAAATCTTGGTGGCCATGAGTTTAGAGCAGTGGTTCCCAACCCAATCCTCAAGTACCCCCTAACAGTCCAGGATTTAGGGATTACCTAGTTGTGTTTAGGGATTTTTAGAAAAGAAAAAAAAAACACTTTAGAAACAACAGGGTAATCCCTAAATGCTGGACTGGTAGGGGGAACTTGAGGAATAGGTTGGGAACCACTGGTCTAGAGCACTGTGAGTAGCAGTTGGATCCTGACGCTCTTCACACACCCCAGTGAGCTGCAACAAGGCCCAGTTACAGCATCCTGTTATGCCTGTCAGAGTTAAACTCCCTGCTTGGCACAAACTTCCCCGATGCAGCTCTAAAAGAAGAAAAAAAAAAGTATGACTATCTCTGTATCACAAAAAACGCTGTATACTATTTTGTAGCTCATTTTTTTGTTTTTATATATATATTTAAGAAACATTTAGACAGCATTCACAATCTAACGCAATCTGCTGTGCACGTCTTCAAGACTGCCAATAGTATATTATTTTGAAACTTGCCTAATTCCACTGTTTAGTAACTAAATCCACTTCATGTCAATTTTTGTAAATAAATCTTGTGCGTTATACCTTAATACATTATTTACCTACACACATAATGCCTGTTTAATGGATTAACTCTTTTCATGCCATCGCACAATTTTGTTGTTTTGTTTAGTTGGTAAATCCTTATCCTGTCGCCATAGAAATAAAATCACTGTTTAGTGGATAACCCTTTTTTGTGTCAACATATAGTCATTGTGCAATATTTATGTAATTAACCATTCTCATGTAGCCATCCTGACGTACTTTAGCATTAAGTGAATAAACCCTTTCAACGACGTGAGAGAATCAGACTGGAATTGGAGGAGGAAAACAAGGAATATTTGCTGAAAACTATTTCCTCACTAATTTGCCAAAGTTAGGGAGGAATGGGGGGCATTGATTAACTGGGATGCAAGATATCAGAAATGACCAAGAATTTAAATATTTATCTGTTTATTCCATATAGCTTTTTAATAGAATGTCAATCTGTTCATTGTATCTGTCAAATGATCAGAAACCAGTGTAGCAGAATATTATTATTATTGGTATTTATATAAGTGGACGAGGACCCTTCTCAAAGGAGCTTAAAACTATCTGTCTTTATCCATGTACCTATACTGACTGAGCTTACTACAGGTGGCTACAGGTGTATTTTGACACAAATAAGGACGAGTTAGATCTAATGCAGTGTTTAAACTGGAGGAGAGAGGTGGGGAGTGAGAGACTGAGCACATACTGAACAGGCTGAGCAACAATACAGAGCTTCTGCAGCCCTGACAGCCAGAGTAGAGAGGTGGGGAGGGAGAGGCAGAGCACATAGACGAGCAGGCAGAGCAATCAGGATACAGCTGCTTCAGCACCGACATGATCCAGAGTAGAGAGGTGGGGAGTTCGTCTGCAGAGCACATAGATGATCCGCAAGCACAGAGTGGCAGCAGCAGCGCCCCCTCCACCTCCTTCTGTTCCAGCTCTCACTCACTGACACAACTAACTTCTTGTCTGTGCGCTGAGCTTTAGCTTCCTCTCTCCACCTGTTGGACCTGCAGCACACAGGACGCTTTCTGTACCTCCTTTGGCTATACACCAGGCACCGGTACAATAAGTCGTTACATTGTAGCAAGTTGCTCATTTAAAAAAAAAAAAAAAAAAAATACCTTCTGAAGTTCTCTGAAGCTCAAGCACCAGACCTTGAGGATGGATCAGGCTCTGGAGTTCAGTAACCACAGTGAGCTGTCACTGGAGCTGAATGGCTCCTCGGGGAACACCACTCTAGTTAAACCCCTCCTGGGCATTGGGGTAGATAATATCATTGTCCTGGTCATTTTCGGCATCATATTCGCCCTAGGGGTCTTGGGCAACTCATTGGTCATCACTGTGCTGGCTAGGAACAAGCCGGGGAAGTCCCGCAGCACCACCAACATCTTCATCCTCAACCTCAGCATCGCTGACCTGGCTTACCTGCTCTTCTGCATCCCCTTCCAGTCCACAGTCTATGTCTTGCCAACCTGGGTGCTGGGGGCATTCATCTGCAAGTTCATTCACTACTTCTTTACTCTGTCCATGCTGGTCAGCATCTTCACCCTCTCTGCCATGTCTGTAGACCGGTATGTGGCCATAGTGCATTCCAGGAGGTCCTCCTCCATCCGTGTCTCCAGGAATGCCCTCCTAGGAGTTATCCTCATATGGATCCTCTCCATAGCCATGGCCTCTCCTGTTGCCTACAATCAACGTATCATCCATAGGAGCAACAACCAGACCTTCTGCTGGGAGTACTGGCCAAACCTCAGACAGAAGAGGATATACGTAGTATGTACCTTTGTCTTTGGCTATCTAATCCCTTTGCTGCTCATCTCTTTCTGCTATGCTAAGGTAATAATATTAATAATAGTATATATTACAGTCATTCATATACCTGTGTATTGATTCTTTTAAAAATATTGTGTGTAAATACCAATTTAAAATTCCCACTGGTTTTCTTCATGGTTGAGAACTGAGTTAAATAGCAGCCTCCGAAATCTTGGCACCAAAATTGTATGTTCTTTGAACTAATATAAGGATGAATAAGTTTAGGAACTGTGAGTATGGCATGATTAACTTTACAAAAACACTTACATGTCGTTTGAGTGCAACCAGTCGCTAAAAAGACTGAATTATTTTTTTAATATAATTTCTTGTTTGTTTGTTTGTTTGTTTTGGGGGGTTTTTTTGTTATCAGAGTACAGTACATACATTGTAATATAGATACATGGTCAAAACTATCAAATAAATGTATATTCATTTCTACATTACATATTGTGCTTTAAGCCTTGGATCAAAGCTATATGTCACATTGAAAAAAAGGGAAGGGCAAACAAAAGAAATATGATAACACCATTAAACAATAATAAGCAAATCTGTTAATCTAAAATTGAGATTTTGAAGTATTGTTAAGTTAAAATGAGAGACAAATATTTTAATGCTTCCTAAGGTTCTAATAAGAAAGCTAATATAGGGGCCAGTCAAATTGGTTCACCTAATCTCTATGTTAGCACTGGTGGATGAGAATATGAGCTTATAAAGCAAATTACAAGTGTTAATGCCTCTATTATGCATTTCCTAGATTCCTTAAAACTAACCCCTAAATCAGAGAACACATGGCATCGCTTGGTTGCTATGTAGGTACAGTAGCAGAATGTCCAATGTACAGAACACAGTAAGATAGCCCAGCTACAGGGCATCACTTCTTGGATACATTCCCTTTATGTCTCCAGTGGACACCTTTATCTATTATATCTTCCAATTAACTTCATGGCAAACAAGTGCTGTAGACACAGCACAGTGAATCAATACTAAGCAAAAAATAAATACAAATAGAATACTGAGGCAGATTTCTAGTAGAACAGCTTACAACTTGCAGAAGGTGTAATAACTATTGCAAATATTTTTGCCAAATGCTAGAATCTTAAAATAATCATACCAAACAAAGGATCATTGCATTGTATGTTGCAGTTCTTAAGCTCTACTAAATTGCAGGATAGGCATATTTCACTGGTTTCCATGGTGAATGGTCCACTTTTAAAACTGTACAAAAATACAAAACAACAGACGTTTTCATGAAAAATGATATCAGAAAATTATATCTATTAGTATGATAAGTATTAATATGATCATGATCATAGCAGTCTATTCATGGAGCTCCAACACCACTCATAGCGGTGTATAGTTTGAAGACAGTGTATATACATTAGTGAGAGGCTGAAATGCACTAAAAGCAAATGTGATGCTCTTTGCCTTCAACAGAATACATCATTGGTTACTTCAATATACTTACCTACAAATAATTCCCAGTAAAACTGTGCGACAATGGAAAATGCATCTTACTGGGTGTCATTTATATAAAACTCTTATAGTCTTACAGTGACAAATGTCAAGTGGTCACTAATCCAATGACGTACTGAGAATGAAGCTATTCTCTTTTACGCTCATGAAGTAATGCTTTCAGCACGTCTTATTAGTTTTCTAAATTAAGCTTTATAGAGTTATTTCTACGCAATAAAGAGTATTATCAGATCTGGCTTTTTTTATATTAAATAAGGTGTCTGCATGCTAAACAGTGAATAACTTGGGAATCGACTTGCAAAATTAAAGTTAAAACTGTAGTGATTCAGGGTTATTCATTCAACTTAGAAAATAGACTAACCCAAACAAAGAAAGTTTGCATGGAACTGCAACCACTTTAACCCCTGTTGGCATGTAGATCCAAAAAAATCCATTCCTGTTATCAAGCACACAAGATATTAGGTGGTCCATGTAATTTGCAACTGCCACACTTTTGCATTATCTTGGTGGGCTATATTTGTTATGCATTTTTTCAATAAAGAATAGATTATATTTTAACTTTTATGCTACAAGAACCTTATTTCGTTATACTACTCATCTGTGAGTTGGCTTTATCCTCTTTGCTTTATTCACTAAACTACAAATTACCATGAATTGAGATCCAAATTACAAAAATTAGACTAAAATAGCCAAGCTGTGATTATAACTGAGTTGGAGAATTCTTTTAAATCTGTTATTTTAGCCTTAATTGTGCCATTCAAATTTAATTTGCTACTGTTCAAAGTTTAATGAATAACCCTGTATATAAAAAAATAAAAATAAATGCTGCAATAGAGATTTTGTTCTAGTTTGGCAATTTTAGTTTAAATATTTATCAGTATGGTTGTAAGCTCACCCAACTCACTGTTAAGTGACTAGATTAATATGGTCAGAATCAATCATTAGATTCGTCTTTCCATTTAATGTCAAATTAATATGCGCAGCATTAAATTTTATTTGTAAAAAAACAACTACATACTATTGAGAAATAAGAACATATAGATAAGAACATTAAGGAATGACCATTATAACGCTCATGACCAGAGTGTTAAATAGTCTAAGCACAAATATTGCTGTAATTTTTGAAGCTTTGACTAAGATACTTAATTATCAGACTTTGGTTAACAGTGTACTAAGGGGTAAACATTCAATATTTTACAAATTCTTATCATGTCACACAGAAAACATGCAAAAATGATATAATTTTGCTCAAAAAGAAAATTGTGTTTCTATGAGATGAGCAATTACATAGTAAACACAATAATATATATTGTTTGTCTTCCAGAATATTATACTGGTTATTCGAATGTAAGTACGATGTAACCTCAGCTTTCTCATTTGCAAATGAACCTTTGTAATGTGTTTAAAATCATAATTTTACTGGATTATTTCTATGTTGTAATATCAGCTGTAAATATCCTTTATTAATTAAAGTATGTTTTCATCGTAACTAACTGTTTTATACTATAGTTTTTATAGTATATAGCTTCATTATTATTACTTAGCTAAAATGCTCAATTGGATTGGTCAAGATACACTGTTTTGCTAGTATTATGTTGATGGCTTCAATGAACTAGTGCTACTTTATCAATTTTACTTTTTCAGTCAATGAATGACAGTGAATCAATTAGTGAATCAGACATTTAGACTCATTATTAGTGATATACCTGGCATTATTGATCATAGCAGTAAATCAACAGTAGACTAAAATTATATCTACAGAGAAAAGTGGATTGAAAACAACAACTGTGTATGTAACACAGCAACCCAAAAAATGTTTTTGCCTCCAAAGTGTGATACATGACAGAAGAGTGACCCATATTATTCATAATGTCTGACAATTGGGAATTCAACATTTACAGGGACACTATAGGAACTTAGAGCACTTCAGCTTATTGAAGTGGTCTGGGTACAGTGTCCCTGTCCCTCTTAGTCCTTTTTGAGAAACTGCAATGATTACATTGCAGGACTAAGACTGCCTCTAGTGGCTGTCAATTAGACAGCCACTACAGGCACTTCCTGATGGTTAAGCGACTTTTGGTCGCCTAACTGATGATGGACGTCCTCACACTCGGCATTAGTAAAATCTCCATAGTAAAGTACTGAAGCAATGCTTTCCAATGAGGAGGGCTTAATGCGCTTGTGGCAACTTTGTATTGCTTACAATATAGAATCCTTTTAATGTAAAGTGGGACCTTTACTTTTGTGGAAATTATATAATTGAATAAACACTGAAAATCTTATATAAATTGTGCTAACCTACTTTTTGTCATGTGCAGGTACAGTCAGTGCATAGATTGCAAAAGGGGAGGGGTAAAAAGAAACATTGTTACATTTCTCCCCTTTTTGCATGATTTCTCTAAGCTGACTGCTAGATGTAAAAAAAAAAAAAAGTACTACAATGATTGACGAGGAGCTGAGATGAAGATGACCAGTTGCAGAATAAAGAAGTGTGGATTACTAAACTTAGTAAATCCCTCCCCAATTATATATTTGTTAAACTAGGTGATAAGTAAATATTATATTAAAAGCATAGGAAGTGACAACTCCCCTTTGAACGCTATTCTCTATATAAGATCCACTAATTTCCTAAGCAGCTTCATGCAAATTATATTTATATTTTCTGGTTATCAACATTCTGATTATCTCAATGTGGATCAAACATGGGCCACCAAACATATGCCTGTACAATAGGTAACAGATTGTTTTTCTAATGGTCACTGGTCAGTACCCTAGCAGGATATCACAATGAATAACCAAATGCTTGCCTGACTGCTACAAAATATATGTGCGTATGTGATTTTACTCTAATTAAATAAGGAAAGATGTAGTATTATGAGCCAGGCTCTGGAATCTGGGGATTTTTAATTATTTTTTCTTTCTCATTGAATAGAACAGAACTGACTCTTACAGAGATATTAAATTAAACTTATTGAGAGTTGAAACATTAAGTCTTTCTACACTTGTTGAATTGTTCAGTAAATCATCTTTGGAGAGATGTAAAGTACTCTTATTGCTTACTGAGTTCAATTATGCAATTTCACCTACATAGCGTGCAAACTATTTATTTTAGTTTCTGTTCAGCAATATGTTCTATTTATTGACCTAATAGTACAATACATTTTTTCTCAATTTCTCTGCAGTTACTAAATTCATTTATATAAATGAATTCTATTTAAAAACTTCCAGAATCTTTATTTTATTTCATAATATACATAAAAATATATAAATGATAGATGTAATCAAGCTGCATGCAGTTTGTTCGCAGAAGCCAGATATTTTCCTATTGTATCTGAGCCTCTTATCCCATCACCCTCAAATCAGAAATGAAGACATATATTAAAAAAAAAATGTTTTAAGGGGCACTATGGGCAACCAGACAACTTCATCTCATTGAAGTGGTCTGAGTGCAGTGAGCCTGTCCCCTTAAACCTGGAATGTAAAACATTGTAGATTCAGAGAAACTGCAAAGTTTACATTGCTAGATTAAGACTGCCTCTAGTGGCTGTCTTCCAGATAGCCTCTTGAGGTGCTAACTGCTGTTTGCTGAGTTTAACTCTGAGAAACGACGCTGGTCATTCTCATGCATTGCATGAGGACATCCGGCATTTTGCATGCGCATTAGGGTCCTGTTGCGATGATGTCTGAGGAGGCAGGGAAGGAGCCAATGACGATGGAGACTCAGCGATGGAATCAGATACTTTTTAAAGGGTTTTAAACCCTTTCATTGCAATGGGGAGGCGGGTGGGCAGAGTTACACTATAGCGTTAGGACTACAGCTTTGTATTCCTAACACTATAGTGTTCATTTCATAATAGAAACATTACTATATAACTTCAACATTTTGTATTTAATATTTCTTAGAACGCATTAGTTAAATAATAATAATTAACTCTAATGAAATAGAAAAAGGAAAGTGCACACATTATCATTTTATCTCTGCTATTCATGTAAGAAAATGGATTTTATTGTATACTGAAATAACCCTTGGGCAAAATTTAATACCAGTGATTAAATAACTGTGATTTAGGAATAAATGTGCTTTTTGTAAATGTTGTATACACATGATCAGTAAAATATTCAAGTTTTGGCATGATGTACCCAAGACCATGCCATCTGACTTAAAGAGAAAGCTGTTGTTTCATCTGGCAGTTATTTTTATATGTTGAATTTTATATAGAAAATGACACAAGTTATAGAAAAGTAAAGCGTGTTTATCAGAACCATATTACAATGGAACGAAAAAATGGTTTGTCACCTGGTGACAATAGTTTCAATATTTAACTGTACAGAGCACAACCATTTTTATCTTGATTATGCATGGTCAATAATTGTTATATACACACCGGTTATAGATACAACAAAACAAAAGATAAAGTGATCAGCGCAAAGTAATAAGATATGTGTGTATAAAATCTATTTCACCCACACTAGTAATATATCTGAGTTAAGTGGTGGAGAATACAAAATAAATAGATATACCCTAGATTAGTGAAGTCCCGAACTGTTCGCTGGCGAATAGTTCCTGGCGAACATCGCTTGTTCGCGTTCGCCACAGATGGCGAACACATGCGCTGTTCGGTCCTCCCCCTATTCGCCATCATTGAGTAAACTTTGACCCTGGCCTTTACCTCACAGTCAGCAGACACATTCCAGCCATTCAGCAGCAGACCCTCCCTCCCAGACCCTCCCACCTCCTGGACAGCATCCATTTTACATTCATTGTGAAGCTGCATTCTTAGTGAGAGTAGGGACAGTGTAGCTGCTGCTGATTTGATAGGGAAATTGATAGCTAGGCTAGTGTATTCAGTGTCCACTACAGTCCTGAAGGACTCATCTGATCTCTGCTGTAAGGACAGCACCCCAAAAAGCCCTTTTTAGGGCTAGAACATAAGTCTGCTTTTTTTTTCTGTTTAATGTAATTGCAGTTGCCTGCCTGCCAGCCTGACTGTAATAGATTGATTAGCAGTTAGTTGTCTGCCAGCGTGTGTGTCAGGCTCACAGCGTATACTGTTGCCCACTTGCCCAGTGCCACCACTCACTCACTGGTGTCCCAATAGCTTGCATTTAACAAAAAACAAAACTTTTTTGACTGTAATATAATAGCAATCAGTTTCCTTCACTAGTGTGCGTTTCAGGGCCTGCCCAGTGCCACCACTCACTCTGCAGAGGAGTTGGTGACACCGCCACGAATTGCAGGCAGGCCTGCTGCCACCTCCTCTACTCCTCCTACTCCATCCTCTTCCATAACCTCCTCGGCTGAGTCCTATTCTGCTGCTTCTTGCTCCACATCAACGGCACCCCCCAGCTCCCCAGGTACTGTTCCACATCCTGGATACGGCATACGGGAGTGCAGTGAGCCTGTCCCCTTAAACCTGGAATGTAAAACATTGTAGATTCAGAGAAACTGCAAAGTTTACATTGCTAGATTAAGACTGCCTCTAGTGGCTGTCTTCCAGATAGCCTCTTGAGGTGCTAACTGCTGTTTGCTGAGTTTAACTCTGAGAAACGACGCTGGTCATTCTCATGCATTGCATGAGGACATCCGGCATTTTGCATGCGCATTAGGGTCCTGTTGCGATGATGTCTGAGGAGGCAGGGAAGGAGCCAATGACGATGGAGACTCAGCGATGGAATCAGATACTTTTTAAAGGGTTTTAAACCCTTTCATTGCAATGGGGAGGCGGGTGGGCAGAGTTACACTATAGCGTTAGGACTACAGCTTTGTATTCCTAACACTATAGTGTTCATTTCATAATAGAAACATTACTATATAACTTCAACATTTTGTATTTAATATTTCTTAGAACGCATTAGTTAAATAATAATAATTAACTCTAATGAAATAGAAAAAGGAAAGTGCACACATTATCATTTTATCTCTGCTATTCATGTAAGAAAATGGATTTTATTGTATACTGAAATAACCCTTGGGCAAAATTTAATACCAGTGATTAAATAACTGTGATTTAGGAATAAATGTGCTTTTTGTAAATGTTGTATACACATGATCAGTAAAATATTCAAGTTTTGGCATGATGTACCCAAGACCATGCCATCTGACTTAAAGAGAAAGCTGTTGTTTCATCTGGCAGTTATTTTTATATGTTGAATTTTATATAGAAAATGACACAAGTTATAGAAAAGTAAAGCGTGTTTATCAGAACCATATTACAATGGAACGAAAAAATGGTTTGTCACCTGGTGACAATAGTTTCAATATTTAACTGTACAGAGCACAACCATTTTTATCTTGATTATGCATGGTCAATAATTGTTATATACACACCGGTTATAGATACAACAAAACAAAAGATAAAGTGATCAGCGCAAAGTAATAAGATATGTGTGTATAAAATCTATTTCACCCACACTAGTAATATATCTGAGTTAAGTGGTGGAGAATACAAAATAAATAGATATACCCTAGATTAGTGAAGTCCCGAACTGTTCGCTGGCGAATAGTTCCTGGCGAACATCGCTTGTTCGCGTTCGCCACAGATGGCGAACACATGCGCTGTTCGGTCCTCCCCCTATTCGCCATCATTGAGTAAACTTTGACCCTGGCCTTTACCTCACAGTCAGCAGACACATTCCAGCCATTCAGCAGCAGACCCTCCCTCCCAGACCCTCCCACCTCCTGGACAGCATCCATTTTACATTCATTGTGAAGCTGCATTCTTAGTGAGAGTAGGGACAGTGTAGCTGCTGCTGATTTGATAGGGAAATTGATAGCTAGGCTAGTGTATTCAGTGTCCACTACAGTCCTGAAGGACTCATCTGATCTCTGCTGTAAGGACAGCACCCCAAAAAGCCCTTTTTAGGGCTAGAACATAAGTCTGCTTTTTTTTTCTGTTTAATGTAATTGCAGTTGCCTGCCTGCCAGCCTGACTGTAATAGATTGATTAGCAGTTAGTTGTCTGCCAGCGTGTGTGTCAGGCTCACAGCGTATACTGTTGCCCACTTGCCCAGTGCCACCACTCACTCACTGGTGTCCCAATAGCTTGCATTTAACAAAAAACAAAACTTTTTTGACTGTAATATAATAGCAATCAGTTTCCTTCACTAGTGTGCGTTTCAGGGCCTGCCCAGTGCCACCACTCACTCTGCAGAGGAGTTGGTGACACCGCCACGAATTGCAGGCAGGCCTGCTGCCACCTCCTCTACTCCTCCTACTCCATCCTCTTCCATAACCTCCTCGGCTGAGTCCTATTCTGCTGCTTCTTGCTCCACATCAACGGCACCCCCCAGCTCCCCAGGTACTGTTCCACATCCTGGATACGGCAGTGTCATGCCGTCTTGGGATTGACTTGCCTGAAAGCAGAGAGTCACACCGAACAAGCACTCCTGTCTGCCCTGAATGCACAGGTGGACTCTGCACCAACTGGAGATCGGCAAAGTGGTTTGTGACAACGGAAGAAATTTGTTGGCGGCATTGCATTTGGGCAAGTTGACACATGTGCCGTGCATGGCACATGTGTGTAATCTGATCGTACAACGCTTTATGCATAAGTACCCAGGCTTACAGGACATCCTTAAGCAGGCCAGGAAGGTGTGTGGCCATTTCAGGCATTCCTACACGGCCATGGCGCACTTTTCCAATATCCAGCGGCAAAACAACATGCCAGTGAGGCGCTTGATTTGCGACAGCCCGACACGTTGGAATTCAACACTCCTAATGTTCGACCGCAAGCTCCAACAAGAAAAAGCCGTTGGAGCTGGGAATTTTTTTGCCACGTTACTGGACGTTCATGCACAATGCCTGTAGGCTCATGCATCAGGTTGAGGAGGTGACAAACCTAGTCAGTCGCACCGAAGGCCCCATCAGCGACATCATACCATTTGTTTTCTTCCTGGAGCGTGCCCTGCGAAGAGTGCTTGATCAGGCCATGAAGAGGAAGAGTTGTGGTCACCATCACCACCAGAAACAGCCTTAACAGCATCGCTTGCTGGACCTGTGGCAACGCTGGAAGAGGATGTGAGGAAGAGGAGTCAGAGGAGGAATGTGGCTTTGACGAGGAGGAGGAAGACCAACCACAACAGGCATCCCAGGGTGCTCGTTGTCACCTATCTGGTACCTGTGGTGTTGTACGTGGCTGGGGGGAAGAACATACCTTCAGAGAGATCACTGAGGACGAGAAACAGGACATAAGTAGCTCGGCATCCAACCTTGTGCAAATGGGGTCTTTCATGCTGTCGTGCCTGTTGAGGGACCCTCGTATAAAAAGGCTGAAGGAGAACGACCTGTACTGGGTGTCCACGCTACTAGACCCCTGGTATAAGCAGAAAGTGCCGGAAATGTTTCCGAATTACGGCAAGTCGGAAAGGATGCAGCAGTTCAAAAATCAATTCAAAAGTATCCTTTACACAGCGTATAAGGGTGATGTCACAGCACAACGGGAATCTAACAGGGGAAGAGGTGAAAGTAATCCTCCTCCTCCCACGACCACGCTGGCAAGGACAGGACGCTTTACAGACGTGTTGTTGTTGGAGGACATGCAGAGCTTTTTAAGTCCTACGCATCACACAGCTCTTCGGGGTCCACCCTCAGAGAACAACCCGACCAACAGGTAGCAGACTACCTCACCTTAACTGAAGATATCGACACTCTGAGGAGCGATGAACCCCTTGACTACTGGGTGTGCAGGCTTGACCTGTGGCCTGAGCTATCCCAATTTGCGATAGAACTTCTGGCCTGCCCTGCTTCAAGTGTTCTGTCAGAAAGGACCTTCAGTGCAGCAGGAGGTATTGTCACTGAGAAGAGAAGTAGCCTAGGTCAAAAAAGTCTAAATTACCTCACCTTTATTAAGATGAATGAGGGATGGATCCCGAAGGGACTGACAGTGGGCGATACATTCGACTAAAAAAGGCCTTATGATGGGGACTACTTAACACACCACTCCTATCTGGTGGCACATTAGATTGCATGCGCAGTGCCCCAAATTTGAAGTAGGAGGACCGACCAAGCATGTTTTTCCATCTCCCGCTTCCTAAAATCGATGCCTTATATACACGTCCCCTGATAGGGGACGTAACAGGGATTAAACTGATAAGAATAGTACTACTTAACACACCACTCCTATCTGGTGGCACATTAGATTGCACGCGCAGTGCCCCAAATTTTAAGTAGGAGGACCGACCAAGCATCTTTTTCCATCTCCCGCTTCCTAAAATCGATGCCTTATATACACGTCCCCTGATAGGGGACGTAACAGGGATTAAACTGATAAGAATAGTACTACTTAACACACCACTCCTATCTAGTGGCACATTAGATTGCACGTGCAGTGCCCCAAATTTGAAGTAGGAGGACCAACCAAGCATGTTTTTCCATCTCCCGCTTCCTAAAATCGATGCCTTATATACACGTCCCCTGATAGGGGACGTAACAGGGATTAAACTGATAAGAATAGTACTACTTAACACACCACTCCTATCTAGTGGCACATTAGATTGCACGCGCAGTGCCCCAAATTTGAAGTAGGAGGACCAACCAAGCATGTTTTTCCATTTCCCGCTTCCTAAAATCGATACCTTATATACACGTCCCCTGATAGGGGATGTAACAGGGATTAAACTGATAGGAATAGTACTACTTAACACACCTTATAATAATGCAGAGAGAGACAACGCAGAGAGAGGAGTCTGAAGAAGAGGAGTCAGAGGAGGAAGGTGGCTTTGAGGAGGTGGAAGACCAAACACAGCAGGCATCCCAGGGGGTTTGTTGTCACCTTTCAGGGACCCTTGGTGTTGTACGTGGCTGAGTGGAGGAAGAGACCTTCAATGACATCAGTGAGGACAAGAAACGGGACATGGCTAGCTTGGTATCCAACCTTGTGCAAATGGGGAGTTTGCGGTTGTGCAAATGGACTGTTTGCAGTTGTTTGCGGTGCGTTAAACGGGGAGTTTGGTCTGTCACTGTGAAGCAGGCATACCCCTTACACTACCTGATCGATACAACATCATACCTGATGTTTTAAAGCAGGTTATTCCAAACAATTTAGGAATGTTAAGTGATTTATGCCCTTTATGGATTAAAACCAGACTCTGCATCAACTATGTAATTTTCCATGGGAGTTTTGCCATGGATCCCCCTCCGGCATGCCACAGTCCAGGTGTTAGTCCCCTTGAAACAACTTTTCCATCACTATTGTGGCCAGAAAGAGTCCCTGTGGGTTTTAAAATTCGCCTGCCCATTGAAGTCTATGGAGGTTCGCCCGGTTCGCCCGTTCGCGAACATTTGCGGAAGTTTGCATTCGCCGTTCGCGAACCGAAAATTTTATGTTCGCGACATCACTACCTTAGATGGATTCTTGTAATGATGTTCTTATACACAAAAGGAAGAAGAAAAGAGAAAAACTCATAGGGCAACACAATGATTCATATAATTGATATCCAATGAGTATCCTCATGAATTTACACTCACATTTTATTGAGCCTGTTGGGATAACTGGAAAGAGTATCAGCTTAGGAGTGTAATGGATGAATTTCAATCCAGATAGGGTTGATCTTGTTTCTCAGAGGGAAATGATATAGAGAAAATCAACTCCAGTTATAATAATATCAATAACATTTATTCAAGATATAATAAAAGTTTACCATCTTTGAATTCACGTGGCATTTTTCATATTGTATTTAAATATCAGAAACTTTATGGTTCATTTGTAATAGTAAGCATGCGTATTATACGATGGACCTCTTACCATGCAGTCAGTTCACAAATTAGCACATCCAAAAGGATCCATTGAGAAATGTCCTCCTGCATGGCTGCCACAATGACTAGGTGAATGAGGGTTAAGGAGATATATGGAGGGACTGGGGGGTTAATGAGACGCATGGAGGGGCTGGGAGTTAAATAGACACATAGGAGTTAAGGAAGGACTGGAACGGTTAAGAATACACATGGAAGGGCTGGGGGTTAATAAGACACATGGGGGTTAAGGAGGGTCTTGGGGTTAATGAGACACACGGAGGGGCTGGAGGATTAAAGAGACATATGAAGGGTGTAGGGGTTTAAGGAGTGTCTCCAGGGGTTAATAAGACACAATGAGACACATTTGGGCTTAAGGGGGGCTTGGAAGGTAAGGAGACATATGGAGGGGCTTGAAAGGTTATTGAGACACATGTTGGTGTTGGGGCATTATGGAGACACATGGAGGGGTTGGGGGTTTAAGAAGACCACATCTGGTGGTTAAGGAGACATGTGGGGGGGGCTGATGGGTTAAGGAGACACATTAAGGGCCTAGTGGGGGTTGAGGGGACACATAGAGGGGCCTGGCGAGGTAAATGAGACACATGGAGGTGCACAGAGAGGGATGGGTATGGAGAGAGGTACACAGAAGGCTGGGGAGAGAGGAACACAAAGGGCTGTGGGGATTAACACACAGAGGGTTGGGGGGTAAGAGGTGCGCAGAAGGGCTGGTGGACAAAGAGACACATAGAGGACTGGGGGTAAAAGAGAGACACAAAAATGGGCTAGGGGGAAATATATCAACAAAGGTGTTGCAGGTAAGAGAAAGAGGGGCTGGGAAGAAAAAGAGACACACAAAGGGGCTTGGGGAATAGACACACAGAAGGGCTGATGGGAGGAAGAGACCCACTAATGTGCTAGGGGGAGACGAGGCTGAGGAAGGGGAAAAAGAGACAAACAAAGGAGTTGGGGGAGAAAGAGTCACATAAAGGGTCTGGGAGAAGAAAGAAACACACAAAGTTGGAAAAGTTAGTTTTTTGAGGGGAGGGGATGCAAGCAGCTGGTCTTGCCTTGGGGTAAAGTAGTCTTGCATCAGCCCTGTCCACCTGCAATATGGACATTAAACAAACACTGGCCCTGATAGGGAAATACTAATCACCTTGATCAGTTCCAATGACATTTGTAATCTGTAGTCTATATCCCTTAAAATATTACCAGGTTAGGCCATAAGGGTTGTGTGATGAAGTGTCCATAGGGACTGAAATGCATTTGCATACCTTGTGGGGTCCTTTTCTTTTTACTCCCTGTGTTTTAGCTGAGCTGTATTTTTATTGAATATTGAATAAAGATTACAAGGTCTTTTGGAATCAATCCAGGTGCTTAGACTTTGACTTTCGAGATCAGCATTTGTTACATTTCATTTTGAATGATTATTAGAAATGTCTTTTAATGGATCCACAACATTTTATCAGTTTCTGGCAAACACTGCAATAACGAAGAGAGAATTACAGGAAGCTGTAAAACATGAGATTAATCAATGGTTTAGCTAAATCAGGCAATACATGGTGATATAAATTGTTACGAAAATCTTAAAAACCTAATGTTAAATGTCTTTAGACTAGTGACATCAATTATAATATGATACTGCACAATAACACTTAACTATAGCAATAGAACATATTTGTTATAAACTAACACATTTGTTAGTGTTCCCTATTTAGTTTTTCATAACATTTTATTTTGCCAGTCATTATTGGACTACACTGCAGTATGGCAAACACCTTAGAAGCAAATTAAAGAATATTTAAATACAATCCCATACTCTCTAATATACAGATGTTTAATTTCTTATAACTTGTTTTTATTTGTTTACATGTTATTCAAATAATGTATTAATCCACTTCTCTTGTTCCTTAGCCCTTTAATGCTAGTGCACTAACTAGTCTTAAAAGCCATTACAGTGGCATAGAACACCATACTGATCTGCAGTACCCCACGGCCGGTATACAACTCAGCAGCAAATCCGACCCTCGCATACCATGTGATCATGATGACTTTTCGATCACATGGCTGAATTGACAGAGCCATCTTTAGGGTTGCTGCCCCAAGCCCAGTTTCCCTGGATGTTTAAAGCAGCTGCCCCTAAGGCCCGCTGCCCGCAAAAATGTATTTTAGGATGGCAAATCCTAAAAGAAATGGTTGTAGGCAGCAGGCCCACACAGTAAGGGGGCCCATTGGATGGTCACTTAGTGCCACTCGGTGGGAATTTGTCAGAAGGGGCATGGTCGGGCACTTTGGCCCTATATCAGTGCGACCGGGCTTCCATCTTATCGGTGGCAGTGGGAGGAAGTGACAGCCGATCACTTCCTTCCAGAGAGACTGGAGCCATGCGGGAGGGGTGGGGAGAGGGCAGTGAGCAGGAGGCCAAGTCTGGAACGTCAGAGCCTAACTCCCAACTGCCTCAATCGGTACACTGAACCCCAAGGAAGACACCCTCTTGTACCCAGAAGGTAGAAAACTGGATGGTGGCTGTAAAAGTTGCATGTGTGTCTGCGTGTTATTGTGTCTGTCAGTGTGCGTGTATGTGTCAGTATGTCAGTCAGTGTATGTGTCTGTGTGTGTGCGTGACTGTATGTCCGTCAGTATATGTGTCTGTGTATCTGTATGTGTATGTGTGTCAATGTGTATATATGTGTTTTCATTGTGTGTATCTGTATTTTGTCATTGTGTGTATCTGTATGTTGTCAGTGTGTGTATCTGTATGTTGTCAATTTGTGTATCTGTGTGTGTATGTGTCAGTGTGTATATCTGTATACAGGAGGATTCTGGATACAGGAGGATCTGTTTCCTGTACCTGGCCAGATTGACAGGAAGTGCTCACTGAGAGAGCACTTCCTGTCAGTCTGGCCAGGTACATGAAACTGAAGCTCCCGTATCACAGTCCTCGCAGCTCGGCCACGCTACACAGGGAGGTAGGAGACACACCGGGGAGGGGGACCAAGGGAGGGAAAAGAGGGGCACTAAGGGACACTAGGGGGGGAAGAGAGGAACATTAAGGGAGTTAACTAAGGTACAGTGGAGGGAAGGGAAAAGGAACACTGGGGTAGGGGGCTACCACTAAAAGAGAAGGAAGAGGAACATTGTAGGCAATGGGGGGCACTAAGAGACGGGTAAGGGGGGCACTAAGGGACATGGAGGGCAGAGTGGCACACAGGGGGGCCTGAATGGGGAGAAAGACACACAGATGGACATGAGGAGGTGGAAAGACACACAGATAGGGATGGGGATGTAAGAGATACATAGAAGGGCCTGGAAGTGGAAAAACAAAAAGGCTGGGATGAAAAAGACATAGAGGGTCTATAGAAGAAGAAAAAGAGACACAGAGATGTTAAGGGGAGACAAATGGGCTGGGGGGAAAAGAGAAACACACAAAGGAGCTGGGAAGAGTAAAAGACACACAGGGTCTGGGAGAGAAGGAGACACACAATGGGGAAAAATAAGGTATAGGGGATAAAGAAGTAACACATTTAAAAGAGGGTGTAAGAAACAAAAGGGGGTTAAGAGGCACACATGTGAAAATGCTTTATTGAGGGGGTGCGCCAAAATCATCTTCGTCTGTGAACCCAAAAATCCTTGCACCGGCCTTGGTGTCAGGGCCTGTTTTGTCTGTATCTGTGTCAGTCTGTGTATCTGCATCTGCATGTGTTTCAGTGTGTGTGTGTGTATCGGTGTATGTGTGTGTGTGTGTGTGTGTATCACAGTGTGTGTGGCAGTGTATGTGTATATTTCCATACACCCCTGCATTCAAACTTCAACACTACATACAAAACACACCTCTGGGTTAAACACCAAAACGATATATAAATACACCCCTGCATTCAAAAACCAAACACTACACATAAATGCATGCATACATTCAAATGCCAACACAACATACAAACACACCCCTACATTCACACAAGCATGTGCCATACATGCTTACATTCAAACACACAAACACTGCTCAGTGCTATATGCAAGCATGGGTAAAGTGGAGAGCCCCAGCTTTCAAAGTATTGGTGAAGTTTCACGACAGATGGGGATCGACCTTTTGGCCACCCTTGCAATAGGAAGGCCAAAATAAATTATTACACCAGGGCTCTCTCTACTTTAGTTCATTCACTGCGTTGGGGTAGAGGTTATGATTGCATGCCAAGGAGTGGGGGTGTAAAGGATCCTGCTATCCGTGCAGCACTGATCCCTGTAGCGATTCCCGAAATCCAAGCTGAATAGAGTGAAGTAGTGATTAAAGCTCCCAATCCCCCAAACATGAGTCGAGACTTCATGAAGGGGTAAAACGATCTGTTTATTGATGGCCAAACTCAGCCCTTTTATGATGGCCTTCCAGCAAGGGAACTCCCACAGGGGACCTTGTGGAAAACTGTGACAAAATATACAGCACCAATCAGTGTACAGTACAATTATTAAACACACCCACAGTAACAGTGTAACCCCTCCTCTCTATCCTGGAGATAATTAACTTAAGTGGTTGCAAAGAACCTAATTATCTCCAGGAAGAGATAAACATGTGCTTTTTATATTTTACAAAACTGTATTAAAATCTATAACTTAGATTTAACCGAACATATTCCCCCTATTCCACATACCCCCAGATAGCTTGGATCTGAGCGCATATTATAGGCGAATAGCGCTCAGATCCCACGAACACAGTTCTCAATAACGTCGAGTAAAGTTTAAGTTCACCAGTTGTCCGTGCAAATGTACCCGAAAAGAGTTCCATAATTTCCTCTACCTGGGGTCGGTCTGCTTCGTCTGTTATGCAAATCCCGAAAGCATATGGTTCGTGCCTAACTAAACGAATGTCATGGATGGTGGTGAGCTTCAGCGGTGTTCGTCGAAATAAGTGTCCGAAAATAGTTCCAGAGCGTCGACGACAAACTACCGCTGAGTATTTGGCGATTTAAAATGGCCGCAGCCACGTGTTCGGCAAACGAACGCCGGCCACCCAGGCATTTGACAATTAAGCTGCGGTTAACCGCAGCTTCTGGGTGGCTAACAAGCAGCACACTCCGCAGACCGGGTGGTCGGCCCTTCGGCAGTTTGTTCGTCGGTACGAAGAGCCTTAGTCCAGCTGTAATGGAAGTTAAACTGCACAAACCCACATAGGAATGTAACAGGGGAAATGTACAATCCAAGCAAGTAAGGCGAACGATGTGATCCAGAGACAGAGGGCTCTGTCCCAAGTGCCTTAAGACCCCATAACTTAACAGGCCAGCATCCCTGGGTAAGAGGCTAGCAATCCGGCTCCTCCAAGGGACAGGGGGGCAGGGCAGTTTGTCACATGCAAACCCAGTGACAAAAGCCATTTTGTCACACCAGGGCTCTCTCTACTTTAGTTAATTCACTGCGTTGGGGTAGAGGTTATGATTGCATGCCAAGGAGTGGGGGAAGCAGGGGTCCAGGAGGCCCAAGGAAATATTTGCCAAATTAAAGACGGCTCTGCGCAATAGCAGTCCAAAGCACTGCTTGCAGGGGTACTGCACGGGTTGTTAAATAATAAATATTTTGATTCTACGTGTATACTTGTAAATCAAGTCAGCTTAGGTTTATAAAGGCCTGAGATAAACAAGATGTAATATGTTGGGTGAGGGACATATTAACAGTGCAGGTTAGAAGATGGTGGTTAGAAAGAGGGAAAGGTGTGTTAGAGAAGTTAGAGACAGGGCAAAGGTTGTAAAAAAAAAAAAAATCAAGGTCAATGGCATTGTTGGTTATGTGTGTAGATTTCTCAATTAATCTGTCCAATAATTACTGTTAAATATATTAATCAATAAATGTGAAATACATTGTATATGTGAAAATGTATATGTACATACCATTTAGATATAATATATTTTAGAAAATGCCATCCTGCAAAATGTATTAATATATAGGGTAAACCCCAATAAAACCTGTACATGTGGGTGGTCTACATGTGAGACATTAATGAACACAAATATGTTATTTTATTGCAGTTAAGGTATATATATATATATTTAAATTTGACATGTATAATAATGTAATCTTTTTACATAATTAAGTGATTTATTAACTACAGCTTTAGAAACCTGCAACCCAGGCAGAAACGCCAGATAATTTAATTTACATGCCTTATATTTAACCCTGGACACGAGAGATACTGTTGTACTCGTGAGACATCACTGAACATTGATACAAGTGTGTTTTAGAGCAGTAAAATGAAAAATGCAGCAACAAAAAAAAATATGAACACTTACTTTTGTGACTAAGTGGCTACTAAAAAAGACTGGACGTACCCCATTTTGAATACCCTGGGTTGTCTACTTTTGCAAATGGTATGTCATGATGGGGTTCATTTTCATTCATGGGCTGCCATACGGTCTCAAATGCAACATAGACACAACAAACCAAACTGGCAAATTTTTATGTGTGTAAACTAAACAGGGGAAGGCCCTATCTTTCCAAAACCCCATAAAACCTATGCATGTGGGGTGGTGTACATGTGAGACATCACTGAACACAAATATGTCATTTTATTGCAGTTAAAGCATGTAAGCAGTATTATGACATTCACAGTTAAAATGCCATGCAAAACTAATAAAAACAACAACATTTCTGATTTTTTTTCACACCTTTTTAGATTTTTTTATTCATATTAAATTATGTTTCCTATATAAATATTTGATGTGAAATGCAAGCCCTGTTTCTCAGGAACAAAACAACATATAATACATATGGGTGCACTTAATATGAAATAGATACATTTTGGTTGAACAGACATAGCTCAAATAGTACAAGTGCCTCCGTTCTTATGGGGTCAGCCAACCATTTAAAAAAATAAATTATTTTATGTTTATTAAACATGATTTTGTTGAAATAAAATATACTAATCATATGCTGATGTATTAAGTTGATATATTAGAGAGTGTTTTATTTGTAGTTTTAAATGAGAAGTCAGTCTGCTTTACTTGCTTGTTACAAGTGAACTGTAGGGAATATATTGCACAAAATAAGGCTATATGTATTGTCTCTTTAAAATAATAATATTATGCTATATCAGTTTCATTTAAATGTTTTACTGACTGAAAATGCTTTTGAGCTCATTTGCTCTGTAAGATACAGCCTTTACTACACCTTATAAAAGCTCTGTATTCCTGCTGGCTTTTAATACGTAATTCTAATCAGCTTTACCTGTGCACACCATCTGCTCCTTTAGTACTTTCTTACTCATTATAGATTAATAAGTCACCACTTGGCTGTCTGCCACACCTGTGTCTATAAGCCTCCCTTCATTTGTCAGCTGCCCTTACCCCAATCCCATCGCAGGCATGTACTTCTGGCAACCTCATTTCCACATCCATATTTCTTGTCTTCTATTACTTCTCTTCTATTACTATGTTTCTATGAGGGTAGTGGATGCATGGAATAGCCTTCCAGCTGAAGTGGTAGAGGTTAACACAGTAAAGGAGTTTAAGCATGCGTGGGATAGGCATAAGGCTATCCTAACTACAGGGAGTGCAGAATTATTAGGCAAATGAGTATTTTGACCACATCATCCTCTTTATGCATGTTGTCTTACTCCAAGCTGTATAGGCTCGAAAGCCTACTACCAATTAAGCATATTAGGTGATGTGCATCTCTGTAATGAGAAGGGGTGTGGTCTAATGACATCAACACCCTATATCAGGTGTGCATAATTATTAGGCAACTTCCTTTCCTTTGGCAAAATGGGTCAAAAGAAGGACTTGACAGGCTCAGAAAAGTCAAAAATAGTGAGATAACTTGCAGAGGGATGCAGCACTCTTAAAATTGCAAAGCTTCTGAAGCGTGATCATCGAACAATCAAGCGTTTCATTCAAAATAGTCAACAGGGTCGCAAGAAGCGTGTGGAGAAACCAAGGCGCAAAATAACTGCCCATGAACTGAGAAAAGTCAAGCGTGCAGCTGCCAAGATGCCACTTGCCACCAGTTTGGCCATATTTCAGAGCTGCAACATCACTGGAGTGCCCAAAAGCACAAGGTGTGCAATACTCAGAGACATGGCCAAGGTAAGAAAGGCTGAAAGACGACCACCACTGAACAAGACACACAAGCTGAAACGTCAAGACTGGGCCAAGAAATATCTCAAGACTGATTTTTCTAAGGTTTTATGGACTGATGAAATGAGAGTGAGTCTTGATGGGCCAGATGGATGGGCCCGTGGCTGGATTGGTAAAGGGCAGAGAGCTCCAGTCCGACTCAGACGCCAGCAAGGTGGAGGTGGAGTACTGGTTTGGGCTGGTATCATCAAAGATGAGCTTGTGGGGCCTTTTCGGGTTGAGGATGGAGTCAAGCTCAACTCCCAGTCCTACTGCCAGTTTCTGGAAGACACCTTCTTCAAGCAGTGGTACAGGAAGAAGTCTGCATCCTTCAAGAAAAACACGATTTTCATGCAGGACAATGCTCCATCACACGCGTCCAAGTACTCCACAGCGTGGCTGGCAAGAAAGGGTATAAAAGAAGAAAATCTAATGACATGGCCTCCTTGTTCACCTGATCTGAACCCCATTGAGAACCTGTGGTCCATCATCAAATGTAAGATTTACAAGGAGGGAAAACAGTACACCTCTCTGAACAGTGTCTGGGAGGCTGTGGTTGGTGCTGCCCGCAATGTTGATGGTGAACAGATCAAAACACTGACAGAATCCATGGATGGCAGGCTTTTGAGTGTCCTTGCAAAGAAAGGTGGCTATATTGGTCACTGATTTGTTTTTGTTATGTTTTTGAATGTCAGAAATGTATATTTGTGAATGTTGAGATGTTATATTGGTTTCACTGGTAAAAATAAATAATTGAAATGGGTATATATTTGTTTTTTGTTAAGTTGCCTAATAATTATGCACAGTAATAGTCACCTGCACACACAGATATCCCCCTAAAATAGCTATAACTAAAAACAAACTAAAAACTACTTCCAAAAATATTCAGCTTTGATATTAATGAGTTTTTTTGGGTTCATTGAGAACATGGTTGTTGTTCAATAATAAAATTAATCCTCAAAAATACAACTTGCCTAATAATTCTGCACTCCCTGTATAAGACAAGGCCATAGACTAATGAAAGTATTTAGAAAATTGGGCAGACTAGATGGGCCGAATGGTTCTTATTTGCCGTCACATTCTATGTTTCTATGTTTCTATGTTTGTCCTTACTTTATGCTTGTCTGCATTTTTCTGTCTGTCCCTCATTTGCACTCTTTTGCAGTCAGAAGTTATAGTTGTCTAGATTTGCACTTCCATTCCTGAAAGTGAGCATGAGTCACCCATGGTTATCTACTGGAGAATGTTTGTTTGTTTGTTCAGATCTTCATCTATCTGCTCCCTTGTATAGTGAAAGTCCTTTGTGAAGGAGAACTTTGAGAACATTTCATTTGACTGAACAATTTTTTCCTGAAAATAGAAACATTTTTGCGATATCAAAATTTCAGCCATATGTCGGTTTATATCAAGCGGTTGCTTTGAGTAATTAAAACATAAAAATTAATAAAACACTAATATCTTCGTGACCCATCCACTACCTGTTAATATCTTGGGCTGAAGATTGAAACATCTGGGGCTTGAGTCCCCAAAGGTCCCCCTCCCCAGCAACACCTTTGAGTCTATTTATCACACAACCATATTGTATAAACTCTAAACATAGCCAAAAAAATTTATTTAAAAATTGCAAACTTGCAACCCAACATTATATAAAAATAAACCTATATGCAAAGCAGGCAGGACAATTTGGTCCTCCATGTAGTCTAATGTTTCCAAGCAGCTACTGATCTGTTTGGGAGCTGTTCTAGCAGAAGGAAATGGCAATGCAAAACGTGGGAATAATGGTAATGAAATAGAATCCCCAATGGGAGCAGCCTGAGGCTATAGCAGGATTCTCTTCTCACCATTGTGATTCATTAGTCAACTATGAGTGTAACTAATGTGTCACGTACTTTATGTACAAAAAGGTCAGATCCTGAGATTTAGTAAGTAATTATCAAAAGCACAATATTTACAATGCATCAGAGAGATAATAAATGTAAACAAAGCAGTGCAAACTAATTAGTAGAAATGGTTATTTTTACATCTGCTCATGTTTACTGAAAATACCTGCATAAGGTATTGAGTGAAGTCGGCTTGATTGACATTTGAGGATAAATAAATTGCTTTTCATTTGCAAGTACTCCTCTTTCTCTGGCTTGAATGAATTACTGCAGGTAGTGAAAAATAGTAATTTCCATATTTCATAATTAAGTGTAGATAATCTTTTACAAAATTACATTTGACGTTTACAGAAGATGCCAAGTGAGGCAAAAGCTTCACTTCTCTTATAATAAATGTAAACTGATCTCCAACTTATCAATTTTTGACAGGCAATGCAGAATACTATTCAAATGTTAATCTCTTTAATGTACTTTTTCATGAATTATGTCAAAGTTTATTAAAGGAACACTTTAGTGTTAGGAATACAAGGCTGTATTCCTAACACTATTGTGTCCCTCTGCCTCCACGACCCCTCCCACACACATCAATCAATGGGTTAAAAACCCTTTAATCACTTACTGCTGGCTCCATCTCCACCTCCTCTGACATTAGTGCGGGGGGAACCTAATGTGCATGTGTGGCGAGCTCCGCTTGCGCATTAGACCATTGACCATTAGACCATTGAATTATTGCTTTCCTATTGCAATTTGCAAAGGATGTCCTCTTGTAAAGCGTGAGCAAACCCAGCATCATTTCATGGACTTCAATGATGTGAAATTGTAGGAAGTGCCTCTAGTGACTGTCTGGTAGACAGCCTCTAGAAGCAGTGTTAACCCTGCAATGGAAACATTGCAGTTTCTCTAAAACTGCAATGTTTTAGCGGCAGAGTTAAATGGACAGGGACATCAATAAGATTAAGTGGTTTGCATGCCAACAGATCAAGCAAAGGTGACCAATAAAAGGGACAAAAGGAGCAATAAAAGAATTAGGGTGAGGATACTTGTATACACATTGACTTTAGCTAATAAGGGAGACAAATCTGCAGTAATCCTGTGTGTTACCCCTTGCTCTGTTTGTGTTGGAGTGGGAGATTGCCTTGGTCATTGGTTCTAGTTTAAGACTAGGTTTAGCTTTCATTTTCTAAGGATATAGAAATATAAAAGCCTAATCTAAGGCTTTGCAAGTGAATCTGTATTTGGATATTGTAGTATATGAAGATAGGCATAAGGAGTATTTGGATTAATTAAACAGTAATCAATTATACAAATTGCATATAACTGGCTAATATTGTATGGAACACCAATCCACAGTAGGTGAGTAATGCTCTTATATTGGGTATGTAATACATGAGCCCTTTCTTTTATATCAGGTATATGCTCACTCCATAGAATCTCTCGGGGTGGATCCATCTCATATATTCGTCCAGTGGTGGAAACTATATATCACTTTGGTTTTCTCATCAATTGTAGATTTTAGGTTTTAGGCAACTTTCTGCTGTACCTGGCTAGCTACTGCTAGCAACTTTTAGTTGAAGATAGAAGATTGGCAGGCATTTTGTCATTGATCCTAGTGTGAGACTCGATTTGTAATATACATTTAGTGGATGTTTGGAGGAAAGAGAGTTAAAGCAAAGATTATAGCCTTGTCTCTAACAGCCCTGCTCTAAACAGAAAGGGCGGAAGGTAGGTGCAAGGTAGTACGGTCAGGTGGTGGTGCCGGCTCCACCTAGGGCTTGTACCCAATTTAATTTATTAGACTGAAGAACAAAAATTGTCTCCAACTAGGGAGATCTAAGAATGCTGGCAGTGGTAAAGAATAAACACAATAGGAATGATACACAAGTAAATCTATAACTTGCTTATAGTAGGTATCTATATGAGGGAACAGTTGGAACCAAAGTTCCAATATATTTGCAAGTGCCCTTTAATCACCAAACTATTTACATACAACATAGATTAAAAATGTGAAACTAAAGGGAACACAGTAACACCCCCTATGATGGCTAAGGAAAGAGTTGGCAGTGTTGTATCTGCCTTCAGATAGCCCTCAGTGGGTTAAAGTAAGCAAAATTTCCTCAGAACCTAGGGGGATAGAGAGGGGAAGGGAACTGAAGATTGCTACGTTTGGATGTTGTTACAAATTAATCCTTGTAATGGAGAGAAAACAGCCTTTTCATCTGTACTCAGATAAGCCACAACGGGCAAATTAAACAGCTGGCCGTTTATCTCCTGTATAGTTAGAGAAAACATCCATAGTTCGGTACAATCTTATCCCTTAGTAACACCCAGAGGTATTTCAACTCTATTGTGGATCATATCAGCATTCACTGAAGTCCTATCTACGATCTCCAATGCTAGTCCCTAGTCTCCTGTAACACCTTTGTGGGTGTTCTAAACTAAGACTCACTCTAAGAGATATGATAATCTCCTCTGTTCCCCATTAACATAACCAACTAAAACAAACAAAAAAAGGAAATGGGTCTAAGTGCCCATTTCATGCAGCATAGTGTCCCAAGTGAAAAATTAAGTGAAACAAATCAAAAACCCGATGCGCGTTTTGGTGTATTAAAACACCTTCGTCAGGGGATAAAATTTGCCTTCTAAAAAAACGGGACTTTTAAACATGTAATAGCCAATCAAATGTGTGGTCTCCCAATCTTCATCCATGACGAGTGGGATAACCCTACGTCACTAGTGACGTGCCAACCTAAGTAACAAAAGGGGCGAGGACATCAGCCGAGTTTACACACTGACATCATCTCATTGATAGATCCAAATTATTGTACTGCCCCATGTCGGGCTCGTGCTCCCTTCACACAGTGCCGAAACACACGTCTGGTCTTTGATTTGTTTCACTTAATTTTTCACATGGTGAAATTGATATTTAGACCCGACATATCTCTGAATGCCCGAAAAGCTTGTACGATATTTGGGAGTGACACTTCTGGGTTCGTAACAAAGAACGTCTGCATAGGCGGTGACCTTGTGATGTGTATTCCCTGTTACTACACCTGTTATGTCTGGGTTTTGTCTGATGGTCGTCAAAAAGGGTTAGAGGGGAAGGATAAAGAGCAGCAGGGACAACGGGCATCCCTTCCGGGTACATTGGGAAATGGTGAATTCCATCCTCGGGCCCCATTGACCACCACATGTGTGGTGGGTTGAGTGTAGAGGGCTCCGATTCACTCTCTCATGTGAGGTCCAAGCCCCAGGTGGGCCAATGTTCGAAACATATATTCCCAGCAAACCCTGTTGAAGGCCTTCTCCGCGTCCATGGATAGCAGGAGAAGGCCCCTGTTTCCCCCCATCCTCCCGTACATTAATGTGAGAGCACGGATGGTATTGTCTCTAGCTTTGCACCACATCACGAATAGTCAGGATGTTGGGATGTACCATGGAGGGTATTTGAGATTGTAGTCTTATGGCTAGAATTTTAGCCAGACGTTTGAGATCACAATTAATGAGAAATATAGGCCTATAGTTCCCACAGTGCTCCCGATCCTTGCCCTCTTTCGGTAGTGTGGTGATATGAGCTGTCAATGACTGCCTGGCAAAACTATGGCCCTCTATGATGGAGTAATACATGGCCAGTAGCGGGCGATAGAGGATGTCCGTATAGCATTGTAGTATCGGAGGGGCAGGTCATCTAAGCCTGGGATTTTGGCGGGTTTCATGTTTTTTATTGCTAATGCCAGTTCCTCCAGGGCGATTGGTTTGTCCAACTGCTCTGCCGTTTCCCTATCAAAAGATGGCAGTCTATGTGCTGCCAGGTACTTGTAAATCGAATCTTGGAGATTTCGTTTTTTCTCTGCTGTATCTGGTTGGGGTAAAGAATAGAGGTCAGAATAGTCGGATCTTAGTTGGGTGTCTGTTTTATCCCTAATGTGGTCAATATTTGTGGCCTGTCTCCATTTAGCCAGCATTTGGGCTTATACTTACCACTTTTGTTCCCATGCAAGGAGAAGAATGCCCTGTGTCTCAGTGCATCCGTCCGGGTCGTAGGGGCAGGAGAGGGGAAAAACAAAGAGAGCGAGGGAGAGGAAGAAGATCAGTGGGTTGTAGAGAGAGGGCTAGAGTGTGTATAAAGCCCAGGAGAGTTGTCACCTCTGAGGGCGATGTGTAGGTATGAGGGTCGGGTAGCCGTAAATCCCGTCTCCACCAGTGGTTTAGGAGTCACGCGCACCAAGGTAAGGACACTCAGTCCTGTGGGGCAGTCGAAGGAGTCCAAGAGTCTCTGAGTGGACAGGGTTCAGGGAACCAGGGTTCGCTCCCAAATAGATTGTCACGTAACCAATATAGTCCCACGAAACTCTGTGCAGTCAAAACATCGAAACTCATGACGTCAGTATTTTAGCTTAGTATGTAACTCCGTCCGTGAAAAACATGACCTTTAGGCCCAAAAGAGTGCAAGTTAAGTAACCATTAACTGTAGTTGTAACAAATAATAACTAAAACTAAACTAAAAAAATGATTTCCAGCCCTGCCCGCCCGCCCGCCCGGAATTAGCATAGTGTGAGAATGATCCTCTGCCCCATCCATATCGAGTGTGTGGGAGGTCGCCATGTGTCCCTGCCGTCCCATAATGTGCTGTCCCATGTCACCTCCCGAGCATGTCCCCCAAGGCTAATGATAACCATGGGGAGGCGTATATTTACGTCAGAGCCTGTGTCCTTCGGGAGCAGAGACCCCCTTTGCGGACCACGGGAGAGAGACTATGCTATATGAGGGAGAGTAGGGGGGGGGGGGGGGGCTTTCTAAGATTTTCAAACGTATAATGGAATAGAATAAAATAAAATAACATACGTGGAATAAAATAGGATATGTGGGAGGGGACCACTGTCTCCCATTATCTCCTGTCCTTCCCATCCCTTCCCTCCCCTCCCCTATCCTCGCCCCTACCCCTCCCCCCATCCCCACAAGAGTAATTCCCCCAAGCCCATCCCCCTCCCTTCCACTCTGAACTGTCCCCATGTCTGATTGTCAAGGCGATTTCATGTCTCAAATGTCCCGTCACCAAGTGTGCATGCATATCTGTAAACATTGAACATAACATTTTGTGATTGTGTGCCAAGGCTACCCCCCACCTCGAAACCCCACATATTGTATACCTTCATAAACCCCTTTTTAAACTCTACTGCTCCATATGAGTAAAGTCATGAGCATATCATAAGTGAATGTGAGATTCTGCTGATGGTCCCGTATAGGTGGATACTTGCTGTTCAGGTGAGTCATTATTATTCTGCACGCGTCATTATGTGCAGAGCATCTGCTCCCAGAAGTCCGGCTTATGGGTAATATATGCAGTTCGGTAGGTGCCTGTATGGTTGGGTCATCTCCTCCAGAGTCAGCGAAAGTCCCAGTGTCCCCAGACCAGTGGCATTTGCAGTGGGTGGATCCCGAGTGCTGGTGTTCCTTCGTATAGGCATGTAGGGGAGGGCAGAGTCCCATTCCCATTGCTAGTGATGGGTAGGCTGGTCGGTAGTGTGAGTCCTTGAGCTGTTAGGTAGGTTCCCCAGCGGGCCGGAGAGCCTGCATGCGAGATTTCTGCAACCGTGGAGGCTGGGGGCCTGATGTTTGTGGTCCAGGATTGAAGGTATAAAAGGCAAGGGGTTCGGCCACAGTCATGGTTTCTGTGACAGTTGCAGTTCCATAGTAAGTGTCACTAAGTCCTCCTCACCTTTGACCATGAAGAGGCCTTTAGCTGTGAGGACCTGCATGCCGCTAGGGAAGTACCAGCAGTACCTGATTTTGTTGGCCTGGAGCTGCCTGGTGAGAGGCCGTATGGCCCTGCAGTATGCCTGCGTGGCTGGGGATAGATCCGGGTACAGTTGAATTTCCTTCCCTTCCAATAGAACTCTTTCGGTATCTCTCGCTATGCATAGTATGTCTTCTTTTAGTTGAAAGGTTTCCAGACAGCATATAACATCTCGCGGGGGTCCCTCTGGCAGCCCCTTGGGCTTCAAGGCCCTGTGTGCGTGGACAAATCCCATTGGAGTCTGAGTATGCCTGACCAGCAATTTGTTAAAAAGTTCCAGTAAGGTGATCTGAATCAGGGTTACCCAGTCCAGATCTTCCAGTATGCCCCTTATCCGAATGTTCTGCCTCCGTCCTCTATTCAAGGTCTTCCAAGTGTAACGCCATTTGCTGCAGTACATTTGTATGAAGGCACTGTACGTCCGTGTTAGCAGTCTGCGCCACAAACATGTGGTCGCAGTCCGCCTCTAGTTGGGACACCTTTTGGTGCAGGCCGTGGATGTCTTCCCTCATTACATGTTGGAGGGCAGAGTCCCATTCCCATTGCTAGTGATGGGTAGGCTGGTTGGTAGTTTGAGTCCTTGAGCTGTTAGGTAGGTTCCCCAGCGGGCCGGAGAGCCTGCATGCGAGATTTCTGCAACCGCGGAGGCTTGGGGCCTGCTGTTTGTGGTCCAGGATTGAAGGTATAAAAGGCAAGGGGGTTCGGCCACAGTCATGGTTTCGGTGACAGTTGCAGTTCCATAGTAAGTGTCACTAAGTCCTCCTCACCTTTGACCATGAAGAGGCCTTTAGCTGTGAGGACCTGCATGCCGCTAGGGAAGCACAGGCAGTACCTGATTTTGTTGGCCTGGAGCTGCCTGGTACGTCCGTATTAGCAGTTTGCGCCACCAACATGTGGTCGCAGTCCGCCTCTAGTTGGGACACCTTTTGGTGTAGGCCGTGGATGTCTTCCCTCAACGCATGTAGCTCTGCGGTTATGGAGATGCGCAGATCGGAATTCGCCTCTTTGAGGTCTGCCTTGGTAGGCAGGTCCCTCAGTAGGGTCACCCAGTCCGGCTGGGACATCTGGGATGTTGTGGCTGGCGAGTCTTCCAGAGCCCTATCCCCTTTCTGTGATGATGGGTGCGAGAGGCTTGAGGCTGTGGAGCCAGCGTTATAAGGTATTGCCACAACGATGAGGCCGGGGTCCCCTTAGGGGTGTCGGTGGTCTTTTGGGCATGCGTTACCCTGTGGTTTTTCCCCATGCTTGTGGTTAATGAGTGGTTTTGATGAGGTTAAGTGTGAAGCCAGCGGGGAACACATGGATTATTCTGCCATCTTCTCAGACCTTCAAGCCACACCCCTTTTTCTTGTTATTTAATGGCTTCTTGCATGCTCTTGCTGTAAAATGTTGTACAAAAGAGGAAATTGAGAATGGAAAATTAGAAGTGATGCAATGGAACAAAACGTTTGTGGTCTGGCTGGCTAGAGAAGAACGTAAAAGGACATAAAACTGTATTCCTGACACTACAGCGTCCCTCTGCCTCCCCCTCTCTCACCCCCAGTAAATAAAAGGTTAAAAACCCTTTTTACACTTTTGCCGATAACCCTCAAATCTGGGTCGGGTTCTTACTCCACCAATGACAGCCGGGGAAACCTAATGCGCATGCACAGTGAGCATCAAATGTGCATTAGGCCTTCCCCATTGACTCTATGCTTTACTATGGGAATTTTAACAAGTAAAATGTTTTATAGTAAAATACAACATTGGAGTAAGGCATGACATGCGAATACAATGCACATTTTTTATATAAAATAACGTAAAGACTATTTTGAAACTTAGGTAGTTGTAAGGTGAGGGGGGGATAATAGTGGCGTAAGTGTGTGCACATTTTTAACTGTGAACACACTCAGTAATATCAGGCTGAGCCTAGATGCGGAGTTACTGCGATGCAGTTTAACCTGTGCTTAGATTGGGGCTGCGCTGCAGTAGATTACTGCCGTACATCGACTGCTTAAACATTCTTGTCTGCATGAGAGGCAATGCAGGAGATTCAACTAAAAGAAACAACAGACCTGAAGATTGGTAATTAAAATAAGTAAATCAGTAAATAAACAAACTATTTAACATGCCAGCTGTACAAGGATTATGAGCTGTAAGTGCCGCGGGGTCCATGCACAGCTTCCTGTTAATGCATATAGGATAATTGCGTACAAAGAATAAGTAAACTATGCCTGGAGCCTTAAGGTTACAGATTACAGGTATCATGAGGTTGGTCATTAAAGCTTACTAATAAACAGTAGATACACGCTTGGGGTTACAATTTCATATAAGAAACAAGCGTAATTCATAATTCATAATTCCACTATGAAGTATGAAATTAAACATACTAAGCTAGCTGGCATTTGGTTTAGAGAGAGTTATGTATGTAACAAAGTGTGAAGTCTGCCCACTTAAGATTTATAGTTTTTCTAGCAGCAGCTTACTAGTGTGAGGCCATACGGCCCTGTAATTGTCCCCATCCCAGGTTCGTGTTGTGTGGAGTGTAGAGCCGCTTTGTCTGGTTCGGGTGTGGGTTTGTGTGTGCAACCGCTGCCAAGTCATAACGGTTGGAGGTAAGTTATGTTTTGCGGCCCCTGTTGGATGATGAGTGCGTGGGAAGGCCGCCAGCGGTATTTGAGGTCATGTTGGCGGAGGAGTGTGGTAAGTGGTTGGAGGGATCGCCGCCACACCAGGGTGTCACTCGAAAGGTCGGCAAAGAAACTCAGCGCCATATTTTCAAATTGGAGGGGCGTTTTCCACGCAGAGCTGCAAGGACTGCTGTTTTGTCCTGTCTTTATGTCCCTTGTGGCTGTAGTTGGCGCCCTCGGTGGTTTGGGGATCCTGAAGAGGCAGTCGGGGTTGATGCTTTTGGCTTGTGTGGGTGGCAGTGTAGCCATGAGCAGGCGTTTAATGACCAGCGGCAACTCTGCCTCGGTTATCGCCTCAGAGTTCCCTCTAACCTTCAGGTTATTTTGCTGTCTGGCGTCTTCATGTTCCGCAAGGCGGTGCTCATGTTTCCATTGCCGCAGTTGCAGGTCGCTTATGGCCTGTCTAAGTTCCCCAATGTCTTGGGTGTTGGTTACAGATGTGCTTTCCAGAGTGCTCATGCGTGCTGTCAGCCGCTTTAGGTCGCCCCGTAGTGCTGTGATGTCCCTTTGTATATTTTTTGGAGATCCGCGAGTAGTTTTTTTAGGACCGATGTGGTCACCGGTGCGGAGTCCGGGTTGGATTTGTTCAGCTGTGGTGACAGTACTGGGGAGGGAGTCAGTAAGTACTCTTCTCCGGAATGGTCATTGGAGAAATCGGAGCAGCCTCCATGGAGTGACGCCATACTGGGCCCGCTTGCGCCACGTGCCTGTCTCCATATGTCCCCGATTGTTAGTCCAGAGGTGGGTTTTTTTTCAGGAGTTGTTTTCTTTGTTTTACATCCCATGTTATCAAGGATGTACAGGGGGTCTGTGCGGTGAATTTGGTATGTGTCGATTGGGTATTCCTCCAGTTTTTCTCGATTGTAGCTCGGAGCTCCAGGTTAGTGCGGCCGCTTGCCTTGGCGGTCTACTATGGGAATTTTAAAGATGTCTTTTCATGAAGTCAAACTCCATGAAACTGCAGGAGATGCCTCTCGTGACTGTCTAGTAGAAATTATAGCAGACAGACACTAGAGGCAGTCTTAGCCCTGCTATGGAGACATTGCAGTTTCTTTAAAACTGTAATGTTTTGAGATGCAAAATTAAGGGGAAAGGGACATTGCTCCCAGTGAGACGAAGTGTTCTGGATACATTGGGGAAGCTGACATTGTGTACTGTGCAAATGCTGCTGCGGCTTGTATTTTTCACACAGTCCAATATTCTCCTGTCACCATGGGGCAGTGTGGCATGCCTTCTTTCTGCAAGACTCACTACATCATCTTCTTTCTCAGGCCAAGGCTGCATACCAGGAGCTTCTTCCAGCTAATCAGAAGGGACAGGAAGGAGAGGAGTGGGCAAAAGAATCCTGAGGAGAGAAGAATCAGTTTGTGCTTAGTGAGAGAGAGGAGATGAGTGTTATGGGGCTTGTAAGGTGGACAGATACACTGGGTTGAGAAATGGAAGAAAGAGAAATTGACATAGTAAATGTGTAACCTTAAAATGTGTCCTGCAAATGTCCCTCCAGCACTTCCTCCACCTGATACAAGGCACTTGGGAGGTAAGATTGTTTTGGTGTTTTATATCTCAAAGATTCTGTAATTAGGCCATCGTAATTATCAGCACCAGGCCCGGGAGATTGTTAACATAGCACTGAATACATTCATTAGCAATGTTTAGCCTAGCATTCAATCATTCAAAAGTAGTACATTGAAGAGTGAAAGTGTAATTTCTTACATTATATATCAAGTTCTAATAGTTTCTCAAGCACTCTATATTTAGTATTCATTTCGACTAACGCCTGCACAATTTTAATAGCTAGTTTAAAAAAATGCTTATTCGCTTGGATGCATCATTTGCAACTATCTCTTTTAGCTTGCTCTCACATACATGCTATGGGTTCTGACCTCTTCTGTATAGAAAATACTGCCCTCCATTTATGCATTTTCAGGTTTAAAATATCTGTCTGTACTTTATTTGTTTTGCATTTTTAAATAAATGTATACATGTTGTCATGTACAGCACTTAGGTGCTAAATGTAGCATTGTTTTTCATGTGATACTGCAAGAATTTAACATTTGTAACCCAGCCAGTGCTTTAGACTTGTGATTTTATTTATTTTATCACACACGTCACGGTGCCTCAAGGACTGGAAATATGACATCTCTGATCTATTAGGCTGGATCAAGGGTAACAGCATGCTCACTTCAAGGTTATACAGACTGGTATGTGCATTAGAGGTCTATGTTTCAGAAGACATTATGAAGGTTAATTAAAAAGTAATTTTCTTCATTCCTGTGACTAGATGGGCCGAATGGTTCTTATCTGCCATCACATTCTATGTTTCTATGTTTCTATGTTTCTATAATTACTATTGTGTTTAAATCTAGAAAAGATTTCTAGGTCTGGTTTAAAAAACTAATGATCCAAAATATTGCATTTATTTTCTTGGAAACACTAACCATATCTCTATTAATAGCATGTAATAATAAATCAATGCGTAAAACATTCATAGATACTTATTATTTGTTGTATCACACTATATTGCTGTATTTCTTCCTTCTTTTTTGTCTGTTTCCATATGTACTGGTATACACCATACATAAGGAGGATTGAGTGTACAGTTGGTATAAGTTTAGTTTCTCACTTAATAATGCTCCATTTTCATGTTTTAGTCTTAGGACTGTTTTGTTTGAGCTATTGAAACATTATGCAGGGTTTTTATTTTTTTATTGTGTGGACAGCTTCTTGTGAAAATTATTTTAAATTAATTCAAACAGTATTCTGTTTCTAGAGGGCAAGTGTTTACTAGGAGGATAATAATAACATAAACTAAATGTATGCACAGTGAGATTGTTAAACCAATTTGTCCCAAAAGTTTGTACGGGACACCTGACACTGTCCATGTGATGGTTCAGCTTGGCCGAATGTAATCCACGGAAAACTCTTCAGGGAACATTGAGACGTAAAAAAAAGTGGGGAAAGGCATCTATTAGTGTGCTGCAATGCAAAAATGGTTACAATATCAGCCATTTGTGCTATTCCAATTCTGCCAGCCTGCCATAATTACATTATTATAACTCTATAAAAAAACATTTTTGAGAGTTAACTTACAATGATGACGGATTGTTTTTCCTTTTGCAATCTTAATTTATTGAAAATGGGGAGCAGTTGCAGCAGGAGACATTTTAACCCCTTAACGCCGTTACGGCATTTTATGCCCAGTCGCTAATTTTATAAGTTTAGTAAATTTGCCCCCAGCTGTCTCAAAGCCTAGAGCTTCGGTACCTCAGATGTTGTGGACTACATCCCCCATAATGCTCTTAAACCCATAATGCTGGCAAAGCATCATGGGAGGTGTAGTCCAAAATACCTAGAGTACCGAAGGTTGCCTATGCCTGGCCTAGAGTTATATGGGGGTCTTAATGACAACCATAGGCTCTTATTTATTCATATTACTTTTTTAATGTGGCTGCTGGCTAGCAAGTGCTGGCTTGCCACCACATAACCCCTGGGCAAATAATACTTACTTAACTAGCAGGCAAATAGTACTTATTTTGTTTCCTTGCATGATGGCAGTCCTGAATTTTATTAAAACCGGTGCTTTGTGAATCCATCCAATACTTTGTATAGGATTAGGATGCAAAAACACAGATTTTAATCTGGACACCGATTTTAATCTGGACACCAAATACATTAAAGCAATTGCTGCAGATTCACTCATGGAGACCAAATTCTACTGTATGTGGCTTTAGTAAATGTGAGAATTGCAATTGCGGTCAGAATTCAGTAATTTTAACAGAATTTTGTCCATCAAAACCTGTTTTTTTAGTGAATAACCCTGTATATTCTGGACCAGACCCTCATACAACATAGCTTATGGAATTAGCAAGATAATTAACACAGGATGATTCATTGTCTGAAACAAGGCCTCGGTTTTTCTGAGTCAGACCACATAATAATATAAAATAAGGGCATACAAATTAAACATCCACAGTGTTTGGTAAGTGCAAAGAGCCCATCTCCTCAAATTGAGAGTCGCTAAAGGCACCTCATATATTGGTCCGTGCACAAATGAGAGATACATCATTTAAGATGGTTTGAAAAAATTACATCAGAAGAAAAAAATATCTGCCACATGCAGGAACCACAGATACAGATGGAAAATGAATGGCTGCTTTGCAAGACGGTTCTCTGCAGTTAACAAATGAGTGAAACCTTTGCTTACCATTTTATTATATGATTCAGTCTTCAACTGCAAGTATTGTCAGAATTTTCCAGTAATCTAAAACAAGTATACATCATACTTAAAGCAGCACTGTCATGGCCGAATCCCGTTTTTTTTTTAACCCCCCTCCAGACTCCACTACATCTAACTGACCCCCTAGTTAACCCCAAATGGCCCTAAGCCCCCCATATTACCTTGTTTTTAATCTATATTTTCTGCCCCGACCTATATTCAGTGCGCCGCCATCTTTGTGTGGGTAGGTTACAGTACCTGTGGGACACGTCATCTGCCCACACTAAATAGCGCTGTGAAATTCCCGCACACGCCCAGTTAAACACTTGGGCATGCGAACGGGAATTTCATCTATTCATTCATTCATCAGAAAGATGAATGAATAGAAATATCATACGAACAAACAAACACTGAATATCAGTGTTAGTTTGTTCGTTCAGTTTATTACAAGGTGGGAGCTACCGGCGTGCAGCTCCCTCCTTGTAAAATGTAAAGATAGAAGCGGCAGGGAGCAGTGCTCCCCGCCACTTCCTAAGCCCCCCAGGTCCCCCCTCACTCTATTGGGGTCAATATGACCCGCATAATAGCATAAGGGAGATTAAAATCTCCCAAATGCCCCTACTCGCTATACCGCGCATGTCTACTAAACAGTTAAACAAAACAAAACCCTAGTACCCCCCTTCCCCGGCCCCCACCCCTGAGCGGTGGGTGGTGGCCCTATTGTCCTCCCCCCTGGCCCCGACCCCTGAGCGGTGGGTGGGGGCCATAAATTAGAATAAGGGTGGGAGACCTATTGACCTCCCCCCGGCCCCCACCCCTGCGCGGCGGGTGGAAGTACTTTCTTTACACGTAGTTAGTTATTTTATTCCCCCCTTACTATCTTTAGGGTGAGGGGGTTAGGTAGGGGATTCGTTTTTTTGTTATTTAGGGCACCCACCTGCCCGCAGGGGTGGGGGCCGGGGGGTACTAGGTTTTTTTTGTTTGTTTTTTTAACAGTGAGCACCCACTGACTGCTCACTGTTTACTAGACATGCCCCTACTCGCGATATAGTGAGTAGAGGCAGTATTTACTAATACTAAGTAATCTTTAATTATTATTAGTAAATGTGGCTGAAAGACCAATTTAGGTCTTTCAGCCTTTTGGTACATGGCTCCCTAATACTGTGGGAATTAGGGAGTTATCTACTAAGCGGCTGAAAGATGCAGCCGCGGCAGGAATAGGATCGAAGTTTCATTCATTAGAATGCAATTCCGATCCAAATAAAGTTCCGAATTGCATCATAACACGAATGGAGAAACTGTTCTCATTCTGTTAGGACGCAATTCGGCGGTTTTGCTGGCATTCTGTCTAATATTGGAAGCTAAGAATTGTGGGAAAATTTCTCTGACCACCGGAAATGAAGCACACTTTGCTCCTCCGCTGGTCAGAGATGGCCAGGCGTAGGAAACTACCATAAGACAAATAGTCCTTACTTTGCCTTATGTTTTAAAGAAAACTAGAGCAGATAGGAAGAAATGGAGAACAGATCCTGAGAGAGGGAGAGAGGATGAATCAATTAAAGAAAGGTAAGTTCGGCATGAGAATGCCGCTTTAAGGTACATATGGCAAAGTAGATCTAGAGTTTATAGAATGAGTCATGACAAATACAATAAAAAATACATCTACATATAAATATACATATATATATATATATATATATATATATATATATGTATACATACATATACGCATATGTGTATACTGTATGTATTTCATACAAAAACATAAATATAATAACATTTCTAGAATGTTTTAGAAAAGTAACTATACAAATAACTCAAAATACCTAATTAAACGCAGACCTAAAACACTCAAGTCCAACATACCATATGCAACTTCCGTCAGAAAACGTCATAAAACCAGTTTCAAACTTCTTAATATGGGTCTTCAATAAAGTGTGTTTGAGGCAAAATGGCTTTTGATTACAATCCATGGTAATTCACGTTGCTAAACCAAACCAAGCTTTGCAAACACATTACAAGTCTATAAGTATCTTATTAGGTGTTCTGATAAAATTCAGTTACCTTTCTGCTGCTGAATACATGGTAATTGCCATTGCACAATTTTACCAAATAAAGATGGAAACGCCATTTTATTGCATGTGATGAGTGGAAAGAAAGATGTTCAGAAGACCCGTGACATTCTCCATATCCCGACTCTTGTGATGGGTGAGAAAATGTCCTCTAGTGTCCTCCCAGACCCTCCCACCTCCTAGACAGCATACAATTTAGATTAATTCTGAAGCTGCATTCTTTTTTTTTTGTATTATTATACATTATCCTCCATAGCCAGTAACCTGTGTTTATTATACATTAACCCCCATAGCCAGTAACCTGTGTTTATTATACATTATCCTCCCATAGCCCGTAACCTGTGTTTATTATACATTATCCTCCCATAGCCAGTAACCTGTGTTTATTATACATTATCCTCCCCATAGCCAGAAACCTGTGTTTATTATACATTATCCCTCCATAGCCAGTAACCTGTGTTTATTATACATTATACCCCCATAGCCAGTAACCTGTGTTTGTTATACATTATCCCCCCCATAGCCAGTAACCTGTGTTTATTATACATTATCCTCCCCATAGCCAGTAGCCTGTGTTTATTATACATTATCCCCCCCCCATAGCCAGTAACCCGTGTTTATTATACATTATCCCCCCATAGCCAGTAACCTGTGTTTATTATACATTATCCCTCCATAGCCAGTAACCTGTGTTTATTATACATTATCCCCCCATAGCCAGTAACCTGTGTTTATTATACATTATCGCTCCCATAGCCAGTAACCTGTGTTTATTATACATTACCCCTCCCATAGCCAGTAACCTGTGTTTATTATACATTATCCCCCATAGCCAGTAACCTGAGTTTATTATACATTATCCCTCCCATAGCCAATAACCTGTGTTTATTATACATTATACCCTCATAGCCAGTAACCTGTGTTTATTATACATTATCCCTCCCATAGCCAGTAACTTGTGTTTATTATACATTACCCCCGCCATAGCCAGTACCCTGTGTTTATTATACATTATCCCTCCCATAGCCAGTAACTTGTGTTTATTATACATTACCCCCGCCATAGCCAGTACCCTGTGTTTATTATACATTATCCTCCCATAGCCAGTAACCTGTGTTTATTATACATTATCCCTCCCATAGCCAGTAACCTGTGTTTATTATACATCACCTCCCCATAGCCAGTAACCTGTGTTTATTATACATTATCCCCCCATAGCCAGTAACCTGTGCTTATTATACATTATCCTCCCATAGCCAGTAACCTGTGTTTATTATACATTATCCCCCATAGTCATTTATCGTTGGACCTAGGCAGCATGATGTCTTAGGCCGGCCCAGAGAGTGAGTGAGTGAATAATATAATTTATATGTTCAGAAACATATTAGTTATATATGTAAATCGGGTTCATGCAAAGAGGGTGAAAAGGTATTAAAGAAAAACACACTTATTGCATCAAATTTACAAAGCCAAACTTTTAAAAGCTTTCCTCATTTCTTTCTCGGGATGAGGAATATATCAGTTGTAGACTGAGGATTTCCATCTGCCCAATCTTTAAATAATATGCACTGGAGTGTCAGTGTTGAAGGAGACCGAAGCTGCCCCTAATCTAAATAAAAGACCCGAGACATGGATACAACCCAATCTTAGGAGTAGTGTTCTGATGCAGAAGATGAATTTAGCCGTAGTCAGAGGGATTCAGTGAGAGTAGTGGTGAAATATGTGTGGCATGACTGAGTGTGGGTAAGTAAGAGTCAAGTATTTTAACTGGGCACTAATTCTAGGTGGGATAAAGCGGTATAGCGGATGGATGAGTAGTTTGGTTCGATTTAGAGGTTTGAAGAGAAATTATATAGTGATCATGATTTTTAGCGATATCCAATATTTTTAAGGTGGTCTCAAACAAACATAAAATGCTATATAAAATTTGTGGGAATATCGAATAGTCATGTACAGTATATCAGAGAGGTCTCAGAATATCAAACCATCGATCGGTAACCTGGATGAAGTAGGAGGTCTATCTTCTTTATTAAATACGCGGTAATATGCTTTTAATGGGATAGGACGTTAGGAAATGTGCGTGATTGGGATAAGTGGTTGTGGCTGTATTTACCTTATCCTGGGACCGACCTGGCTCCTAAGCTTGAGCCGCGCGTGGCTGGATCACTCCTGCCTCCACACAAGCCGCATGCGGCTTGATCTCCTCTTCTCACTTATCCGCGTGCACTGATCGGTCACGTGGCCCACCTGGCACTAGGAGCACGGCTCGAGTCACAAGCTCGCTCTTAAAGGGGCAGTGTGAGCCAAAAGTTGATTCAGGCTCCCATTGGCCCACGTCATTCCAGCACCCCCACACACAAACGTTTTGGGGGTGTAGGCATGACGTGGGCCAATCAAATGTTAAAGGATATTTAATCTTCCCTAGCCCTATCCACTTTGTCCTATCATGGTTTCTGTGTCAGTACCCTTTAGTGCGTTCCTTGATCTATTTTGTTTATTTTGGTATTGACCATGGCTTTGTTCTTGACTCTGAATTTATCTTTAACCCTTTCCTGTCTTGTTTTCCCGTGTGACTGATTACCATCTACCTGACTCTGGCTTGTTCTCGTTTTCGTAGTCTCTCTGTTACCATGACCTTGTCTCGTTTCTGAT
This sequence comes from Pelobates fuscus, assembly GCF_036172605.1. NCBI lineage: Eukaryota > Metazoa > Chordata > Amphibia > Anura > Pelobatidae > Pelobates > Pelobates fuscus. The sequence goes on from NC_086320.1 coordinate 141,868,441, forward strand.
TACGCTTTATCTCTGTCTGACGTTTAGTCTGGCCATTCTAAGTCCAGGTAATAAGTTATATCCTAGTCTTGTCCCTTGCTATCCTAAACTTTGCGTGTTGGGGTATTACATCATGACATTATGATAGGACCATGGGCCCTGCAGGTTTAGGACAGCAAATGGCCTCCTATGAGGCTATGAGGCAAGATTTTAAGAACAGGATCACCGCATGGACCAGATTGCCCAGGCCCATCAGACACTTTTGTCCAGAAATGGCCCCTGAGACACTGGTATGCGTACCATCTCAACCCATACCTCCCATTCCAGAGGCATCTATCCTGACTAGAGATGTCCCGAATAGTTCGCTGGCGAATAGTTCCTTCGCCCCGGATGGCGAACATATGCGATGTTCGGTCTGCCCCCTATTCATCATCATTGAGTAAACTTTGACCCTGTACCTCACAGTCAGCAGACACATTCCAGCCAATCAGCAGCAGACCCTCCCACCTCCTGGACAGCATCCATTTTAGATTCATTCGGAAGCTGCATTCTTTTTTTTTATTATTATTTTTTTTTTTTTTAGACAGAAGTGTGTTATATTTGAGCATGCTAGGCTGAATGTGCGTATATCATGGCTAGTTGCACTGAGGGTATGAGTATATAGCAGTACATTGTTGTGAAAGAAGGGTGTCATGTTTAACCCCTTAAGGACACATGACATGTGTGACATGTCATGATTCCCTTTTATTCCAGAAGTTTGGTCCTTAAGGGGTTAAGGTGTAGCTTGCACGTTATCAACTGTATATTTATATCAGCAGCTCCACCACTAGTTATAAATCAAGTGTGAGTCGCCCCATAAGATGAGACTAGTGAATAACATAATACACGAACTGTTAAGGTGAAGGCATGTAAGGAACTATGACAATAAACTCTTTAGGAGGTGAAATAATGACATGTTTAAACGCTTGCTACTTTACGATTAGTTAATGTGCAGAGAGCAGTTCATGTGATCAATGGCATGGTGTGGAGGATCGGCTATAGTGGGACATGCTTGGCAGGCTGCTGTTTACTGCTTGTGCTCATCCGATCCCTTCTGGGCGCCAGGTGCAGACCCTGGGAGTCCCTGATACCTGGAACAACAAAGGCAAGTCTCTGGCTGAGTGCCGGGTTCGCGGCTTGAGGTGGTGGAAGCTTGTTTTGTCGGGTGGTCGGATCTGTCCCGGTGGTGCTTCACGTCCGGTGCAGGATTGTGGTGGCTTAAGGTGGAGGCGAGTGCTTGACGTGGGGCAGGCTCTGCATTTCTGTTTGTCTTCGACGCCTTTTGCGTTGGTGGATTTTAATGGGGACTGCTTCGCTTCTCTGTGGTGGAGCTTGTTGGGGCTGTGGTGGAGATTGTTGGGGCTTCCTGCTTGTTATTTGCTTCCAAAATTGATTTTAAAGAGTCTGTCCAGATTAGACTCAATATCCTGCCATGCTTTGCTGGTTCCAGGAGGACACGCGGCTGCCACCATATTGGGAGAGTCGCAAATGAGTATGTCAGCCACAGAGGCGGCTGTGCTCTGTGCGTCCATTAACTCCAGACAGCCTCTCAGGGGTGGACCGGGATAACCCCCCAAGGGTCCGAGGGGGGGGTAACGGAGCTCCTGCCGGGAAGTAGCTGCTCCTGGGCATCCCAGGATCGGGAGATCGGCCGCCTCTCCCGCCCGGTGAGCACCAGGCCACACTTGCCACGCGGAGGTAAGTAAGACTCTGTCAAGTTGCTGACCACTATTAAGCATGTCGGGTCGGTCAGGTAGGAGCAACATTGCTGGGTCATCCCCTTCTGGGGTGAAATTTGCTTGTTGATAGCTGCTTAAAGTGAGATATCGAGGGAGCTCACACGAAGCGCGTCTTTCCTCCATGACAGCTAGGCCCCGCCCCCCGGAAGCTGCATTCTTAGTGAGAGGAGGGACAGTGTAGCTGCTGCTGATTTAATAGGGAAATTGATAGCTAGGCTAGTGTATTCAGTGTCCACTACAGTCCTGAAGGACTCATCTGATCTCTGCTGTAAGGACAGCACCCCAAAAAGTAATTTTTAGGGCTAGAACATTTTTTTTTTCTGTGTAATCTAATTGCAGTGGCCTGCCTGCCTGCCAGCGTGTGTGTCAGGCTCACAGCGTATACTGTGCCCACTTTCCCAGTGCCACCACTCATATCTGGTGTCACAATAGCTTGCATTTAAAAAAAAACAAAAACTTTTTTGACTGTAATATAATAGCAGTCAGTTTCCTTCACAAGTGTGCGTTTCAGGGCCTGCCAGGGCACAGTGTCACACCAGTGCAACTCATATCTGGTGTAACAGTAATGTACATTTCAAAAAAAAATATGGGGGGCTTGTTGTCACCTTTCGGGGACCCTTGGTGTTGTACGTGGCTGGGTGGAGGAAGAGACCTTCAATTACATCAGTGAGGACAAGGAACGGGACATGGCTAGCTTGGTATCCAACCTTGTGCATATGGGGAGTTTGTGGTTGTGCAAATGAACTGTTTGCAGTTGTTTGTGGTGCGTTAAACGGGAAGTTTGGTCTGTCACTGTGCGGGCGTAACCCTTACACTGAAGTAAACAATTCTGTTGTACCTAATGTACCACACAGGGGAGAGGGAGACGGACTAGCACTAAGCTGCTCTGAAACTGGTTAGAATAGGGATTCACTAAAAACCTATGAAGAACGTAGGAAAAAACCTCTCTGAAAGAGTGTAAATACCAGGAGCTGGCTAAGTGACTAATGGCTAAAGCACTAATAAATAAAAGAATAAAGCTGATGCTATACCTTTAACCCCTTAAGGACACATGACATGTGTGACATATCATGATTCCCTTTTATTCCAGAAGTTTGGTCCTTAAGGGGTTTAATCTTCAATAAGCGAAATATCCCTTTAAATGTGGGATAAATGTGCAAACTGAAAAGTGCAAAAAAAATGTTACATAGAGAGTAAATATACTTGTATAAAAACTCAAAACCAAAATGAAGAATAAAAATAAAAATAAAAGTAAAAATAAAAATGAGTAATGAAGAAGAAAGATGAAAAAAATATAAATAAATATAAATAAAAAGTAAAAATGTAAATAATGGATGAATATGGAAACCAAATTCTCAGCTGGATGTCCAGAAAATATGTATGAAACTAGTATCTATATCCCAATAAAATGAGGGGTAAATGATACGTGTTCCAAATAATATACTTTGTATGATAAAAGATAAAAGTAACAAATGGTAAGCAATACAGTATGAGGAACTGTAAGCTTAGGCAATAAATACAATGTATCGCTGGTAAACTGAAGCACAAAACTGGATCACTTCATTCAAAAAATGCCAGTTTATTTCATACTTTAAAATAACTTTAAAAAGTTAAATATAATAAAAATACAGGTCACAATAGATTCAAGGATGCATTACCAGACTGATGCACTAAAAAATAACAGCAAGGACCTTCGGATTGTTGCAGATGGATGTGGATTGTGATGATCCGATTTACAGCTGCGAGCACGTCCCGAGCAGGAGCCTCACTTCAGGGGACGTGCAGAGCAGATGCCTCCGGTTGCAGTTATTACCAAACAGGTCCTGCGTATGGAGATTGAACTGCTGATGTTGCTGCTGGTGAATGCGTCTGATCAGACGCATTCACCAGCAGCAACATCAGCAGTTCAATCAGACGCATCAGACTTTTTGCGGTTGTTTGTGGTGCGTTAAACAGGGAGTTTGGTCTGTCACTGTGAAGCAGGCGTAACCCTTACACTACCTGATCGATACAACATCATACCTGATGTTTTAAAGCACGTTATTCCAAACAATTTAGGAATGTTAGGTGATTTATGCCCTTTATGGATTAAAACCAGACTCTGCATCAACTATGTAATTTTTCATGGGAGTTTTGTCATGGATCCCCCTCCGGCATGCCGCAGTCGAGGTGTTAGTGCCCTTGAAACAACTTTTCCATCAATATTGAGGCCAGAAAGAGTCCCTGTGGGTTTTAAAAACCTGCCTATTAAAGTCTATGGCGGTTCGCCCGGTTCGCCCGTTCGCGAACTTTTGCGGAAGTTCGCGTTTGCCGTTCGCGAATGGAAAATGTTATGTTCGCGACATCACTATTGTGGAGTCATGTTGACACACAAATAAACAGTTTGACCCACTTCCTTTCTGATCGAATAAATGCATAGGCTAACTTTTGTTTTCATTGCAAAAAAAATTACAAAATAAAGTAGCCCATAAAGCACAAATGTTCTTTCTATTTGCTCCAATGCTCATGCTTGTCTAGGAGACACAATATGTTTTCTAATCAGTGGTGCTTCTCCTCTCACACTGTACCAAAGCCTTTTTAGGTAAAACATTGTAGCTGCATTCTAATAGATGGGGATGAAGGAGGGAGGACTGTTAGCACACTATGTGTCGGAGAGCAACATTATAAATTTACCCCCATGTTTCCTGGGGCACACATCTCCTACAGAAGTCCAATACTAAAGGTAATAAATCAGGTGATAGGTTTATCAGGAATCTTGCAGCATATACATTCTGTATACTAGAGGACAGTGCCTTCATGGGTTGCCAATAAACAAAATGAAAGTTTGAGTATCCAGGAAAACAATGGACAAACGTATGGCCAAATTGTTCTTTGATAAATTGTTTTGCATAGAATTCAGACATTTTCGAAGTTAAAGGAACACTATAGTCATCAAAACAATTTGAGCTTAATAAAGCAGTTTTGTGCTGCCTCTGAAGTTTCACTGCTCAATTCACTGCCATTTAGGAGTTACATCACTTTTGTTTCTGTTTTTTCAGCCCTAGCCACAACTCCTCTGGCTGTATCTGACACAGCCTGCATGAAAACAAAATGGTTTCACTTTTAATCAGATGTAACTTGTACATTCTGTGTAAATTTAACTTTATTTATATACAGGAGGATTCTGCTGGGTCTAGCAAGCTTTTAACAGAGCAGGAGATAGGAATTCTAGATTGAACAGACTGTGCAAAAAAGCAAGTGTAAACATTAGATGACTCTTTACTGGAAGTGTTTAGGCAGGCTGTGTAACTCACATGCAGGAAGATGTGACTAGGGCTGCATAAACTAAGTGATTCCTAAATGGCAGAGAATTGTGCAGTGAGATTGCAGGGGCATTACATATACACCAAAACTACTTCATTAAGCTAAAGTTGTTTTGGTCACTGTAGTGTCCCTTTAATGCTTATTTACTATTATTCTATCATTCCTCAAATTGTTCAAAATCAATTTAGGGCTAACCACTGAATGTTTTTTCCTGAATTAGTTTTAGTAAATACAGAAATAGCTATATCCAATGACATTTTCAAATATGAAATGTATAAAACGTCAAGTATAAAATCAGTGCAGGGAAATGTGGGTGTCATTTTCTAAATACAGGTCAATATATCATGTTCGAATACAGAGAGGAAGAAACACAAATCATGTAACCTATTATTACCTTAGACTTAAAGCTTAAATAAAAAAAATCAACTGATAGGCATCCCTGGTGAGTGATCTGACAGCTGTTATCGTATAAAGCTAGCTGTATAATCAAATGAAGTAGGCAAGTGTACCACTGCTGAGTGTTCTGATCTCATTGGAAGCTCTGCAGGTTTAGCAATATATCATACAAAATGAAAAGAGATTAACAAATTCTCACCACATATTTCACAGTTCTGAACCTGCTGTACTCTAGTGGATATTGAAGTATGAAATCTGTTTCTTCTATCAATACATTTTAATCACATAGGTTCTCGAAATGAGAATATTAGATTTTATAAAGTGTACATTTAACAGGTGTGTAAGTTTTTGTTTATCTTTCACTGGTCAAGTGAGGATTATATATCAGAGTTTTATTCCATAAGGATTCGCCCAACGCTATAATAGAATGTCAGTTGATGGACGGATAAAATGAATCCTATCAGATAAACTCTCAAATAAGTCTTGAGTTGATTATATCTCACATTTTAAATGAGCATTACTAAAAAAATGCTACAAGCCGTATACTGTGGAGAATAGTAGACAGTATATTTTGTCTTGGAAGAATTTATTGGGTGACTACATAGTAAATCCTAGTGCTAGGAAAACTGCTTTGTTTTCCTAGCACTATAGTTTCCCTTTAAGATCCCACGTGTCATGCCAATTTGGGGGCATATATACTATATATATATATATATATATATATATATATATATATACAGTGAGCTTATAGAGATATACTGTGCAACATGTAGATAAGTAGGAATGCACAAAAATGGAATGATGGTTCTTAAAGTGCAAATAAAATAAAAAATACAACCTTTCAGTATAACAGCGTATTTAGTAGTATTTATAAGAAATAAATGAACCGCACATAGTGTGATAAAAGTGTATATATAAAGACACGCAAGGAAAATGAGGAAAACTTACAAAATGTAAGTGGATATCAGGCACATCATCCCAATTTGGAGAAAAGCTTCAGAGCAATATGGAAGGAGATCTTCTAAGGCACTTAATAATGGAAAGAGAACCAGATAATAGTGCAGATATCGCTTGGTACAAAAAAGAGCTATTACAATTGCACTTACAAAAATCCAGTTAAAAACAGCATATATCCACTAGCAAGTGGAACATAGGTATACAGCACTGTAAGTCCCAAACTGTCAGTCCGACGTGTTTCATCCGCAGGACTTCGTCAGGGATGTGATGCAAGTTTTCCTCATTTTCCTTGCGTGTCTTTATATATACGCTTTTATCACACTATGTTTGGTTCATTTATTTCTTATAGATATTGCTAAATACGCTGTTATACTGAAAGGTTGTATTTTTTATCTTATTTGCACTTTAAGTACCATCATTCCATTTTTGTGCATTCCTACTTATCTACATGTTTCACGGTTTTTGTTTGGTGTTTTAGAGGGCATACTGTTTAGTAGGTTTGCCTCTATATGTGCTCTTAGTGGCTGTTGTTCTCTTGTCTTATAGAGATATAGCCTAATATTTAATTAAGTGACAACCACAATTCTTGTGCACCCTTCAAAACAAACACAAATCCATATAACCCTCAACAATTGTGAAATAGAGCGCTCATATACATACAGTCAGTTCTATATTGTACTTGTATATGCTATTGTATGTATTGTCACTTATATTGTACATGCTATATTATGATGACCTTATATATTTTTTGTTGCTAAAAGTGATATTCCACATGAAGATATTAATTGAAGATAAATATAGCTTTTCAGTGTACACTATATGTATAGAAGAGCTCCACTTCATGATTGTTTAGGATTTAGTAACTATTTCCTTGATGGCTATTAGCGCTGCAAGTGAGCAAATTGTATTGATTTTTAAAACTCAGCCTGGATTGGAAGGATCCGGATCCAGATATTAACAGTCCAAGTCTGGATTTCAGCTGTCCAGCAGTGATTTGGACCAAACTCAGACTTCTTCGGAGCCAGTTAGTAAAATTTGGACATTGTTAAAAATTGTCAATAATGTTGTGATTTTGCATTCTGAATGATACAGTACAGTATCAAATGGTTTTGCAACATTCAGTAGAGGCTATTCAGAGTTTAGTGAATCACCCTGTTAACTCTGTGAACACACAACCAAGAACTTGGTTAAGATTTACAGTTTCCATGCCGATGGTCTAACAATGGAATTGAAGGCTAGTTTTGATATTGATGACGAGGACGAAGATAAAGACAGTTGAAATTTCTTAAGAAAACAGGCACGCACTCAAGGCAACTCGGAATGCTGTAAATAGCATAACCAGAGTAAACTAAACCATTGGAAAACACAATCAAATGTAATAAAATGGGTTACTCACAAAAGCATCTATAATATATAATATAGAAACATAATCTCTGCAGTTGACACATCAAGATGATTCATCATGCTTCCATTTCTCAAGGAAAGGTGAATCTCCTCTACTTTCTAAGCAACAATAAAAAGTCCTTTATTTTTATGTTACGCCACTGTGTGAGAATGTTGTGTGATTGTGTGTTGTTTGTATTGTGTGTAGTTTGTAAGCAAAACAGGGATTTTGTTATGATGCAAATGTATGTGATTCCAAATCTATTTTTCTTCTTCCTGGTTTTCAAATTATATACATTTCCACTATCTTGTTCCTGTATGTACTATTGTAAAGTTCTGTGGAATATGTTAGTGCTATTTACATGATGCTACTACGATTAAGAATGACAATAGTAAATTGACAAACACTTAAATTATGCATACATAGTCTTTTGGTAAAAAATTATATTTTGGGCATGGTTATTTTCTGCTAAAAGTGTTCTTAAAACATGAATGCTCTCTGCTTGCAAAAAAAAAGATGTGTTTTATATGTGTTCTATATTCTCTGCTCAGTGCATCTGGTAATGGTTAATATTTTTAATATTGAGTAATTCACTCATATAAATGCTCACGATCCTCTACATATGTATAAAGTGCTATACGTTTCCTAGAAAGGTCTTATTTACTAGATTAGGTCTGTGATTGGAGCTCATGTATGTATGCAAGAGCTAGGATTGGGTGAAATGCATATGTATTGTACAAGGCATCAACTATATATAATAACACTTGTTTGAGTAATGGAAGCTAATGTTCCGCATTTTATGCCGTTGCCTCATCACATCTTTGATCACATCCTTTGAATCATCTTTACATTGTTTGGATAGCATTTACGTATTTTAAGAACATGGCTTGGCAAAGACACGGCCAGGCCTATCTTTCATAAGCATCTGATGAATTTAACAATGGTTTAACAAAGTAATGTTGCTGAAAAGTATTTGATTCACTTTAGCATTAGAATGAAAGTGGAATGGAATTAATTGTCAGGGTATTTATATTGGCAGACATTTTGTGCTATGATAGAAATTAAAATGTATATTGTCAGTCACTCTGAACAGAGTAGACTCCATTTTGTTATTTTAACAAAAGGCACAAGATTTCTATCCTTTCTGTAAAACTAACCACTTTGCCAGAAGCTAAGGAATGCTTTGTATAAACAAACCAAGTGATACAATGAGTCTAACAGAGAAGGGAGACGGAATACTCTTCTTAATGTTAGCTTCACACAAGAAAGCCAGACACCAGTGACCAGATAAGACTTAGTAATTAATTTTACTTTCTAAATTTTACAAGATTCCCATTGTAGTGAAAGGTGAGACTAAGTTTATGAACTGTCATATTAGAAATTACAGCAGGAATTGGAGACACATAGTCTGAAGAAAATTCAAGGAAACTCTTTGAAATGACAGAAAACTTAAGTTATAGACAACTATAAAGATAAGGTAAATGACGTCAAAATAGCCACCAGGAAAAGTTAACTCTTTCCTGGATAGGAATGTTTAGTGGGACGAGACTGCCCTCTATAGACCAAATACTTAAATTGCTATCTGGAAGGTAACCACCTCCAATTTTTCTATTGGTCTATCACCTAGTGACGAACAGATAATTTTTCCCTTTAAAATTTAAGACAAAGGGAAGAGAGAGGAATGCAGAGAATGCAGAGAAAGCAAAGGGTATGCAAAGGAGGCAGTCAGGATCGCAGGCTAAGAAAGAAAAGCAGAGTCAGAGCAAGAAATCCAAACAAGTTCCTGAGACTACCTACTAATCTGATGAAAATATCTACTCAACTGGTAAATATACTGGTTTTATTTAATTAATCTAAGTTAATTAAAATGTTCTAATAGCATGATATATGACTGGATAAATCACGGTCAGATTTCGATATTTAGAAATCTTAGTTAACTAAGAAGTACATGGTTATAACCATTCTATTCTGCAGATAGCAAGGAATAATAATATGTATTAATGTGACATATCACATGTTAGCATATCGTGATATTTATCCAGGTGTATTGATTTGCTCTAAAATAAGATAAAATATCTGTTTAGGCAAATTAAGATTCTGCTTATAGAACATAGTAGACTACTCTTATTGGATGGTTCCAGGAAATGACTAATGAACTGGTTTAAATGTTATTTTATTTAAAATCACATGAGAATAGGTCTTAATTACTTAGGAGGTCTAGTCAGCATTGAAAGGGTTATTCTAACTGCTAGCTAAAGTTTTTATGGCTATTCGCTGGAAGCTTTCACTGTCGTTTCTCTGTGAAGCCCATCATAAATCTTCTTGACAATGAAGACTGTGTTAGCCATTGGGAGATGTTTCTACATTACCATATTGTATTGCATACCATGTTATACTGAATATTCATTGATTATTGTCACGCATGTTACTTATTATTTTTTAAATTGTCACAATAAATTGTATCTATTTTTATGACAAATTGTGATTTTATTTATATGGAATACATTTCACTTACACGATAACGATCTTTGGGATCTGAGAATTGAAATAGTGGGCAATTCACAACTGTTTACTATTATTATCCCATAAATATCCCCACATAATATTAATTTTGCAGAGGAAAAAGAGTGTAATGCAACTGAAAAAAAAACCATTTGCAATAATATATAAACCACATAAGCAGCAGTTATCAAGTCACCATGTATGAATCACCTATTCCCCTCCCCCACATGCAGATTTCGTAAACATACTCGGATGGAGTGTAATATGAGTCAGTGTTTTATTTATGTATGTGTTTATTTTGCTTTACATATCACTTTACATCATGATTTAACTGCAAAATCTGTAATGTGGCAATTTGGCAGCAGAATTTTTTAAAGGATTTTTAGTCAGAAATTGAGATCTGGCCACCTTCTCCAGTTCAATTATTTTTCCAGCATGGTTGTTTTGCATACAATTTTCAATCACCTTGTAAATTCGCCAAAATACCAGTTTAGTGCACAGTTCTTCTAACATTTATTTATTTTTTCTCAAATTTTATTGTGTTTAGAGATGTCGCGAACATAAAATATTCCGTTCGCAGACGACGAATGCGAATTTCCGCAAATGTTCGCGAACGGGCGAACCGGGCGAACCGCCATAGACTTCAATAGGCAGGCGAATTTTAAAACCCACAGGGACTCTTTCTGGCCACAATAGTGATGGAAAAGTTGTTTCAAGGGGACTAACACCTGGACTGCGGCATGCCGGAGGGGGATCCATGGCAAAACTCCCATGGAAAATTACATAGTTGATGCAGAGTCTGGTTTTAATCCATAAAGGGCATAAATCACCTAACATTCCTAAATTGTTTGGAATAACGTGCTTTAAAACATCAGGTATGATGTTGTATCGATCAGGTAGTGTAAGGGTTACGCTTGCTTCACAGTGACAGACCAAACTCCCCGTTTAATGCACCGCAAACAACCGCAAACAGTCCATTTGCACAACCGCAAACTCCCCATTTGCACAAGTTTGGATACCAAGCTAGCCATGTCCCGTTCCTTGTCCTCACTGATGTAATTGAAGTTCTCTTCCTCCACCTAGCAATGTACAACACCAAGGTTCCCCGAAAGGTGACAACAAGCCCCCTGGGACGCCTGCTGTGTTTGGTCTTCCACCTCCTCAAAGCCACCTTCCTCCTCTAACTCCTCTTCTTCAGACTCCTCTCTCTGCGTTGCCTCTCTCTGCGTTATTATAAGGTGTGTTAAGTAGTACTATTCCTATCAGTTTAATCCCTGTTACGTCCCCTATCAGGGGACGTGTATATGGCATCGATTTTAGGAACCGGGAGATGGAAAAAGATGCTTGGTCGGTCCTCCTACTTCAAATTTGGGGCACTGCGCGTGTAATCTAATGTGCCACCAGATAGGAGTGGTGTGTTAAGTAGTACTATTCCTATCAGTTTAATCCCTGTTACGTCCCCCTCATCAGGCCTTTTTTAGTCTAATGTATCGCCCACTGTCAGTCACTTTGGGATCCATCCCTCATTCATCTTAATAAAGGTGAGGTAATCTAGACTTTTTTGACCTAGGCGACTTCTCTTCTCAGTGACAATACCTCCTGCTGCACTGAAGGTCCTCTCTGACAGGACACTTGAAGCGGGGCAGGCCAGAAGTTCTATCGCAAATTGGGATAGCTCAGGCCACAGGTCAAGCCTGCACACCCAGTAGTCAAGGGGTTCATCGCTCCTCAGAGTGTCGATATCTGCAGTTAAGGCGATGTAGTCTGCTATCTGTCGGTCGAGTCGTTCACTGAGGGTGGACCCCGAAGGGCTGTGGCGATGCGTAGGACATAAAAAGCTCCGCATGTCCTCCATCAACAACACGTCTGTAAAGCGCCCTGTCCTTGCCGGTGGTCGCGGGAGGAGGAGGATTACTTTCACATCTTCCCCTGTTAGATTCCCATTGTGCTGTGACATCACCCTTATACGCTGTGTAAAGCATACTTTTACATTTATTTTGGAACTGCTGCATCCTTTCCGACTTGCCGTAATTCGGTAACATTTCAGGCACTTTCTGCTTATACCAGGGGTCTAGTAGCGTGGACACCCAGCACAGGTCGTTCTCCTTCAGCCTTTTTATACGAGGGTCCCTCAACAGGCACGACAGCATGAAAGACCCCATTTGCACAAGGTTGGATGCCGAGTTACTCAGTTCCCGTTCCTCGTCCTCAGTGATCTCACTGAAGGTATGTGCTTCCCCCCAGCCACGTACAACAACGCAGGTACCTGATAGGTGACAATGAGCACTGGGATGCCTGTTGTGGTTGGTCTTCCTCCTACTCCTCAAAGCCACATTCCTCCTCTGACTCCTCTTCCTCACAATCCTCTTCCAGCGTTGCCGCAGGTCCAGCAAGCGATGCTGATAAGGCTGTTTCTGGTGGTGATGGTGACCACAACTCTTCCTCTTCCTCTTCACGCTCATCTACGGCCTGATCCAGCACTCTTCGCAGGGCACGCTCCAGGAAGAAAACAAATGGTATTATGTCGCTGATGGTGCCTTCGGTGCGACTTACTAGGTTTGTCACCTCCTCAAAAGGACGCATGAGACTACAGGCATTGCGCATGAGCGTCCAGTAACGTGGCAAAAAAATTCCCAGCTCCGCAGAGGCTGTCCTAGCACCACGGTCATACAAATAGTCGTTTACGGCTTTTTCTTGATGGAGCAGGCGGTCGAACATTAGGAGTGTTGAATTCCAACTTGTCGGGCTGTCGCAAATCAAGCGCCTCACTGGCATGTTGTTTCGCTGCTGGATATCTGAAAAGTGCGCCATGGCCGTGTAGGAATGCCTGAAATGGCCACACACCTTCCTGGCCTGCTTCAGGACGTCCTGTAAGCCTGGGTACTTATGCACAAAGCGTTGTAGGATCAGATTACACACATGTGCCATGCACGGCCAGTGCCGGCCTTAGGGCTTTAGGCGCCCTGTGCGAAAAATCTTCACCGCGCCCCTTCCTGGTCATAAAAAGTTTTTAGAATAGTGCAAATTTGCAACTTTCCCATGGAAAGCACTGGATTGGCTAAAGTTGGCAAAGAGGTGGGGCCAAATGCAGTTTTGGCCAATCTGTACCTCCTCATAGAGATGCATTGACTCAATGCATCTCTATTAGAAAAGGTCAGCGTCTCCATGCAGAGCATGGAGACACTAAACGGCAGTGCTGCCTACTGTGCAGCACTGCCCCAGGAAGCACCTCCAGTGGCCACTTGGAGGTGTCCCTAGGGGGCAATGTAAATGGCAGTGTTTGCATGAAAATGCCTGAAGTAAATGATTATACTCACCAGAACAACTACATTAAAGCTGTAGTTGTTCTGCTGACTATAGTGTCCCATTAACCCCTTAAGGACACATGACATGTCTGACACGTCATGATTCCCTTTTATTCCAGAAGTTTGGTCCTTAAGGGGTTAAAGGAACTGGCCGTTTATTGTTTCTAACAATTTAGTAGATGTACCCCCAAAGGAAAATATGTGCATGCAATTCTTTGTGCATGTTTTCTTTGTGGATGTGTGAAATCTGTTTGCAATAGCTGCAGATCTAAATTGATTTACCCTGCTTTGGGGCACTTCCCAAAGCAGGGCAATGTAGGTGCTGGTGCTAGTTTGTAGGTTCTTGTTCAAAACACCTTAGACTTGCAATATGTAGTTCTTTTGTAAAAGCAGACATGTGCATTGAGCATCTGCCCATTAAAAAAAAAAAAAATACACACACACTACATTAACCTGGACATTCACTGACAGTATGCACACTCTCTGATACACATTGACCTTCACATACAAGAATATTGCACAAACTAACCCATATTAGGCTTCTCCCTCTTCCATAAACTTCACCTCTCTCCCTCTACCAAACCTCTTTTTTTTCTTTCCCACACTCCTAGAAAGGTTTATCCTTCTAACCCCACTTGTCCATTTTTCTATCTTACTCCACCTCCTGTCCCTTTGGTCTTACCATGCTGTGCCTGCTGTCTGTCCCTGCCTTCACAGCAGACTTCTCCCTGCTTCCCACACTGCTTGTTCTGTGTGAGGAGGGGGCGGGGCTAAGGTGTCACACTGAGTACAGGGAGTGGAAGTGCTGCTCGGTCAGCATTGAATGAGTGAGTGTGGGTCCCTACTGCCTGCCTGCTTACCATGAAGTAAGTACTGCTTAGTTAAATTCTGTGGGCTGGCTGGGGAGATCTGATCTCCCCAGCCAGCCCATGAAAGCTGCAGACATTGAATTGTGTCGGCTGCCAGGGCGCCCCTGTTGCCATGGTGCCCTGTGCGACCGCACAGCTCGCACACCCCTAAGGCCGGCCCTGTGCACGGCACATGTGTCAACTTGCCAAAATTCAATGCCGCCAACAAATTTCTTCTGTTGTCACAAACCACTTTGCCGATCTCCAGTTGGTGAGGAGTCAGCCACTGATCCACCTGTGAGTTCAGGGCGGACAGGAGTGCTGGTCCGGTGTGACTCTCTGCTTTCAGGCAAGTCAACCCCAAGACGGCGTGACATTGCCGTATCCGGGATGTGGAATAGTACCTGGGGAACTCGGGGGGTGCCGTTGATGTGGAGCAAGAAGCAGCAGAAGAGGACTCAGCCGAGGAGGTTATGGAAGAGGATGGAGTAGGAGGAGTAGAGGAGGTGGCAGCAGGCCTGCCTGCAAGTCGTGGCAGTGTCACCAACTCCTCTGCAGAGCCACGCATTCCATGCTTGGCAGCCGTCAGCAGGTTTACCCAATGCGCAGTCTAGGTGATATACCTGCCCTGACCATGCTTTGCAGACCAGGTATCAGTGGTCAGATGGACCCTTGCCCCAACACTGTGTGCCAGACATGCCATTACTTCCTTTTGCACAATCGAGTACAGGTTGGGGATTGCCTTTTTTGCAAAGAAATTTCAGCCGGGTACCTTCCACTGCGGTGTCCCAATAGCTACAAATTTTTGGAACGCCTCAGACTCCACCAGCTTGTATGGTAAAAGCTGGTGGGCTAATAGTTCAGACAAGCCAGCTGTCAGACGCTGGGCATGGGGGTGACTTTCTGACATTGGCTTCTTACGCTCAAACATGTCCTTGACAGACACCTGACTGTGGGCAGATGAGCGGGAACTGCTCAAGGCGAGAGACGGAGTGGCGGATGGTTGAGAGGGGGCAAGGAGGACAGCAGTGGTTGACGTTGCTGAAGATGCTGGACCAGGAGGAGGATGGCGGCTTTGAGTTTGTGTGCTGCTTGTACTCATGTGTTGATCCCATAGGCGTTTGTGATGTGCGATCATGTGCCTTCCCAAAGCAGTTGTACCTAGCTGGGTGTTGGACTTCCCACGACTCAGTTTCTTTTGGCACAGGTTGCAAATGGCATCGCTGATGTCAGAGGCAGACACACACAAAAAAAGCCACACTGCTGAGCTCTGCAATGACGGCATTCTGGCATAAGTTGATTGGCGTGCTGTCTGGCTGACCCCGGGTGCCGATGCATGCTGTCTGACTGTGCCACTAACTCCTTGCGACGACCTCCCCCTGCTTCCAACTCGTCTCCTCCTCCTCTCTGTCTCCCTATCTGAACCCTCCCCCTGTTTTTCTTCTCTTCTAGCGGGCACCCACGTGACATCCATGGATGCATCGTCATCATCAACTGCTTCACTTGTATCTGACAACTCAGCAAAGGAAGCAGCAGCGGGTACAACATCATCATCATCACACCGTACGTCCATGTGTGCCTGCCTGAGACATATCCCTGTTATCTACATCCTCTGGCAATAATGATTGCGCATCACTCATTTCTTCCAACTGATGTGTAAATAACTCCTCTGACAGATCAAGTGAAGCGGCTGTGGTGCTAGTGTTGGTGGTGGCGGCAGGCGGGTGAATGGTAACTTGAGAGGTGCCCGAAGCTAAGCTGGAGGAGGATGGTGCGTCAAGGTTCCGAGCGGAAGCTGTAGAAGATTGGGTGTCCTGTGTTAGCCAGTCAACTATGTCCTCAGAACATTTCGAGTTCAGGGTAGGTGGCCTCTGAACACTGGGCATTATTCTAGGGCCAAAGGGAATCACAGCACCACGACCACGACGGCCCCTGCGGGGTGGCCTGCCTCTGCCTGTCATTTTTTTTTGATTAGTGGTACTATGCGTGCAAGCTACTGTGACAACAGATATGAGTGGCATTGTGCACTGGCAGAAGTTGGCAGAGTAGACGCTGTAGGCCTGACACACACGCTTGCAGACAACTAACTGCTATTCAATCTATTACAGTCAAAATCTTTTTTTTTTTTTTTAAATGTACACTTCTGTTACACCAGATATGAGTTGCACTGGTGTGACACTGTGCCCTGGCAGGCCCTGAAACGCACAAGTGTGAAGGAAACTGACTGCTATTATTTCACAGTCAAAAAAGTTTTTTTTTTTAAATGTACACTACTGTTACACCAGATATGAGTTGCACTGGTGTGACACTGTGCCCTGGCAGGCCCTGAAACGCACACGTGTGAAGGAAACTGACTGCTATTATTTCACAGTCAAATTTCTAGTTTTTTTTTTTTATGTACACTACTGTTACACCAGATATGAGTTGTACTGGTGTGACACTGTGCCCTGGCAGGCCCTGAAACGCACACGTGTGAAGGAAACTGACTGCTATTATTTCACAGTCAAAAAAGTGTTGTTTTTTTAAATGTACACTACTGTTACACCAGATATGAGTTGCACTGGTGTGACACTGTGCCCTGGCAGGCCTTGAAACGCACACGTGTGAAGGAAACTGACTGCTATTATATTACAGTCAAAAAAGTTTTTGTTTTTTTTAAATGCAAGCTATTGTGACACCAGATATGAGTGGGCCTGTGAGCCTGACACACACGCCTGACGTACACTGTGAGCCTGACACACACGCTGGCAGGCAGGCAGGCAGGCAACTGCAATTAGATTACACAGAAAAAAAAGCAGACTGATGTTCTAGCCCTAAAAAGGGCTTTTTGGGGTGCTGTCCTTACAGCAGAGATCAGATGAGTCCTTCAGGACTGTAGTGGACACTGAATACACTAGCCTAGCTATCGATTTCCCTATTAAATCAGCAGCAGCTACACTGTCCCTCCTCTCACTAAGAATGCAGCTTCCGAATGAATCTAAAATGGATGCTGTCCAGGAGGTGGGAGGGTCTGGGAGGGAGGGTCTGCTTCTGATTGGCTGGAATGTGTCTGCTGACTGTGAGGTACAGGGTCAAAGTTTACTCAATGATGACGAATAGGGGGCGGACCGAACATCGCATATGTTCGCCCACCGTGGCGAACGCGAACAAGCTATGTTGTCCGGGAACTATTCGCAGGCGAACTATTCGGGACATCTCTAATTGTGGTTTTTTTTCTTCTCTTTTCACTTGACAGAGAAAAGATGGTACATAACTCATACATAAAAAAATACTTAACAGTAAGTCATTATCAGTTTTCATTCTCAATCTGAGTCATGTCAACATTGACATACATTTGTACACAAAGGTACACAAAGGTCCTGTAATATTCACAGGGCCTTTACATTTAAGACAATATCAGTCAATCAATCCATTGTCGAGCAGGGGTAATCACAGGAGTTATTATATGCACAGTTTAATCTATAATCTTTTCTGAGGTTTTCAAAGTTATAGGGCTTATTATTCTACTATAATTCTAATTTAATTAGCCACTCCTCCCATATTTTCATTGTTTTAGAGCAGTAGCCTTGAGATTTACTGATGTTTTTCTCCATTTTAATTTGGAATAGTAATTGTTTAAGAACATTTGGGCAACTGAAATTTTTTTCAGTTGCGCGCAATTGTAATCTTTACCGCCAAAAAAAAAATGTATACTCAGAAAATGTTATTATCTATCTATGACCAGTTTAGATGCAAAAGCACTATTTCTGGAGTAAAATTCTAATCTAAATTAGTATGAGTTTTTATAAAAAAGAAAGATTTTTTTTTCCAAGTATTGACTATTTTACCACAACTCCACCATATGTGAATATATGTTCTATTGACCTTATTGCATCTCCAATATATTGATGGATAATCAGGATAAATTTTTGTCAATATTATTGGTACTTAGTACCACCTATGTGATAACTTAAATTATATTTCTGCCCAGTTTATACAATGCGTTACTTTTTTAACCTTTAACCATGTTTCACACCAATCCTTCATATTTATAATATAATTAAGATCTCTTTGCAAAATTTGAAAGACTGGAAACGTTTGTAGTTTTTCCATTGAGATCAACAGGCCCACATCTGTAGAAACCACTTTAGTTATTGGATCATATTTTAGAATATTGAAGAGTTTGTCTTTTATTTTAGATTTTTTCTCTTAATAAATTGGCCTTTATATAGTTTTTTATTCTTAGATAATTGAATATTTCTGATCCTGGAAGTTGATATTTTTGTGCTATCTATGGAAATGGTTTGACCCTACCTGCCATTATTATTTGATCTATTTTTATAATGCCCCTCCGTCTCCGCTCCTTCAAATTGATGTCCATAATATAATGTTCCAATGAGGCTAGATAAATATGTTCAGGAATGTGGTTTAATATACCACATTTGGTTTTTAATCTTATCCAAAATTCCGTAAGGTGATCCAAAGTAGTATTACAGTTTCTAACAAATTAGAAAATATTTGAATTTCAAGGTAGCCAGAGTAAAAAGTTCAAGTCGATTAAATGGCAGGATTTGCTCTCAATTTGATACCATGCTTTTTCTTGTTTACTTAGTTGGGTGTTATATATATATGGTATATCATACTAGCCGAAAAATAGTTTAATAAGAGGAAATTTAACTCCTCCATTAGTAGTGTTTTGAGCTAAAACATTTTAAGTTAGCCTTGTTTTTTTCCCCTTTCATATGAAATTTGTAAAGCTCTTCTGAATTAATCTTAACCACCAATCTGAAAATTTTAAAGGAATCATTCTAAACATA
Organism: Pelobates fuscus; assembly: GCF_036172605.1. Lineage (NCBI taxonomy): Eukaryota > Metazoa > Chordata > Amphibia > Anura > Pelobatidae > Pelobates > Pelobates fuscus. Next base: position 141,887,689 of record NC_086320.1, read on the forward strand.
TATTGCTCTTGGGGGAGAATATATGAGTTTATTATGTTGATTCTTCCCAGCCAGGATGTTTCTATGTTTCTCCAATTTTTTAACATATGATTGGTGTAGAAGTGACAAAAAATAAATTTCTCTAGTTTTATTTAAGCTCTTTGTTAATTTAATACCCAAGTAGGGCATTTCTTTTTTCATCCAAGTAAAATTATATTTGGATTTGATAGATTCTTTTCATCAATTATCCAGATTTAGATCAATAATTATAGTTTTATCTATGTTAGTTTTATAATTTGAAACTTGACCATGTTCTTTAATTTCTTTCATAAGATGGTCTAATAAAGTAGTAGGATCCAATATTATCAAAAAATCATCATCATACGTATTAATTTTTTATTATTATCCTCTGCAACTATACCCTTTAATATTCTTATTGTTTCTTATACTATTAGAGGAATATCAATCAACATGATATAAAGGAGTGGAGACAGGGGGCATCCCTGTCTAGTTCCGTTACTAAGTTTTTTGAGCATAGGTTACGTCCTACTACCCTAGCTGAGGGAATTGTGTATAAAGTCATAATGGTATTGATATATCCAGCCCTGGATCCCATAATGTTGTAATGATTGAGTCATAAATTCCCAACTGATCCTGTCGAACGCTTTCTCAGGATCGATCGACAAGGTCAGCAGGGGAAGTTTTTTTCTTGTTACTGAATCAATTACATCAATTGTGCTCCTTGGATTATATGAAGAGCTTCTTCCTGGTACAAAACCAATTTTGTCTGGATGTATTATTGTATCCATTATATTTTTTAGTCTATTAGCTAAAACTGCAAAAAATATTTTAGTGTCTCTGTTTATTAATGAAATTGGCCCATAGCTTTCTACTGCCGCTGGATTTTTTCCTTGTTTAATAAGAATTGGCAGTAGATTAACTTGGAGCATTTCCGCAGGGAAAGTTCCTTGCCACACAATTTTATTAAAATTCTTAGCAAGCTGTTCTACTAATTGATCTTTAAATACTTTATAGAACAAATTACTAAGACCGTCTGGGCCTGGTCTATTAGCTTTCTCCATTTTGTTTATCTCATTTTCGATTGCTAATGTAGACATGGGATGATTCAATTAGTTTCTTTGGGACTCAGATATTCAATTTAAATTAGCTCTTGTTAAATAGCGCTCTATATTATGCTTATCATTTGACTCTTTGATATTTTATAAAGAACTATAGTACTCTCTGAAACAATATCCTATTCTTTCTGGGGTTAGAGCTATCTAGTCTTTTCATATTATTTTTGTAATTCAATTAAGTTGTTGTTTGTTTTTAATTGTTCATAAAGTATTTTATCTGCTTTGTTCCTTTGCTATAATATTTTAATTTAAGTTTTTCCATATTTATGGTCATTTTCTCAATTAATCTTTGATTTATAAGTTTTAGGATCTCCGCCAGTTCCAGGTGATTTAATTCATCTGATTTATTCATATTAGCTATTTGATTGCATTTTATATATAATTGGGCTAAACGTTTCCCTCTTTTTAAAAAAAGTTGAATATTCAGTTTTAGCAAATGCCCTCTCAATACTGATTTAAACGCGCACCAATTATTTGTAAGAGATGTTTCCTTTGGGTCGTTTTCTAGAAAGTAATATTGAATTATTTCTTTAATCAGTTCAATATTTGAACTGTTATTTAATAGATAATCATTTATATGCCATGTAGAGTTTTTCCTATTTCCTGCTATATCTTTATAGATTTCAGATGAGAAAATCATGGTCTGACCAAGTATTATTTTTTAATCTAAATTTTGCTTATATTTTCTATTAATTGCGCATTTCCTAAAAGCATGTCTACCTGGAATGAGATAGGTGTACTTTCCAAAAATGAGTATAATCTTTTTCATTGGGATGCAACACTCGCCATCTGTCAAATAAATCATTGTCATTTAATATATTTGATAGTGATCTAGCTTGTTTATATATTCGTTTATCCATTTAAAAAACTATTAAAATCCCCTGCTATAATGATACAACCAGATTTTATTTTATCTATACCAAAGATTTTATTCAAAGCTGGAATTGGTTTTATATTAGTTAAGTATAGATTGACCAACGTATACTTCATCTTGTCTACTTTACATATTAAAACAATATATCTTCCCTCTTGATCTATAATGTGATGCTCAATTTCAACTAACAATTAATTTGAAAATATTATAGCGACACCCCTCTTCTTTGTATCTCTATGAGAAGCGCAAATTATCTTAGGAAAGTTTTTACCTCCAAAATTGACTTTGTCACTTTGTCTCCAATGAGTTTCTTGTAACAATGCTACTTTTATTTGTTCTTTTATCATAAAATCATAAACCATCAACCTCTTTGTAACAGAACTCCTTGTACTCCGACTGAGTACCCTCCGTTGATGGACACTTCCTAGCTTGCGCAGAGGACCACAAGCACCGCACCGGACACCACAACCACCGCAGACTCTGCAACCGCCGTAGCTTGACTGGAGTCTCGCCGTCTTCCTTCCACCCTGGATCAGCTTCTGTCCTCCAGGACCGTGTGGGAAAAACCTCTTCCTTCCACCCTGTATGAACCTCCAGCATCCAGGACTGTGTGGGAAAGACCTCTCCTCCAAGGAGAGCGCATCAGGAACAATCTCTTAAAAGAGCTAAGTGATTCAAGCTCAGGGGAGTATGCAGAGCATAGCAATCCCCAGTGTGATTATACCAGCTCCCTTCAATAACGAGACAAGACTACGTTTTGAGGGATCAAGAAGAACTGCCCATATGGTCATTACATTAACATTGCTGTGAAAACTCAATAAAATTACAAACCGTCAAATCATAGCAGGTAACATACAGTGACTTATTATAACATAATTACATATTCATAAATCGGTGGGGAAGACCATAATTAAGACAAAATGTCTCTCCTGCATGCAGAATAAGCGATATGCAAATCTACCCAAATATGCAAATTACCAGTCTTGCTATTCAGGTAGTGCATATTACTGTTGCTACCAACAGAGGGCACTACACAAGCTCCATAGCCAAATCCATCTAGTTGGCAGCAATCCTCAACAGTACAGGAGAGCAGGCAATACATTTCACAGTACCCACACACACTATAAACAATTACATTACACACACCCTGCACCTATAATGGGTACAGGGTGACTAAAACATAAGAGAAATAAAGCAACCTACATAAATAGTCTGTCTGAAGGTAGAAGAGGGGCTTTAAAGCCAAATACATCAAAGAGTCCTAGTCACAGGGGAGGAGGCTGGCAAGTAGGTCTCTCCAGGACCAAGTGGCAAAGGGCACTTTGTCACAGTCTTATATTGTGTATTCATGCCCTGCACGTTGACTGAACACATCTTCAACATCTCCCTGCGTCCCACCCCAGTGATTTCCTCTCGGCTATGGATTGACTCTTACACACATGACTCAAAAACATTTAGCTACAAAATGACATAAAATTGGTGTGAGCTTCCAACTACATAGATGGATTCACTCCTTTGTGTTATTTTCATTAAAACACAGTTCCTGCAATCACTACTAGAACACATGGAAGGGAATATTCTCTCCCTGTCTGACACAATATCACTTTAATTATCTGCTGCGAACTGCTAAACATAGAGGGGGTTTTTAGTCCCTGCGCAGAAATATGTAAAAAAGGTCAGAAAAAGGAGATAAAAGGAAACAAAAGAAAACCCCTTATTGGGGAACATGTTTTTCATACTCTTCCCCCCCCCCACCTTTTCCCGATCCCCATATTATAATTATTTACCATTCCTCTCCCCCCAAACCTCCCCATCTAAGGAAGAGGGATAGGGGGGAAGTAGGGGATCATCAGGGGAAAAAGAGAAGCGATTGAAGAAAAAAAAGGGGGAGAAGAGAGAGACTAGAGGGAGAAGAAAGGAAAAAAAACCTACATCCCTTTGCTTTAATTCCATACATTTCTCAAAATCTTGCTTTCTTGTATACGTTCTTTATTACTATATCCCTTGTTTATACTTACTTATGACTTCTAAGTTTTATTTTATCCAGAGTGCCTAATGTTTCTCTGTCTGTATGCTTATTTTATATATGTGTCTCATCCGCTGCGGATTTTATCCACTATATCTTTGTGAGTTTATTACATAACTAATTGTGTCAAATGAATCTAGATGATCTGTTAAACTTTGTTTTTTATAAATGTGCCTTCACTTATTTATACATTCTATTTGACTTTTAGTGAAAAAAAGCCTACAACCCATTGCTGTAATTCAAAAAATGTTTCAATATCTCAATTTCTCATATATGTTCTTTATTGCTATATCCCTTGTTTAAACTTACTCATGGCTTATCTTAAGTTTTATTTTATCAAACATGCCTAATGTTTCTATATCTATATGCTTATTTTATATATGTGTCTCATCCGCTTTAGATTTTTATCCACTATATATTTGTGAGTTTATTACATAGCTTATTGTGTCAAATGAATCTAGATCATCTGTTAAATTTGTTTGTCTCTGTTAGCGTGCAGCCTTACAGGTCTGCTGTGTTTGCCATTCTCACTCTCATCTGCCAGCCCGCTCATACCAGGAGGCACTCGAAAGCTCCATCGGACAGGGTTTGTGGTCCCTTTCTCCCAGTGTGAGCACGCTCGTATACGCGCTTACGTCATTACGCTGTCCAACTGACATTTTATGTTTTATATAGCATAAATAGCTAAACCAAAGAAAAAAACCTCCACTATGCAGCAATGTCAAATATTTACTTACTACTTGTGTGTGCCCAGGCACTTTCTTTTATAAGTGGTCAATCAATTTTTTTTTTTTTACATAGTGTCCACTGTGTGACTTTCCTTGCCTTCAGTACCATCTCCAGAAAGCTCCTCAGAAGTTCTTCAGCTGATCGCTCTCAGTTTTCGAGAGCTATTAGATGTTCCTGCTTTAGGAACTTCTAGCTCTTGGTAGATAGTAGTGGAGGCAGGTAGATCCCAAGTAAGAAGTCATACCCTATCAAAAACAAATTGACTCCTTATGATGGGTGCGGTGCACCAGAGCACCCATGACACGATAACCTCTACAGCAATTTGCAGTAATCATGGTGCCTAGAAAGTTCCTGAAATAGCTCTTCCCTCACTGATATGGCTTGTCTGCAGTGTCTATATGTGTAAAAAATATACAACATAAAATGCTTAGAAATGTGTAAATAAATACAAATAATTTCTGCAGGCTGCACATGACATTAGCATTCACAATAATGAGGTGATTATGCTTGTTTTCCATGGTGGTACCCCTGACTAGTTGGTGACAGCTGTTTCCGTTAGGGATCATTATGAAATTGGTTGATTATGCTTCATAGATATGAGAGCATGTGATATGAGAACTTTTACCACTCTCTTTTCCAGACACTAGTCCTTAATAGCATTAAAATGATATTTTTTTAACTATCAATTCCATATTTCGTTGCAAGAATAGGCTTTCTGTGCAAAACGTTTAGGGTGTAGTTGAATGCCATTGATCTAAACCCTAGCACAATCAATCATGTCATAGTAATAATAATACATTTGTTTATGAAAAAGTAGAGATTGTAGCCATATTAGTCCAGTGATGTACATGTAAAACACAGATATAATTTGTATCTTGTAATACCTTTTTTATTGGACTAACAGGATTTTTTTAATGACAAGCTTTCAGGAGAACCTCCCTTTCTCAAGTCTGAAGCATTTCTGAGCAAGACGACACATAGAATTCAAAGTTGTGATACAGGGGTTAAAGCAACATGGGTGCAGATAAGAAACAGGTTTGATAGAAAATAGACAACATTCTTGCAGAGGGTCATAAATATCTTTCTGAAGATCAGAGTGAGGGGGGAGAGGGAGAAAAAAAACAAGCAGACAGTGCAGAAGATGGTACGCTTTATACATACACACACACACACAAATATATATATATATATATATATATATATATATATATATGTATATGCAAACGCATAAACACATGAACACATATATATACACATAAGCACATATACATACATGCACATGAACTGATATACTCAAATATAAATGCACAGTCACATATATAAGCATTCATGCATAAGAATATGGGAAAGCATAGGTCTACACATAGTACTTTGTATATTGATAGAATAAACATATTGGAATGCTTTTTAAAGTGTTGATACATATGACAGAACAGTAAGATAATGTGGGGGAGTCTTCATGTAAAGTGTTGTTAGTGGGACAGGAAACCTGAATCAATATTTAGTCCTCTATTCTTGCTGTTAAACAATTTGATCATTCTGGTTTTCAAAAGCTTTTCTTTATTGGGTATTTTTTTAAACCCCCTTTCAGTACTTTTATTTTTAGGTCCTTAATTCAGTGGCCAGGCTGGGTAAAGTGGTGTCCTACAGGAGTCCAGTACAATCCTTCTTTTTGGTGTTTAATGGAGTGTCTGTGCATATTCATTGTGCCATTTAATTGTTGTGTGGTTTCCCCAAAATAGCATCCTAGGTGGCATTTGGTGCATTGAATCATGTATACCACATTGCTGGATGTGCAGGAGTTTGATACTTTAATGCTGTAGGTTTTATTGTTGTGTGTGGCTGTGTTGTCTGTGCATATGTGCTGACACAGTTTGCAGCGAGGTTTTTTGCGTTGACTGGTCCCGTTTTCTTTTTTCTTCCCATCAGTGGGCAGCTTCCTGTTGATTAATTTTTGTTGGAGGTTTGGTGGTTGTCTGAAGGCCAAAATGGGTGTTTCAGAGAAAATGTTTTTTAGAGTCTCATCTTCTGTTAACATTGGTTGTAGGTCTTTGATGATTTTCTGTATTTCCTCAAGAGCTGGGTTATAGGTGACCACAAGTGGCACTCGTGTAGATATTTTCTATCTGCACTGTAGCAGGCACATGCGTGGAGTTTTTACAGCAGAGTTGATTTGTTTGGTAATAGTTTTGGGTTTGTAGCCTTTCTGTCTCATAGACAGGGAGAGTACATTTAGATGGGAATTACGGTCATTAGGATCAGGGCATATGCGATGGTACCTAGTGGCTTGACTGTAGATGATGCCCTCTTTAGTATGGGAGGGGTGGAAGCTAGAGCTGTGAAGGTAACTGCACCTGTTTGTGGGTTTTCTGTAAACCGAGGTGTGGATTGTGGCATTGTTACATGTCACAGTAGTGTCCAGAAAATGGTTTGTAGGTAAACCTCATTGTTAAAACTGAAATAGTTATGTGTGAGGATGAATAGTGCCAGTTCTGTGATAATTTGGGGCTGTATTTTTGGTTGGCGGCACAAGAGAGGAAATGGAATCAAGCATTGCCCTCTGTATGTGGAATGATGCTGTACATAGATTCCACATCCATGGTTACAAGGACGGTGTTAGCAAGGAGATTGGTAATTTGGCTGAGTTTGTTGAGGAAGTCGGTTGTGTCTTTTATGAAGCTGTTAGTGTTTGTGACTAGAGGTTTTAGGGTATTTTCTACCAGTCCTGAGATCTGTTCTGTGAGAGTTCCCATTCCTGTAATTATGGGTCTTCCAGGATTGCCTGCTTTGTGGATTTTGGGAAGCATATAGAAAGACCCCATGTAGGGACTAGTTGGTATGAGTGATTGCAGTTCTAGATGCAAATTCTCACGGAAGGATTTAATGAGCTATTGTAATGTTTATTCCTTGGTGGGGTCTTCATTTAGTTTTCTATAGTATTTGTCATCTGACAATTGCCTGTCCCCCTCTTTTATGTAGTCCTGGGTGTTCATTATCACTACTGCTCCACCCTTGTCTGCTGGTTTGATGGTGATAGTATGATTATTTTTCAAGTCATTTATAGCCGTTTGTTCCTGTACTGAGAGATTGTGAAACATTTTCTTTTGGTTTTGCTTGGTTGTCAAGGATACTGTTCTTAGATGGTAACTTTCAATGTAACTGTTCAGTTTGGTATTTCGTCCTGGTGCTGGAGAGAAAGTAGTGTTCTTTTTCCTGTTGTAATCCAGTGTGGTTTCAGTGCTCTCTTTGTCATGGAAGTATTCCTTAAGTCGCATCCTTCTAAAACATTCTTCCACCTCAGAGTAGAGCCCAATGTCATCAAGTTTTGTGCTAGGGTAAAATGATAATCCTTTGGAGAGAACTGATGCTTCTGAGTCAGATAGTTTATAATCCGAAATGTTAACAATACCAGATTTCTCTTGCCATTTCTCTTTCTCTGCCAGATGTTTGTGATAATCCTGCTGGAGTCTGATTAGTTTATAATTTTTCTTCTTAAAAAGGTCCTGTTGTTGCTTTTTGTAAAAAATAGTGTAGATCATGTTCTAGTTGTTTAGCAACATATGTATTATTCTCATGTAGATTTTGGAGTAGGTATTGTTTTTTGTTATATGCTATATTTCTTGTTGTAAAGCTAGTAGATGAGATGGTTCCTTAGTTTCTCACTAATGCGTTTACACAGGTTTTCAGCATACTGCGATTTGTGCGTAGTAGCAAGTGGATTTTTGATTTTTAGGCCTTTGGGGATCAGCTGTCTTTTCTTGCAGATGGATAGAAAGTGTATGTCGCTGTTGAGCTGTACTTCTTTTGTGGTCATCTTGTAGATTTGCTTTTTTAGCTGTATGCGGTATCTTCCATAGTGTTCAAGTAGAGATTGTAGCCATATTAGTCCAATAGAAAATGTATGTATTGATATCTCTGGATACTTTGAATGTAAATTTGTTGTAAGAAAAAAAAAAAATAATTATATAAAACTGCTTTTATAGTATTTAAGTGTTACATTTTTTGTGGATTTTATTTTATTTTCTCTAATAACTGCATTGTTTATTCTTTGTTCTATTTTATTATTTCTATTATTGATGATGCAAAAATTATCCTTGCTTTCATCTTGGAAAAAGAGACAATGGTTTAGCTCATTTCCCTTCTGTAATACATCACATGAATTTTCTTCTGGCCCTTACCCTAAGCCCAGTTATTAAATTCGGTAGTGAAGGAGAGTTATTTTTTTTATCTATGATCTTGATTAATTTTTTTGTATTTGGACATCTATTTATGTTCCATGCAGGTTTGATAACAATGTGTAATTTGCATAAATGACTGCACATTACTTTAGGATTTAAATTTTTTTGTATAGCAGACACAAATTTGGATATGTAAAGTACTGATCCACTTTGGGCTTCATATAGGGGCCATTTTATATAAATTTTATGGAACAAAGGTTTTATTAAAGGCTTACTCTAAGCACCATAACAACAGAACTTTGCAATATTGCAAATTTGATGATGTAGGAAGACTAGGTGTCGCTATAGTGGGGGTGGGGGGCAGAGGTGGCCATGACCCCCCTATATTATACTGTGCACTCCTGTGTGCCCCTATGTGCCCCAATTGAAATGTAATATTTTTGGACCTCCTGGACAGTGGTGTACTGACAGGGGGGAAGGGGGGGGAGGCATATCACCCCAGGTGCCACTTGTTAGGGGGGTTCGCATATGAAAATATATGGTAATTTAACATTATATATATGTATATATATATATATATATATATATATATATATATATATAATGCCAAACTACCAGAGTATTGCAGTATGCAATAATACCTTTTTTTATTGGATTAACATAATGTATCAAAGACAAGCTTTCGAGAGTTTCCTCTCTTCCTCAGGTCTGAAGCAATATTAATCAATCTGCTTCAGACCTGAGGAAGAGAGGAAACTCTTGAAAGCTTATCTTTGATATATTATGCTAGTCCAATAAAAAAGGCATCATTGCATACTGCAATAATCTGATATTTTGGCATCTTGTCTACTGGACTAATACGGCTAATCCAATCTACAATATATATAGATATTTATAAAAAATAGTGGAGCACTATATATTTAGTGTCAGAAACATTCCATGCCTATATATATATATATATATATATATATATATATATATATATATATATATATATATATATATATATAAACACTTAGCTCAATGTTCTCTTTTGAGCAACTTCAATCATGCGTATATCCCTTTAAACAAAGACATAAAGTGCAAATGTGTAAAAGCTTATAAAACAGCTTAAAGTGCATGAATTGCCAATTTAACACTCACAATTTCCAGAGCTATATGACCTAGCTCTGGTATGTATTGCTTGTTTGTCCGTTTTGGGCGAACACTCCCCTTGTTGGTGCAGTAGTTATGGTGGTAACTATTATTTTCCTTCCTTTTCCTCTGATTATCTCTATTTTGGGCGACCACTCCCCTCGTTAATGTGGTAGTTATGGTGGTGCTATTTGTAACATATATACTTGAAAAATATTTTTAAAAATGTGTTTTAAAAAAAAAATATTTTAAGGGGGGTGCTAAACACAGGGTCCGTCCCGAGTGCCAAGTGCTCTAGTTACGCTGCTACTCCTGGCAAACTGCTGCGATGGAGTCATTATTTAATTCACCTATTCATTTGGGCTGTTTGTGGATTCGACATTGCATGAGTAAATGCCTTCACAATGTAAAATCAGTGCTACCTCATTACGCCATATCCACTGCTGAATGCTTCCTCGCAGCCCTGAATTTGTCATTAGCCCATATAAATAGGTATAGCAAGGGAGTGCTAGCAATGCAACATTAACATGGACGGTGGTGCCTGTTCGTTCAGGGCTATTACTTCAGCTGCTGTTCAGCCAAGGACATCAGACTCAGTGTTCATAAGTACTGCAGAGCGAACAGATGAGAAGAGGAGGGACATATATACATACTCTAGTGACAACATTTTACAGGACATAAAAAGTTTAGACATTTGAAGCCCATTGTCAAAATATATAAAGTTTATACATTTGCTGCCCATTGTCAGGATATATTAAGCTTATACATTTGATGTCCATTTTCAAGATTTATAAAGTTTATACCTTTGATATCCATTGACACGATATACCAAGTTTATGCATGCACTGCTCATTTGCATGATATACAAGGTTTATATATTTACTGCTCCTTGGCATGATATAAAAGCTTTATGCATCTAAGCTTTATACATTAACTGTTAATTACTTACTGTTAGTTATCACCAAGAGTATCCATGTATTGCTCATTTGCATGATATACAAGGTTTATGCCACTATCATCTCTCACCTTGACTACTGCAATCCACTTCTCACTGGTCTTACGCATCCCCAGCTCACCCTGTTACAGAAAATAAAGCGGCGGCAAGCCTTCTGTCAATCTTTACACTGGCTTCCCCCAAGATATAGGGCTCAATTTAAAATTCTACTGATTACTTACAAATGGCTGCTCCTACCAACCTATCCTCATTGATACACAATTAGAGTTGAAACCAGAATTATTCAACTGCAATTGAAAATCAGATTTATTGCCAAAATGTACAGACTTTCGTTTGTTGTCAATGAACAAATCAAAAGTAATTGAAGTAGCTCTACACAAGAAATGCTTCAAGTGGTTTCCCCAAATGCAACTGAAAATGCAACTTGTAATCAATTCTCCAGTCTCAAAATTATTCAACACCCTGAATAGAATCCCTCACAAATATGCAAATAGGTGATGTCTCAAGAACACCTAATGCAACTAATCGAGGGTAGTGGCACCAGGTGGTTGATCTAGAACACATGAAATACCTGAACTGGAGTTTATTGAGTGTCACTTTTCACTGCATATTTGAAATAAGTCAAAAGAATGGTTCACAAAGTTTAGAGAAGAGATCACCGCCCTTCACAAACAAGGAAAAGGATACAAACAGATAGCGAAGCAACTGAATGTTCATAGAAACAGCGTTGGAAGCATAGTTTGCAAGTTCAAAGGAACAGTGGTTACACTACCTGGATGGGTTAGAAAAGGAAGCTATCAATGGCTGCAACCAGATTTCTGAGAAGGCATGTTGTGAAAAACCTTTGAGTCACTGCAATTGGCCTGCAGCAAAACTTGGTGGCAACAGGCACAGAAGTTTCAGTGAGCACAGTAAGGCGTGCACTAAACACAGAAGGTGTACACCACTACTGACCCAAATGCACAAGAAAAGTATGCTCCGATATGCTCAAAATTATATAAATAAGCCACAGAAGTTTTGGGATTATCTTCTGTGGAGTGATAAAACAAAACTAGAACTTTTTGGCCCAATGGATCAGTGGTATGTCTGGAGGAAGAAGAATGGAGCATATGCTGAAAAGTACACTGCCTACAATTAAGGATGTTGGTGGTTCAGTGATGCTCTGGAGCGGCTTTCCATACTCTGGCACTGAAAAACTGCACCATGTGGAAGGGAAGATGGATTCACTGAAGTATCATGAAATCCTATTCATTGGATCTTCCAACAAGACAATGATCCCAACATAGATAGATAGAGATTTGTATAATGATATAATGTTTTATAATTACCCCTCAAATTTATTTGAAGGACATAACAAAAAGGCAAATTTGAGTAGCACTTTGTAATTTATAATTGCCCCTCAACTTTTGTCCCTGCTCCCCCATGTCCCCCGCCGTAAATATGAATACTGGAGATGACACTGCCTGTCTATATATACATTAACTCACTCCACCCCGGAGTGAGAAATTTAGAGCATAAAACTGTGAACTGATCTAGATTTTATAGACTTGTGCACAGCAGAAAATTGTGGTTCATCCAAATCAATGGATCCAAAAAAAAATTTATTTGTCTAAATAAAATTTTGCCCATGAGATAGTTTTGGGAAAAATTACTTGGATGAACCAAAATGGCACATAAAATTAGTCTATTAATATACTGCATTACGTTAAAAAGTAAGCTTTTTCTCCATTTCCTCCCCTTCTGGATGGAACTCTGATTCATGTCTATTGCAAATTGTTTTTGTTTTGTAATTCATCCATATGGCAATTGAGATTTGCAGAATTCAGATGAATCGCCAATCACCCATAATTCGTATTAATCAAGATTGGATGCAAAAGTCTAATGTTAACTGATAGCAGCTGTGGTATGAATGATGTCAGTTTATACAGCAGCTTCACTGCATAAACTTATGTAGAGCATGTGTTCAAACACACTAAAACATGTGATCAGACCACAAAGAGAATTTCCTGATTGGTAGAGTCCCTTCCTTGTGACGTAGGCTGTAAGCTTCTGATTTTTGCTGTGCATATCCAATAACATTAGGAACATTTAAAGATAAACATTGTTTGTACTATTTTGTGGATTGAGGAAGTTGGCATCCTCAATCCGGTATAACAATAATTATACCGGATTGAGGAAGCCAACAGACAGTGAAACGCGTTTATGCATGATACAAGGACTTTACATTGGTATTTTATATTGAATTAATCTTGTTTTAAATATTATAATAAAGCATTTTTTTAACAACATTATTTGAGTTCCTGCACTTCTAAAAGAAGGTGGTGTGGTCTTTAACCACACAAAGCCCATGTACTGAGCCAGGATTTAGGCTCCACACTACCACATACTTAATTTCCTGCTTAAAGCAATATTACACTATTTTTTACCTAGTTACTCTATCCTGAGATACACCATTGAGAAAATGAATCTATTTAACCCCTTAAGGACACATGACATGTGACATGTCATGATTCCCTTTTATTCCAGAAGTTTGGTACTTAAGGGGTTAAAGAACGGACACAAGGGCGGGGCCTGACAGCCAAGATGGCCGGACACGCTCTCTGAGAGCTCTGACAACAATGGGCACAAAAACAACTATAACGACCACCATGCACAAGCTAGCGATACCATTCACCCACAAAACGACACGGGATCATGCGGGGAATAGGAAGTCACCTGTCACGCACCGACACACAGAGAGTGCAACCAGGCCGGCCACGAGGCCTAAACTGAAGCTGAGCCTGAGGCCTGGGGGAAGCGGCCGACCCCCCGGCACGGGACCCGCTAGAAAACGTACATCGGAAGCTGCCCTGCAACCCCCCCTTCCTCTGGACTGGTGGGGAATATCCCAGTCCACATCGGGGGTGAACACCCCTGCAAAGCGACTCATGCCAGCTACCAACCCAGCCAACAAACGGGAAGACAGGGGCCCAAACAAAATGGCGGCAAAACATAGTCTCATCAAACCGCCCAAGCAGACCCTGGAATTCTTCGATAGGCTGGGTGCCTTCATATGGTCAACGCTCCACATCAAAGGTCCACACTACAGCCTGGTGACACGAAGGGCGGAAGCATGGATCCGCCCATCCACCCGGCGCCTCCTGAACCGGTACCCACCCCGGGCACCCAGGGGGGCCTCTAGACGGGGCCTACTGCAGAGCGCCAGAAAGAAGGACTCGACGACTTACACTCACATGTATCAGTGGGAGAAAATAGTGTTCGCCCGACTCCAGTGCTGCTCAGCAATGCCAGACATCTCTGGTAAAAGCAGCATAACGCTGGGCCCACGAACCCGAGCCAACGGCCACAAAACTCACTGGAGCGGAACTCACCGTCTTATCATTACAAGACGCGGTCGGAGATCCCATCGAGATCGGTCAAGCAACGGAACTTGGCGCAGCCGCAGCAGCGACCGCACTGGCGTCCGGGATTCAACTGTCGGGCCTCCAGGAAAGGCATCGGATGAACCAGATGGGTGGTGCCAGAGAAGGACTATGATCTCACAAGGAGACAGCTCATGGCCCTCCCCACAAGAACTAAATTGCGGACTATCACCCCATACAGTATTACATTTATTTACCACCGTAGAAAGCCATGTAAGAACGTTCCACGGGTAATCACTGCTAAGATTGCGCTTTATTCTGGTTTTGTCTACCAAACTTTTAAGCCTAGCCTGCAAACCTAAAACTAGAACTGCCTATTTAGTATGCCATACATTTTTTTTTTACTGTGATGCCAACCAAACTGACTTAACTCTTAAAGCCCTAAAGTGTTGCTAGCACTACTATTAATTACCTACATTCATGGCATAGCTCATAGATTTGTTATTGCGCTGACCTCACTGAAATTTATGCTCAAAATATGTTTGAATCTTAATGTTTCAGTTTGGTTACAACAAAATGTTATGTAGTTCTAGATGTTAGTATTACTAGTTATGCAAAATGAGGTTCATCAACCATAATAATTTATCCCCCCCCACCTGAATTAATTTTATCAGGGCCAACCCCCCTACGCATACCGCCATAGCCAGGTGTAATACTAAATAACACGATGTACGCCTCCTCCTTGAGGAAGTAGCCACTCGAAATTTATATATACGAAAGTACTGCCCTGGATGTACCACACACATTAATTGTACTACTGTATAAACTATGCCACATCCACACAAGGGCTTACTCTATATCTTACTTAACACCAGCTTAACTAGGTATTTACTATGGATGACAGTTTACTGTAGCTAATCTGAGCATGTACTTCCAGCTACTGGTTTAATCCTCTATCACTCAAAAAAAAAACACAAAATGTGCAATGTATTACAAGCCATGCCAATGTTAACAAATGTTTATTGTTCTGATGGCACCAGCTGTTATGGCTGTGCGAATCTGTCTGTTACCTCACGCACGACCTAAATAAAGAATTTATAAAAAAAAAAGAACGGACACAAGAGAGGGGAAAGGTCACCAAAATGGACCTAAAGGCTATATACACCAAAGCTACATTGTTTAGCTCTGGACTATGTGAATGTTTCATATTAGATTTTGTGTTTTAACATATATATTAAGGTTTTACACTATTTTGCACAAATTTATTTTTAAAGGTATACGTGCTGGTACATCACAGAAGGTTGTCTATGCCAGTTAAGTTATCAATTTTTGATATATTGCACTCATTACATTGCACATTGGTTGCACTTTGGAAGCATATAGCACTCTGCAGTTTTACAATTAGTTTTCACTTTTTTTGTGTGTTTTTGGAGGTTTGAACATTCAGTGTAGTAGCTGCTATGTTTTTGAAAATATATTTTTTCAATAAAAGTTTTTAACATACACTCATTTTTATATTTTGTAATACATTTTAATGTAATATCTGTGTAACACATTTAAAAATAGGGTGCAATTGTTAAATCATTGTTATCCTTTAAAGGACCGTGGTGCCAGGAGGTCCTGGGTTATGTCTAAGCTGAAGGTTGTTAGACTATTTACATACAGTTTAACCATAAACTTGTAAATATAGTGTCATTCTACTCTGCCTAGCAACTTTTGTCAATGTCCGAGGCTTCAGTCAGGAAGCCTTAAACTGAATGCAGTGCAGAGCGGAGGGGCACTATCTTTGCAATTTTGGGGTTAAATGGTTTAACCCCTTGAGGTAAAACGGCACTCAAGATCTCCTGTTCCCATAACAACTTCATTGAGATGATGTTATAGTGCCCACAGTGTCCTTTTAAGCTTTGATTATCTATTGTGTCCATCATGATAACATTTATTTTCCTTTATGATTTAATATATTATAATATATGTTATTATTGTCGATATTTTCAAGGATAAAGGAGTCTTAATAATGTTATTGAAATAGTAAACTAATTAACTGATGGGCCATTGACAGATGCCGCTACTGAAGTGGCAAGAACAGCTGTAATTCTTTCTTCTTTGCATTGTAATATCACAAATCCATGCAAATTGATAGAGCACAATATTCTATGTGGAAATCACTGTCTTAATCTCTGTAATTGTAGCTTTTATGGATTACTGTCTGCTATGTACTGGAACAAAAAAATGCTGCCAAGCTGAAAAGATAATTGTGGAATAAGTGGAATGCCTTGATATCATAATAGAGGATCCATGTATTGTAATTCTAAAAAAGATAGTTTGCAATGTACTTACTTGTCTTGCTAAGTCTTTTTTGCTATCGTTGACTGTATAATTATCTGTTCTCATGAGGTCATGATAAAAAGTTATAAATAATGTTTACCTGCTAAAAGACTTTGCCCTCTGAGAAACACTTATATAAAGGAAAATGACCAGTTGGTGCATTAACAAAATGCAGGGGTTAATTACAATACAGTATAACGTTTTAGATTTAATAGGCTTTCCACATGATCTATCTACACACATTCCCATAGACTTTAATGGTGTCTTATGTACATAAATCATTTGAAAAGGTTTTCTAACAGAATTGAGCAATTTGGAAAGCTTACTAAATGGAGGCCCTAACTGGAGAAATTGGCACAAAAAGAAAGGAGAACTATGGCTGTAATACTCAAGTAAAGCATGTAGATACTTTCATACAAAGTACTGAGCAAAATGGACCATGGGTTTGCAAGCTAAATGAGATTATTGGGAATGAGACAAATGGTTTCCTTAAATCTGCTTGTCAAATGCTGGAAAAAGCCACAACAATGTGCCAGTGACTTCTCATGGTGGGATACTGTACTAAGATGTTAAAATGGTTATTCCAAGTACAATGACCACTTCTTTGATATGGTGCTTGGAGTATGAATGTGCAGTGTTTCAGCTACAGAGAAAATGCATTATGCTGCCAGTGGTGTAACTCTACCTCTGGCAGTGCCATTAGCCAGTCTAATGTTAATTCTCAGGATGCTGGGGACCTACCGAGTTCTCCCCTCAGTAGGTCCTCAGTAACCATTCAAAGCAGAGACTAGGTGAATTGATTGGTCGGACCTGTTTTTTTTTTTTTTTTTTACAAAACAAGACACTGCAAAGTGTAGAATGCACAAATTTCATTAACTTAGTAATTTCAAATGTTATTTTTTAACTTATTTACATTATTAGACTTATGTTTTAAAGTGCCATATGAGGGGGAGGGGTAGCACTAAAACCACAATTTCATCTCAATAAAGAGGTCTGGGTGCATTGACACTGTAGTTTTAACCTTGCAATGTAAAACATAGCATTTGTTTAAAATACAGGGCTAAATACACCTGTGTGAAACTTGGTCTTGGAAACAAATCCTGATGATAGCAGCTTTTAGTTGAAGTAGCAAGGCATTTGGCCACACGTGCCTATTTCCAATCCTATAATGTAAATTAAATCGACTTGGATGCTGACATCCACAAAGAAGCAACAGGAGGCTGCAGCAGAAAAGTCTCTGCACTGGAGACAAGGTGAGTGAACTTTATTTCACTTACATGTCACTGAGCTATGGTGGTGCTCACAGTGCAGTATGGGAAAACCATATTGTTATTTTTGTGACTATCGGTTCCCTTTAAAAATACATTAGTGCAGCACTTAATGTCTAGGTCCACCTTTCTGACAGAAAGTATTATTTTCGAAATGTTAGCCACAATTGTTTAAAAATTGTTTCACCTTGTGGTACTGCATTTTATATTGTTTTTCTTTTCTTACATTAATAAAAACTAAACCTGATTTTTCTTGTATTAAATGGTACAGTAACTCTGGATATGTCTGGATAATGCAGTCTATTGCATTCACGTTTTTGTGGACAGCATCAGCATCAGCATTTTAATTTTATTTAATTTTACAGATAAATTCAGATGAAAGACTTTCACAGAGGGAGAATTTGATTTTTGTCCAAAATACCTTAATGTTATCTTGGCACATTTAATGAAAGTAATACTGAACAAGAGAGTTCTGATTCCCTTGTTCAACACATCTACATCATTTCATCTGTGCATGGTGTTGACATCTAAGCAACTAAGCTGCATTGCTATTAACCATAGTATATCCTGGTTAGTACAATTATATTGGATTAGTTTAGTCTGAAAACTTATTTATTGGACTCTGAATTAAATAAATTAAATTTCAAAAGTTTTGCATAACACTGAATATAGAAATATGTACAGTATAAATGTTTAGAAGAAACTGGCAATTTTTCAGCTTCTCTCTTCCTCTCATCATAGAGATTCCTCTAGCACCTTGAATGTAATTGTGTAATTTTTTTATATAAAACACAGAGTGTGTATATATGAAGTTTTTTTTTAGGAAACCCTATGGATTCACTTGATCTCTTTATGTACTCAGCTTTCCTACCAGTAACACATTGTTAGTGCTCATAACAAATTAATGGTTTACATTAATTGAAAACAGCTTAGAATCTACATTTATTAGGGAGATCAGATGGTATTGCTTACATTCTTGAGGGTCCTTATACTTTTTTAAGATCGGTAATATATTAGCATATAAAAAATTTTTTGGCCCGGAACCCTTTTCCACACTCTCATTATAAGCATTTACTAGATGTTCCGATAATATATCCCTAGAAACCTTATACGATCTATTAGTCAAACCATCTGGGCCAGGGGTTTTAAAATGTTCTAATTTTTCAATGACCTGTTTAGATTCTGCTGTAGTAAGAAGAACAATCATGATGTTGTTTTGTTCCTGTGTTATTTTAGGAAATTGTATGTCCTTTAAATATTTGAATATTTGATGTCCCTCAAGTTGTTTTGGTACATTATATAGCTCTTTATAATAGGTTTGGAATTTTTTGGCTATAGTTTCTGGGTTTTTGTATATTGTCTGATCTTTTTTGATACATGTTATCCTGTTTTTCCCTATTTTCCTTTTAAGCTTATTCGTTAACCATTTCATTTTTTTGTTATCATGGTAAAAATTTATTTTCATTTTCTCTAAATTTTTATTAATTTGTTCCATTTCTATTTCGTTATATTTATCTTTAAGATCATTTCATTGTTTTATCGTTTCACTAGTTAAATGTTATTTTTTTATTTTTAGAGAACTTATAATATTCTATATATAGGTCTTCACTCGAGACTCCCTTTTCTTTTTGAATTTTACTTTTAAGTTTGATAAAATATCCTCTTACTACAGCTTTAAAAGCACACCAGATCATTGCATAAGACATTCCTTCTGTTTTATTTTCTTTGAAATACAGTTCTATTAAGTTTCTAATATATTTTTGATCTTCCATTCTGGAAAGGATATTATCATCCAGGCGCCAAGTATTAAATGTTTATATATATATATATATATATATATATATATATATATTTTTTTTTTTATATCTTAAAAATTATAGCCATGGTCCACCCATGGATTCTCCTTTATTATAATTCTCTGGATTTGTTTACTAAACTATTCTCTCCCAAAACCAGATCAATTCTAGATAACGAATGGTGTACTCTAGAAGGATATGTAAATGAATTTCTTTTTACATGGTAGACTCGCCATATATCCAACAAGTTATTTTCTTTCATAATATTTCTTAGAATGCCAGATTGTTTCGTTAATGGGGTACTTATTTTTCTATTATCTTTAGTTTTTTTTTTATATAATAACGTATCCGGGACACAATTAAAGTCCCCTGTAATAGCTAATATTCCTATTTTAACTTTTTCTACTCTATCCATTATCTTTTTTATATACTTTGTTGATGATATATTTGGCAGATAGAGGTTTACAAAAGTGTATTTTACAGAGTCTGTCTTGCAAACTAGGATTTGATATCTTCCTTTGTTATCTACCTCGGTGTATATTATCTCTTTATTAAGCCATTTTGAGAAGATAATAGCAACTGCCTATATAACTTCTTCAGACATATCATATCTCCATCTAATTTTCCCTTCCCTTTTCCAAAGAGTCTCTTGTATCATGGCTATATCTATCTGTTCCTTTCTGAGTAATTCATATAGAAGTTTCCTTTTAAATGGAGTATTCAAACCTTGTATGTTCATAGAGATGCCCTTCAGAATTATATCCTTCTCATTTACTCCTTATCCCATTCTCAGCTTTCCTCACGGGATCAACACAAAAAACGTCTACACAACACAAACGTTCCCCTTAAAAAATGGAAAACCACATATAATCTCACTTACAAAAGGAGGGGCCTCCATCCCCCTGTTAATGTATTCCTTGATGTAATTCCCCATAATGTCAAGAGTTGAGATCTTCTAAGTAATCTCCAAGCAGTAGTATTTTAAGAGGTTGACCTTAGCCAGCGACTTCCATAATAAATATTCATTTATCCCTTGTTGCCACTTTTGGCCATTAAAACATATATAAGAACTGTAGCAAAGGATATAGAGGTTTAGACATTGAATGCCAACCACAAGAGGAGCATAAAGAAAGGGCTTACCACTTAAATTAAATTATAATTTCCCTTTAAAATAAACACACCCATTTTGATAAAAAAAATATAATTTATCTAACACTATTATATATCACCCTTATAACTGTGTGCTTATTATCTTTTGTTTATAAATAACTTTCTCTCTTATCTCACCCCCTTTCAACTTCATCCACCTAAAAAGTGTTTTTTTCCCCTTTTTTTCTCTTTCCTTTCCATATCTAACATAAACTAAAAGTGCTATATATTTTGTGGTCACTCTTTTTTTTGTGTAAATTTGTGCCCTTTTCATTTCCCTTTATATATTTCCATTTTTCCTTTCTCTTTTTCTCTCTTTATTTTCCTTTCTTTATATCTGTGCTGCTCACACTCTATATTGTGTGATTCACTTACATTCACACGTCTATTCACCATATACATTATTCCCAATCTATATTTATATATGTTTACAAAAAAAGTGTTTCTTCCCCGTCCTCTTGTTACACTTATTTCTGTGACTTGCTCTACAGAATCTGTTGGCGCTATATAAATGGCAATAATAATAATAGTATGTTACTTTTAGTGTCCTGTGCAAACAAAAAAAAAGGTATTTTTTTCTCTTCCCTTTCCCATCTCTTCATGTTCCTCTAAATGGCACCCTTTTAGCATTTTAATCTTTTTATTTTATTTGTTCTTTTGTCCATTCCTCCAATTCCCTTGCCTCATCGAACATTCTCCTTTTGTCTTTCCAGAATACTGTTATCGTTCTGTTAGGCCCCCAGTGGTATTTTATATTATGTTGTTTAAGTGGCATCAGGGCTGGGGCAAATTTTTTTCTCTGCATTCTTTTAACCCCTTAAGGACACATGACATGTGTGACATGTCATGATTCCCTTTTATTCCAGAAGTTTGGTCCTTAAGGGGTTAAATGATGAGAGGTCTTGATATAATGTGATTTTTTTAAATCTTTCTTCTATTATCTTCTTAGTTCTATTTGCTTGGATGATTTGCTGTTTTGTTTGTAAAGAGTATAAGGAGACCACCATATCCTCCGGGCATGAATCTAGGATATTTTGCGGTTTTCTCACCATGTATTTTCAATCGCCATCTTGATTTTGTAGGTAGATATTTAGTGCTGCCAAAAAATCCAATAAAAATGATTTTATCTTCTCATGGGTAATGTCCTTAGGTATATTTTTTTTAGTCTGATATTTTTTATTCTTTGTCTGTCCTCAATTTGATTTAATCTGTGTTCTAAATTATTGATATCCATTTGCATTCTTTCTTGCTCCTCAATTGCTGCTTTATACTGAAATTCTATTTTTTTATATTTTTCTTCTATTTTATTAGTTTCATACCAATCTATTCTATTTGTTGTTTTAATTGACATGTACTACTACTTATTTCCTTTTTAAATGTTTCTGTTTAATTTTCCAGATTTATTTTAATAAATTCTTGTAAATTAGATGATGAGTTTCTTCTCTCCTCCATAAGAGATTCTTCAAAAAGTGAATTATCAACATATTTTGAGAAGAGAAAAAGACAGACATTTGTTTATCTTGTTTGCTATCCTTTTTAGTTATTTTCTTTGTAGTAGCCATTTTCACTACTTAGTTCACCAATCCCTCACTTGTTTTTCCTATTTCCTTTCTCTTTTCCTTTTTCCTTTTGTATTCCCTTTTTACTTCACCTTTCTAGTTCATATAAACTATTGTAATTCCAATCTTAGGCTTTTGCAGTTGTCATCATCCTTAGGGTTTTGTTTTAACTTAGGTATAGATTTTTTATTTATCACAATTTTATAATTAAATTTGCAACTGCCTTTTCCTTTAGGTTTTCCACATATATAATTAAGCAAATGTTGAACCGTTCACTTTCTCTCTGTTTATATACAGATTATTTATATACTCTGTTTATATACAGATGAAGTTTGTGAGTATTATATGTTTTCAAATTACTAATATATCTCTGTATTCTTTGTAGAATCCCATAATTTTTTTTACTCATATGGATTTTTTGATTATACTTGCTTTTGGTGTTTTCCATTCATTTTACAACACAGGATGGTTTCCAGCTTATTTTTCTGGATATATATTTTCTGTCCCTCTGCTTTAGAGACTTTTCAAGTGGAGACCTACAACCTGCGATCTCCTGTTATCCTGCAGCAAGAGTTCTTGTTATGAACTTATATCTTTCGACTCCTCAAACACCTCTGCTCGGACGCCACTACCTCGTGGCTGCTTTTCCTCTGCTGGTCCATCAACCCCCTAAACCCCGCCTCCTGGTGCGTGACCACGTCACATCATCACATCCTCCCCCTTGGCTAGGGACATATTATACTTGAAAATCACTTTCAATTCCCTGAATTCTTACTGAATAACTCTGTAAAAATCTTGGGTTGTCCTCTGACCTTTTTTTTATACTTTCCTGGCTTCACCTTGATTGACCATATTTATCAAATGACTCATGTGAGTACAGACTGTGAAGAATGGATTGTTATTGTTTAATTTATACAAATACATTTTAGCAGTATGGTAGCATATATTGCAGACTCATGATCTTGTAAAAGGCTAAAACAATATAAAGGTTTAAGTTAGGACAAAGCCATATGTAGCCTTTCAATCAAAGGGTAAATAAGACACCTTTATAATCATTCTTAAAACTTTGCTGGAGCTAACGACAGACAGTGCTAACTAAAGCATCTACTGACTACAGCTGTACAGTACATGACATCATATAGCAAGGAACAAGTCAAGAGCCACTGTAACCTTTTTGGGGAAAAGCAAATTGTATAGAATCAGTTCAAGGATAGCTGGCAATTAACGGTTATCATCTAGAGCAGGGGTTACCAACCAAATCCTCAAGTTCCCCAATACCAGTCCAGGATTTAGGGATTACCCTGGTATGTCTAAAGTGTTTTTTTTTTCTTTCTAAAAACACCTTAGACACCACTAGGTGATCCCTAAATCCTGGACTGGTAGGGGCTACTTGAGGACTGGGTTGGGAACCATTGATCTAGAATAATCAACTATTTCTAAAATAAACTTGCAACAGGATCTTGGTCTTCTAAACACTATAAGCTAGGAATAATCAGGGTGAGAAGTCTGTTGGTAAAGTATATCATACCTGAAGGGAGCAAGAGTGTCCTATGTTGAAGGACATGCAAACT
This sequence comes from Pelobates fuscus, assembly GCF_036172605.1. Lineage (NCBI taxonomy): Eukaryota > Metazoa > Chordata > Amphibia > Anura > Pelobatidae > Pelobates > Pelobates fuscus. The sequence continues at coordinate 141,911,730 of NC_086320.1, forward strand.
GACATCCTGGGGACTCGTCCGGGAAATTAATGCGTGGGGCCAGAAAACCAGCACAGACCAGCTCCTTGTTATGGTTTATATGATCACAAACTCCAGTAAAATCAAATATGACAGAAACTATTTAGAACCGTATTGTAAACATACTGATGCTGTGCTAATCAATGTGTGACATCACCACAACCTGATCAACCCTCCACTCACCCTGTTTTCCAACTCTAGTAAAAGTTAGTGTCTCCTAGTAATCCTCCGCAGTGGGCACACTGACCGTGACACTCCAATTGGTGGTAATGTCCCTTTAAAATCCACCAGTTTATATTTATTTCACTTCATATGGTATATTTACTTTAGATCACATCAGTTTACATTTGATTCACTTTTATTTAGTATATTAACTTTACATTGCATCATTTTATATTTGATTCACTTTTATTTAGCATATTAACTTAAATTCCAGTAATAACAATAAACTTTAGCAAAGTTAGCTTGTTTTGTTTATGGGGGGAAAAAAGGAAACTTGACACTAATTAACACAATGAATTTAAAGCTTAGCATTATAATTTAGTCTTCATGAATCATTCTGAACATATGGGATCTGGTTAATCCTGTAATATTTTGTTTGTCAAATACAAGTAAAAAGACAAAAATAAGCTTTTTTTAACTGGTTTCCAGGATAAAGTGTAGAGTTATAATTAAAAAGCTGTATGAAATAATTGTGCACAAGTCTTTTTCAAAGACTGTTACCATTTCTATGAGTTCGTAGAACATGTCTCCTGCTAGTTTTCAGCTCCTCTATGGTAGAAAATAAGTTAATAAAAACAAAAAGAAAACAACATAATACATTTTTCTCTTTTGTGAAAAGCACAAACTATGAAATAAAATCTGAATTACCAAATAAATGCCATAAATATCCTAATATTTAAAGTAAAACCTTCAAAACCCATATATTTCCTTCTTTGGCTAATTAGACCATATGCAACATGTCTATACCTTGTTGATGTAATATAATAAAATAAAGGTTTAGTGCAACATCCGACAACTCTGAAACGGCTGTATAACATAAATATTAAACAATGAAAAATAAATAAAATACATAATATCCCTCTTTGAGGGTTCACAATACCCTCATATGCTCAATGCATGCACCAGCACTAAAAATTTGTAAAAATTCAAAATTATTATTGATGTCACAATATGATGGAGTCCTACTGTTTAGGGGAATAGTTCACTTATTCACTTATCACTTCTTAATATCCATGAGAGTTTGGTAGATTTAAACAGGGATCCTTTCAGGGTTGGTGGCCAGTAATCTGTTACAAAGCCCCAACATGCACTGGAGCCTGCAAAGGGTACTGTAACACTATGTGATCAGATTTGGAACCATATTACATTGCAGATCTATGACCTCATGGGCCCCTTACAAGTACAGCTTCCCCCCATGGACTACCACTCCAGGAGTAAGTTGTGCCCATTCACTTTCTCACAGCACTCAAAGCCGCACATGAGGAAGGAACAGTATAGCACAGCCCACTTAGCAGAGTTTCCAGCTGATGCCATATCTGATGCCAGATCTATGCTCGGCCACTCTATGCACAAAAATGTATGCATAGAGGAGGATGGCTTGAATTACTTAAATTTGAATATCTGTCAGTGTGACAGGGCAGTGTTTCTATGTGTCTATTACTGTGTGCATATCAGTGTGGGTGTGCTTTTATGTTTGTCTGCGCATGGCTGTCAGCATGTGGGTATGTTTTTCAGTGTGTGTGTCTGCCTGGCAGTGGTCTGGCAGTATCTGTGTTTGTATGTGTTTGACATTAAATGTGGGTGTGTGTTTTTGTATGTCTATCTGGCAGTTTGTCTATAGGTTTGTGTACCTGTGTGTATGTCTGTAATGTCTATGGGTGTGAGTGTGTTTCTATGTGTTAGGGAACATATTAGAATCAGAGTGTGGGATGGTGGGGGCCAAGCCACTCCTTTTATAACGAGCTCCAACTGTTGAATTATGGCAGCCCTGGCTGTACCCCTGTACCCCTGGCTGGATACCTCTGCCAAGGACCGCTTCCTAACTGGAACAGGGGACAAACTGCAGCACTTTTGCCCACAGTCACCATGACTTTACTGGGGTCCTGGATCCACTCCCTTCTGGAGCCGAATGGGGAACTCGCTCTATCCACCCCCAGGCACTGGACGACAGTCTTGGAAACTCTAGTCCTTACAAGGACTTTCGCCATTGAATCTTCCACACTGGAACAGTGATTAGTGATTAGCCCTTTCCCCTTCCAGTAACCAGACAAAACATAGTTCTGGGAGTACAAGCTGGAATGTTTTAATCTGGCTGGATGGCCTGCTTTTATACAATATCAGACACAGTTAAGCACGTCCCTGACACTCCCACACAAACAGGATAATTCCTCTCCTGTGCCTTCGCGATAATTGATTCAGGAACTGAACTAACTCAATTATCTCCAGGCACAGAAAAACATACAATATTACAAAATACCTTTAAACACATAAAAAACCCACAAAAGTTGCATCACCTCATAGCCCCGATCCGGGTGACCAACATATTCAAAAATCACCCAGACTGGTTCAGGAGTTCGGGATTTTCATGGAAGTCATAATTTTGACCGACCGTGCACAGGGTCCTATGCCCAAAATAATTCTTTGAAATCAGTGCCAATGGTCGGTCAAGTTCGGTAGTCTTTTATAGGCTTCCCTGCAGGGCCCATAGTCTGTGGGCAGGAGGCTGGCAAGCAGGCATCTCCAGGAGCTTGTGGCAAACTCACATGGGAAGGGGAGTTTGTCACAGTTACTATGACCCTTTTTTTTTCTTTATTATAACCTATCGGTCACTTTTGAAGTTGTCCAACCCTTATTTAATTAACCCTTTAAGGATGGAGGCAATTCTACAAATTCTGATCAAACTAAAATGTAAACAAAGCCTAGAATTTGAGCTATATGTTTAAAATGTATCTCTTAAATATAAAGTGCACCCACATGAATTATATATTATTTTGTTCAGGACTTTTATTTTGCATCAAATATTTTGATATGAAACTGTGAATGTCATAATACTTTTAGCTTTTACTTCAGTAAAACACACATATTTGTATTCAGCAATGTTTTATGGGGTTTTGGAATGTTACAGGGTCAAATGTAGAACTTTCTGCTTTTCAGTTTTTACACAATACTATTTGCCAGATCAACTTGCTGGGCCTCATTACATCTATCGCAATATGTGTTGATGCTGATGCCACATGTAATTTTTGTACATAAAAGTGCCCTCTTCTAAAAGCAGAAGTAGTAGTGGTTACATTAACCCTTTGATCTAGAAAATACAAGAAACCTTCAGCATGAATTATTTTAATCGACTGCTCCATTTCTAAATGTAACACATTGTAATATTTTTTTTAGGAAATCTAGCTTTGAAGTTCAGTTCAACTAACATTACATTATACATTTATTAAATTTTTTTAGCACCCTATATGTTCCACAGCTACTTTAACCCCTTAAGACCGGAGGGCGTACTATTACGCCCTATTCCAAGCGGCTCTAAACGTCGCAGGGCGTAATAGTACGCCCTCCGTTTTTTTTTACTTACCTGGTCGCCGGCGATCCCACACCGGTGATCGCGGTTGGGAGGACTCCCAGGGAGCCCCCCGCGGCACATCCGTCCTCCTTCAGCCCCCCGGCCATGTGAGGGTGAGGTCCTTGTGAGGACCTCACAATCACATGGCCGGGTTAGCTGCCTGGTGAATTGCCAGCAGGGGGACTAAAAGTGTAAAAAATAAATAAATATATATATATATATATATATACTTAGATCATATATATATATATATACATATATATATTATATATATATGATCTAAGTATATATATATATATATATATATATATATATATATATACACATGTACATTCACAAACATACACTGTCTAGGTGTATTTTACTATTAATATATATATATATATATACAAAAAATGGAATGGTCCATGCACTCTTGCTCAAAAGATAAATAGTATAAATGTTACTTGCCGGGTGCCACTTCCCATGGGGTTGTAGATAGAATCAAACCAGGAATAATTGGGTTGCACTCACGGTCTTAGATAAAAAGTTATAAATTTATTCCATGAATTGATGCAAAATCGACGTTTCGGTCCTCTCAGGGACCTTCCTCAGGATCAAATGACATACCCTTAAGGGGTTAAAGGAGCATTACATGGTTAATAATAGAGGGGTGAGTAGCCACTTTGTTATTAACCATCACAAAATCATTTGTTTTAACTTATTTATTACATCATGTATTTATTTATAGATTAATTCCTTAATGCAGTCCCCCTCTGACAAATCAGCAACCCTCCGCAGACAGGCAAAGGATCTGCCTGCCTGGAATCCATTGTTAATGCCTCAAAATAGTATATGTAAATATAATAGTGTCCCTTTAAGTTCCAATAAGAATATAAAAACCAGGCTATACACCAAATTCTCAACAGACTGTGTGTGTGTGTGTGTGTGTGTGTGTGTATGTATATATATATATATATATATATATATATATATATACAAAAAATGGAATGGTCCATGCACTCTTGCTCAAAAGATAAATAGTATAAATGTTACTTGCCGGGTGCCACTTCCCATGGGGTTGTAGATAGAATCAAACCAGGAATAATTGGGTTGCACTCACGGTCTTGGATAAAAAGTTATAAATTTATTCCATGAATTGATGCAAAATCGACGTTTCGGTCCTCTCAGGGACCTTCCTCAGGATATGTCATTTGATCCTGAGGAAGGTCCCTGAGAGGACCGAAACGTCGATTTTGCATCAATTCATGGAATAAATTTATAACTTTTTATCTAAGACCGTGAGTGCAACCCAATTATTCCTGGTTTGATTTTATATATATATATATATATATATATATATATATATATATATATATATATATATTAATATCAAATTAAACGTAGACTGATACTGGTTAAATATATATTTAATTATTGTTATATATATATTTATATATAATATACAAATTTTTTAAATACGTTAATAAATAACTTAAAAAATATTAAAAAATGTATGTTATTTGTGTTATTTCGTTCTAACTGTAGTGTGATATTAATATATATATATATATTTATATCAAAATACACGTAGAACGAAATAATATATATATCTATATACATAAATATATACGTATATATCACTATATATATACCTATATATAAATACAAATATTTGTAAAAAATGATATATATATATATATATATATATATACATATACGTATGAAATGGAAAACATTTTGCAAAGATATGGCCAACATATTCAGAGATAACTTCGTTTCATCGATGATGTTTTGATTATATGGACAGGAGGGCAACCAAGATTACACCAGATGGTTGAAGGCCTGAATAATCTTGTATCACCAATAAAATTCACATACCAGTTGAACGATCAACAAATTGATTTTTTGGATCTACGGATCTATGTTACCAAGAATAAACTGGGATACACTCTCTTCTCAAAACCTACTGATCGCAATACGATCTTACATGCCACTAGTTTCCACCCTCAGAGTTTGAAAAACTCATTACCTGTGGCACAGTTTGCCAGGGTAATACGCAATAACTCAGACCCAAAGAATGCGGAGACACAGTTATTGAATATGTCCGAGAAGTTCATGGAAAGAGGGTACTCTAAATACTCCATACAGACAGCACTGTCTAAAGTAAATGAGCCAAGGACGACCAGACCATTGAGTATGGGGATAGGTGATAGATTTATCTTCCCTCAGACGTTGCATACTCAATCCCAGGACATGGCATCGGTGATACGAGCCAACTGGGAAACTTTGATGAAAGATTCCTCTCTTCCTATCCAATTCAAGCAACCCCCGGTGATGAGTTATAAAAGGGGTAAAAATTTGAGAGACTTTCTGGTACATACAGATCAATTTTCTCATACACAGGAACAGATATCCAATAAAAATGTAGGATGTGTACGGTGTCTAAACTGCATGGCCTGTAACAATATGATTCCAGGGAAAGTATTCCCACACCCGAGAACCGGGAAAACATATAAAATTCGTCATAGGATTACGTGTACCACAACTCATGTGGTGTATCGGATCATATGTCCATGCGGTTTAAATTACATTGGAAAGACGTCTAATGATCTTAGAGAACGGATGAGAGGACATCGATCAGCTATTCGATTAGCAATACTGAGTGGATCAGCCACTACTCCGGTTGCCAGACACTTTCTAGAAGCAGGACATACTTTACCATCACTCCGCTTTATGGGCATTGACCACGTACCACTATCTCCTCGGGGGGGCAATCGGGACATTCAGCTCCTCAAAAGAGAAGCGTATTGGATTTATACATTGGGGACTTTATCCCCGCATGGACTCAATGAAAAAAAAACGCTATACCGTTTCATCCCGAGACGGTGAATGTTATATTTGCTTTGGTTACATTGTATACTCTGACCTGTTTTATTATATTACATGTGTCGCTATTTGATGCTGCCTGCATTCTTCGTATTATGAATTTTTGCAAATCGAAGTAAGAGGATTTTTTCTCCATATTCTACACAAGTTATGATCTCATGTACATTATTATTTTTGTCTATATAGCTTGCTACACTTACTGTGTTAACATTCTTTTTGGTGAGCTATTGGTTCTCCGATATGAGAGGTAGAGGCACTTGGGGTCCGCATGCACACATTTTACTTTTACTTTTATTTTTTATTTTTATTTTTTACTTTCGTTAGTATATATTTTTCCTTTCAGTTAGGATTCCAGCGGACTCAGGTCTCTCTACCTGCCTCTGTCTTCCTGGGCACTGGCCTTGGCTTGTAAATAGTTCTGTATATATGTATGTATTGTTTTTTTAGGCTCTATTACGTACTTATAGATACCTTCACGGTGATTTATTACTTAAGCTCATCTATTGAGCAACACTCACTTTCCAATCTCCTCCTGCAGGGGTTAATAGTATCACACTCTGTTGAGTGCACTCTTTCGGGAATATATGGAGTGGCTGGAGCTGTTGCACCGAGGCACTGAACAAGACCGGTTAAATTGAGTGCGGGGCACTTGGATCCTATATATACATATATATATATATATATATATATACACACATATATATATATATATATATATATATATATATATATATATATATTAATTCTACATATATATTTATGTAATATTTTACATAATTAGGTATCTTAATTAATTACAATTAGCGGGACCTGGCTGACAACCCATGCCGAAAGTATAGGGAATTTAATTTGCTAGCACTATATTTAACCTTATAACTTTCCAAGACACCATAAAACTTGTACATGGGGGGTACTGTTTTACTCGGGAGACATCGCTGAACACAATTATTAGTGTTTCAAAACAGTAAAATGTATTACAACGATGATATCGCCAGTAAAAGTGAAGTTTTTTTGCATTTTTCACGCACAAACAGCACTTACACGGACGATATTATTGCTGGGATACGTTTTACTGTTTTGAAACACAAATATTTGTGTTCAGCAAAGTCTCCCGAGTACAACAGTACCCCTTATGTACAGGTTTTATGGTGTTTTTAAAAGTTACAGCGTCAAATATAAGGCTTCATTTTTTCACATTAAAATTCGCCAGATTGGTTACGTTGCCTTTGAGACCCTATGGTAGCCCAAGAATGAAAATTACCCCTATGATGGGATACCATTTGCAATAGTAGACAACCCAAGGTATTGCTAATGGGGTATGTCCAGTCTTTTTTAGTAGCCACTTAGTCACAAACACTGGTCAAAATTGGCGTTTTTTGCATTTTTCACACACAAACAAATACTAACGCTAACTTTGGCCAGTGTTTGTGACCAAATGGCTACTAAAAAGACTGGACATACCCCATTTGCAATACCTTGGGTTGTCTACTATTCCAAATGGTATGCCATTATGGGTGTAAATTTAATTCCTGGGCTACTATACAGTCTCAAAGGCAACGTAACCAATCTGGCGAATTTCAATTTCAAATGTAACGTGCTATATTTGACCCTGTAACTTCCCAAAACACCATAAAACTTGTACATAGGGGGTACTGTTTTTCACGTGAGACTTTGCTGAATACAAATATGTGTATTTTATTGCAGTAAAAGCAAACAGTAGTATGACATTGACAGTTAAAATGTCATGTAGAACAAAAAAATAACAACATTTCATATTTTCTCCCATTTTTTCATATTAAATTATGTTTCATAGCTAAATATTTGATATTAAATGAAAGCCCTGTTTCCCCTGAATAAAATGATATATAATAAGGGGGTGCATTTAATATGAAAGAGGTGAATTACGGTTGGACATACATATAGCGCAAATGCCAGGTTTTGTTTACGCTTTGTTTTGTTCACATCGTGTACATTTGGCTCAGTCCTTAAGGGGTTAATTGGAGCCAGTATTATTATTGGTATGTTATTATTTATATAGCACCAACAAATTCCACAGCGCTTCTCAAGGTGGACGAACAAACATGTAGTTGTAACCAGACAAGTTGGACATACAGGAACCGAGGGGTTGAGGGCCCTGCTCAATGAGCTTACATGCTAGAGGGAGTGGAGTAAAATGACACAAAAGGAAAGGATAGTATTAGACTAATGACAGTTGCATGAGAGAGGAATCAGTCAGGAACTATTAACAGTTAAATTGATACTCTTTTATGAAGAAGTGGATTTTTTATTATTTTTTTGAAGGAGTGGAGACTGGGTGAGCATCTAACGGAGAAGGGAGGTTTTACAGGAACGGTGCAGCCCTCAAGAAGTCTTGAAGGCAAGCAGAGGTTGTAGAACAGACAGAAGATAGACGTAAGTCTTCAGCAGAGCGTAAGGGCCTAAACGGGACATTCTTATGTATTAGGGAGGATAGATAGGTGGGAGCAGCATTATGTAAAGATTTGAAAGCAAGAACCCGAATTTTAAATTAAGCCCTATATCTTACAGGAAGCCAATGTAGGGACTGACAGAAGGGTGAGGCGTGAGAGGTGCGGGCAGACAGGAAGATGAGCCTCGCTGCCGCATTCATTATGGACTGTAACGGCGCATGTTGGGAGCAAGTAAGACCACAGAGAAGCAGATTACAGTAGTCAAGGCAAGAAAGGACAGTGGAATTGACCAGCACCTTAGTCGCATCTGGCGTTAAGTAGGGTCGGATGCGCCCAATGTTTTTGAGATGGAAGCGGCTGGATTTGGAGATAGACTGAACATGAGGCGTGAAGGAGAGGTCAGAGTCAAAGAGAACACCTGGGCAGCGAGCCTCTGTGGTGGAGCTGATGTTAGTACCCTTGACTTGGAGGAAGACAAACACAGGAGTAGAAACACTTGAGGGAGGAAATGCCAGAATTTCAGTTTTGGTCAAGTTGAGTTTAAGGAAGTGGGCAGCCATCTAGTTAGAAATAGCAGAAAGGCAGTCAAAGACACTAGTCAAGAGAGATGGGGGGGAGGACAGATAGATTTGTGTGTCATCCTCATAGAAATGATATTGGAAGCCAAAGGAACTAATGAGTTTACCAAGGGAGGCAGTATAGATGGAGAACCGTTAGGGACCAAGGACTAAACCTTGGGGGACACCAACAGAGAGGAGTTGGGGAGAAGAAGCAGAGCCAGAGAAAGAAATACTGAAAGAGCTGTGGGAGAGGTAGGAGGAGCACCAGGAGAGAGCAATATCTTGTACACTGAAATTGCGGAGGATGAGAAGCTGTTGATGATCAACAGTCTCAGAAAGGTCAAGGAGAATTAGGATAGAGTAGTGACCATGAGATTTTGCAGCTTGTACATCATTGGATACTTTGGTCAGTGCCGTTTCCACAAAGTGCTTAGCGCGGAAACCAGACTGAAGTGAGTCTAGCAGAGAGTTGGACTCGAGGAAGTCTGTCAATCTGGCATACACCACTCTTTCAAGGATCTTGGATGCAAATGGCAGTAGCGAGATAGGACGGTAGTTAGACGGTAAGTTAGGGTTAAGGTTGGACTTCTTCAGAATTGAGTTACACTTGCATGTCCAGAGGAGATAGAGAGATTGAGAATTTTAGTGAGAGGTAGAGAAAGAGAAGAAGACAGAGTACAGATGAGATGTGAGGGAATTGGATCTAGGGAGAAGGTGGTGGGAGGATTGGAGCAGAGCAGAAACCTCTTTCACTGTAGAGGGCGCAAATGAACATAGAACAGCAGAGGGAGTGAGGTTAGGGGAGTATTGTAAGGGGAAGAAGAAAGATAAGAGATCTCTTCCCTGAATGTAGAGATCTTGTCAGTGAAGCGAGTTGCAAAGTCTGCGGTGGCCAAGTTAGTAGGTGGATGAGGAACAATAGGGCGAAGAAGAGATTAAAATGTGTGAAATAGTCGATTGGGTTCGCGGGAGAGTGTGGTTATAAGGATATTGAAGTAATTTACTTTTGCAGAGGAAAGAGCCAAGCTGTATGAGCACAGCATACATTTATAGTGGAGAAAGTCAGACTCACATTGACACTTTCTCCAATTTCTCCAACAACTTTCAGCAGTTCTGGAGCATTTTTGGAGATATCAAGTCAGCCTTGTTGGGTTGTTGTTGGGGGGGCGCTTGCTGCGTTTATATGTAGGAAGTGCCATGATGTCTAATTGAGAAGAGAGGGTGGAATTGTAGAAGGAGGTTGCAGAGCTAGGACAGAGTTTGGAGATTAATGGAGAAATACTTTAGGTCAAGACATTGGAGGTTTCTGTGAGATTGATGTTCAAACGGTGGTGTCAAAAGTCAGCAGATGGTGGTCAGATAGAGGAAAAGTAATATTGGAAAGATTAGAGGTGGTACAGAGATCAGCCTCTTCTCATGACATGGCAGGTAGGGGAATGTCTACTAAATACGAGAGTCATGTTGATCACCATAGGTCTTTTTATTTTATTTTTTTAATGTGGTCACTGGCTAGCAAGCACTGGCCAGCTGCTACCTGATTAATTTTAGTGCCTATAGAAGAAAATAGTAAAGTCTAAACCACAAAACAAATGAAATGGCTTATCCTTTGAATGTTCTGTTTGTTTTGTGATTCTACAATTAGCCAATTTGGTATCTTGGATGAATCAGCGATTGTCTGAAATTCTGATGAATCCCAATTTCTCTAAAACTAAATGCACACGTTTACTGATGATCAAATTTGAGATAAGAAGGTGTAACGGATCGACGGGCACCTCCATTGAAGGATGCTCCTAGCGCTTCCTGAGGACTCCAAGCACTGCAGCAGACACCACAACCACCGAACCGGAGAAGTATCCGAATGCTCTCAAGCATATGAATGCTGTAAACAGCTAAACAGGAAAAGCATACAATCAGCTTACACTCCTGGCAATCAGCATACAATCCAATTCCCCCAAAAACGAGACGACACTTCGTTTTGAGGTCAAGCAGAACTGACTGTACTGGCACATACAGCCTCTTTTATTCACAATCCACAAACATAGTACTGCCCACAGGGTTTTGAAATACAACCAATCAATCCGTACAATACACACAGACACTCCCACACAAAATCCTCCCCTCTGCCTGTGATATGATTACTGAACACAATAGGTAATATAATTATCACAGGCAGAGAAATACAGTTTTTACAAAATATGAATAACTACCAAAATATACATGTCATTCACATACATTTTCAGAATCAGCATGCTTGAAATATACACATACTCAAAAATCAGGGCAATCGGTTCAGGGGTTAAAAAGTTAAGGGAAAGTCCTATTTGACCAAATGAAGCATGGCTTTTCTGCCCAAAACCAGTTCCACAGAGTCTTCTATCCTGGAGATAATTGGGAAGTAATCCAATTATCTCCAAGGACAGAGACAAAACTCCATTAGCCACATGGTAGCAACATATAATAAAATACAATATGCCCAAATACTGTATTTAAAGAGCTAAATCTCCCAGGGGCTCTAGTCAGCAGGCAGGAGGCGGGCAAACAGGCTTCTCCAATGCCCAGTGGCGAGGTTGGTTTCGCCACAGAAGGAATTTTACTTCTTGACACCCAACTGGAAATTACCTTTTTATGATCCTTTGGATGAGCAGCAGAAACAGGTATGGGTATGACTATGGATATGGGAATAAAATCTTTTAACTTAATTAACTGTGTGAATATGTTACAAACATCTTCATTCAGATAGGGCCATTTGTTAGTGTAGATAAAAATGAATTTGTTGCCTTCTTCCATCTCACACTGTAATACCATTTACTTTCACCTAGTATGTACTTTTTCTTTTGAAATATTTCCTCATCCAGAATCAATGTGACTTCTATTTATAAATGCCATCTGTGTTTTTGGTATTATTAAAACCATCTTCCTTATCAAAACAATTCTACAATACAGTTTGTAAAATTCTTGGATCAGTTTCTGTGAATCTTTCATCAGTTACATTGTTATTTCATTACAATGTTTACTGATATCAACTTTTTGTTTGAATTTCAAATAAACATAGGTCATTGTGAAATGTTTAATTGTTTTGCATACCCAGATACAGATGGGTTACTTTTCTAGCTCAATATCATGTGGCACACATTTAGATTTAACTTGAAATCACAAAATTCCGGACTGAGTATAGTATGGATTTTCTATTCTCTACTCTCCACCTCCTTCATACATTTCCTATCTTATATATGCTATTAAAGTTTATTTGAACTGTTTTACAGATGTATTTAATAATGATAGTGGTTGTAACTACATAGAGTATAATAATAATAATAATAATAAAAAAATCATAATTTTGGTTATTACGTACACATTTGCTATGTGTTTTGCATGCCGTTGTCTGCATATGTGTGTGTGTGCATGTATCTGTATACAGGATGCATGTGCTTGTAGGAACATAATGTTTAGAGGGATGATTGAGGGGAAATGTAACATGTTCTGTAATTGTCCAGAGCTGCACTATAATCTTTTTTGCCAATAAGAACAATATCTGAGACTGCCCCTGTATCACTGAATAACAAATGATGGGATAAAATAAATACATTTTAAATCTGTTTCCCCCTATCTTTTTTATATACATACACACTATATTTTTCTCTATGTTTGTGACTTTAAATTTAATCTTGTGTTGCTGAAAATGAAATGTACTTTTCAGCAACCAAGCCGATTTGAAAAATTTGCGTACAATATGTTTTACCAGGAATGGCGTAATATTTATATATTTCAGGTTTCTCACATCTCAAAATATCTAGTATAATCTGGTAGGGAGAGGTGCAGGAATAACTAAAAATAACAGAATGGCACTTGAAGCATGTACATTAAAAACACTTTTTCTAGTTTGTCTTTATGATACATGGCAAAAGGGCATTATCATAATCTATTCTAGATAGTATTGTTTGGCGATGAAGAAAACAGCAGTGAGGAAATCTAGACATTTAACTGCTGGTCCAATTATATTTACATTTCTGATAGATGCAGATACACATTTGTTTGAAAATGCAGTTTTCAGTACGTTATACTTGAAAACAATGATGCTACATTATAACTGAGACAAATACTATTTTCTGTGTTCATTGGTACTCTGCACAGTTTGTTAAATGATTGTTACATTTTACATTCAAATCAAATCTAATAATTTTAATATCTCAATGGGTACTTTTACAATTTAATTTTGTTGTAGGTGTGTTTTCTCATAACATTTTACCAAAATGTATTCAAATGTCTACAGGGGTTAAGTTTTAAATTATAATTTTATGATGAACTAAAAATGTAATTTACAAAATGTAGGCAAAATAACTTTTTTTAGGCATGTTTTTGTCCATAATTTTGCAAAAATAATTTAAAAATTACTGATGTCTTTACTACTGGATTTGGTTAGGAAGGAGTGTTACAACCAGCATGGGTAGGATATTAATATTCAAATAAAACCACAATACACATAAATGTAAACATTTAAACAAATATTTGCAAGTATTTTGTGTTACAAGAACACAAATGAATAACATGATTAATGAATAACACAAATCCAAAACAAACATGGAAACAATGGGTAACAAGGCAATGGGCAGTGTGGAGGAGCCTACTTGCCAGCCTCCTGCCTAAGGACTATGGACCCTGCCAGATACACTGCAAAATACACTTTAAAAGGCTCTGTTCGTGTGATTTGGGATTATATTGTTCGTGAATCGAACAACCGCACACAACCTGTGTGCTTGTTAAGCCCAATTGACATCTTTTAACGAGTTCCACCGCACTATTCTAATTATTCGTCTGGGTGGTTGCAATTCATATGAACAACCATGAGGTGGCGGACATCTTGTCCGCATGAACACAGGCAGTGGTGTTTGGTCGTCGAGTTAATGGAACTGAAATCGGACACTGAAACTCCTGAAATGGACTTCCATCATCGCCTGTGTTCAGTTCAATACAACTTAGAAGGGCACTATTTGGTGGAATCCTTCCCACGAACAAAGTAAATAAGTTTGGTAGTTTGTTAATTTTTAACCCCTGGAACCCCTGAACGGATCTGGGTGATTTTTGGATATGTTGGTCACCCAGATCGGGGCTATCAGGGGATGTGAGGATTATGGGGCTTTATGTGTTTTGGAGGTACTTTTGGGGTGTCTGAAAAATGTGTGTTTTCTGTGCCTGAAGATAATGAGTTTGTACAGTTCCTGACTCAATTATCTCTCATGTACATGGGAGAGATTACCCTGTGATTCTGTTTAGGAAACCCCTTGCACAGGCTATTGTATAAAATGCTGTGTGTGGCCCTGAATAAAACAGATTACTTCCCAGCATTAAGCCTCAGCTCATGTGTGGGGGGGATTGCTATACTGCTCTTTGAATTACTATACCTGCTTGGAGGAGAGGTCTTCTCATTGGGAGCTGGATCCAGGTGTTGGACCAAGGTGGGAAGGAATGGCGAGACCCCAGCCTAGCTGCGGTGGTTAGGGGGGGGCTTCAATGCTGATGGTGCCTGGGCGGTACTTATGGTACTTGGAGATTATTGGAAACCGCGATCTGCAGAGGTACCCAATCGGCTCTGGCCTTCGGCCTTCAGGATACAAGGGAGCAGGGCCTCTGGGACTGTGGCCTTCAGGATACAGGGAGCAAGGCCTCAGAGAAGGAAAGGTTCAGGTGATACAGAAAGGGACTTTGCTCAAGGAGCAAACCAGAGTAACAAAGTAGTATCAGAGAAAATATGTCAGAACTTTAGAGGAGCTATCATGCAGATTTCATGAGGGGAAATATCAAATAAAACTGTAGTTGGCAGAAATTGAGGTTTTATAGTTACCCTTACAAGGCAGATACAGTTTCTCTAATGGCACAGTGTCACTATTATTTATTTATTTTATTATTTATTTATAAAATATTTTCCCAGGAAGGATACATTGAGTTTCTCTAGTTTTCAAGTATGTCCTGGGTTCACAAAACATTGCATCTATACAATAGGGTACAATAAAATACAAAAAAAATATTAATACACAATATATACAAAGTTTAACATAGAACAGGTAGGAAATATATAATCAACCATAACACGCGCATTCTGTTTTGAGATATGTATAGAGGTATCTCTTAAAGGATTTAAGGCCTGTGGAAGATTTGAAAGTGTGCGGGAGGTCGTTCCATATTTGAGGTGCTCTGTGGGAAAAGTGCCCTGTGGGCTGCTTTCTTTTTGTATTTCGGTAGACTAAATAAAGTGCTGGTACTGGATCGGAGGCTATAGGATGTGGGAACGAGCTCAGGTAGGGTGGGAGCTTCCCAGAAAAGCTCTAAAACACAAGGCTGGAAAGATGAAGGGTGCGCCTGGTTTCCAGTGACAGCCAGTTTCGTTCTTTTAGCATGTCACAATGGTGGGTCATGTAATTGAATTATAGCACAAAGCGGCAGAATGAATTATACAATGTATTGAGTTTATTAAGGTGGGTTTACATCCCCATAATCAATTATTTACATCGGCATTTGCTGTACAATCTTTTCCTTTACTGTAGGGCTTAGGCAGGATTTGTTTCTGTACAGGGCACCTAGTTTTGAATAAAGTTTAGAGTCAAGTTTTGCTATGTGGAGACCAAAAGATAGATTGGGGTCTAACAACATACCCAAGTATTTGAAAGAGTGGACTGCGGTCAGTGTGCTATTTGATTTTGTTTTCATGGATAGATGGGAACAACACACGTGACTAGGAGAGGGAAGGAGTCGCGGTCAGAAATGGACACATATTGCGATAGATCCGATACATATGATCAAAACCATGTTAGAGGACAATCAACAATACCTGAGGTTTTTAGTTTGTGCAGTAGAATGTTGTGGTCTATTGTGTCAAAAGCCTTTGCAAAATCAAGGAAAATGGTTCCAGTTAGGTCTCCTTGTTCAATGACCATTTGAATGTCATTGCAAGTTTTTAAGAGGGCAGTTGTAGTGGAGTGATTCGGGTGAAAACCTGATTGATCATCGGTCACATAGTTAGATTGTTGGTAATACTCACATAGTTGCATATGGACACATTGTTCTAACATTTTTGACAATACTGGGAGCAATGATATTGGGCGATAGTTAGAAACCAAAGTAGTGTCACAACTTTTATGGATAGGCACTACTCTTGCAGTCTTCCAGAGTTTTGGTATGTATCCAAACACCAAGGATTTGTTAATTAGAGTTGTGACAGGTTTAGAAATTGCCAGCACACTGAGCTTCAACAGCATTGCTGGGATTTGATCAGGTCCAGACTGTTTTTTCATTTTTAGATTATTAAGCTGTTTCTTAATGACACGAATAGGTACAGGTCTAAAATTGAACTTGTCTATATTGGGTCTTTGCAAATTTAGCAGGGCCTGATCCACAGGATGTGTGTCATTTTAATAGCTTGGCAATCAGGGTGGTGGAGCATCCGACAAAATAATTGTTAAAGGCATTTGCTACATCTAAGGGAAGCTGCAGGGTTTGGTTGTCCACTTTGACAGTGGAGGGATGGGAGTGGGTTGGGGGAATTTCTAAGTTATTTATGACTTTAGAAAAGTTTCTAGGATTTGATATGTTATTGGGGAGAAACAAGTTAGCAATTGGTCTGACTGAGATACTGACATGTGTGATCCTTTAAACAGTAGCAGAGATATTTGTTCACTGAGGACTGTATTAGAGAACACTAAGAGAAGAGCAGAATTAGAGATAGTGTTGTTCAGAAGGAACACTGTAACAGAGATAATCTTTTCTTTAAAGACTGGAGAGCTATATTTATATGTAAGGGACAAGTCAAGAATACTAATCTCAGTAAGAATGTTTGTGTTTCACAATTGGCACTCTCTTTCTGAGACGTCACCTCAAGAAACATAGAAACATAGAATGTGACGGCAGATAAGAACCATTCAGCCCATCTAGTCTGCCCAATTTTCTAAATACTTTCATTAGTCCCTGGCATTATCTTATAGTTAGGATAGCCTTATGCCTATCCCACGCATGCTTAAACTCCTTTACTGTGTTAACCTCTACCACTTCAGCTGGAAGGCTATTCCATGCATCCACTACCCTCTCAGTAAAGTAATACTTCCTGATATTATTTTTAAACCTTTGTCCTTCTAATTTTAGACTATGTCCTCTGGTTGTGGTAGTTTTTCTTCTTTTAAATATAGTCTCCTCCTTTACTGTGTTGATTCCCTTTATGTATTTAAATGTTTCTATCATATCCCCCCTGTCTCGTCTTTCCACCAAGCTATACATGTTAAGATCCTTTAACCTTTCCTGGTAAGTTTTATCCTGCAATCCATGAACCAGTTTAGTAGCCCTTCTTTGAACTCTCTCTAAGGTATCAATATCCTTCTGAAGATATGGTCTCCAGTACTGTGTACAGTACTCCAAGTGAGGTCTCACCAGTGTTCTGTACAATGGCATGAGCACTTCCCTCTTTCTACTGCTAATACCTCTCCCTATACAACCAAGCATTCTGCTAGCATTTCCTGCTGCTCTATTACATTGTCTGCCTACCTTTAAGTCCTCATAAATAATCACCCCTAAATCCCTTTCCTCAGATGTTGAGGTTAGGACTCTATCAAATATTCTGTACTCTGCCCTTGGGTTTTTACGTCCAAGATGCATTATCTTGCACTTATCCACATTAAATGTCAGTTGCCACAACTCTGACCACTTTTCTAGTTTACCTAAATCATTTGCCATTTGGCTTATCCCTCCTGGAACATCAACCCTGTTACATATCTAAGTATCATCAGCAAAAAGACACACCTTTTAATCAAGACCTTCTGCAATATTACTAATAAAAATATTAAAGAGAAAGGGTCCAAGTACAGATTCCTGGGGTACCCCACTGGTGACAAGCCCAAGCTTTGAATATACTCCATTGACTACAACCCTCTGTTCCAGAACAGACATGACCCTAGAGGTTATGTAGAGGAGGCAAAGATACCCATTTTGCATCCAGTCCAGGTGCTGCTTTTGGCAAAATAAGTAGGAATTCTCCATACTAAAGCAGAATCAGCAATGCAAACAAAAATGCATATTCAGGAACAGGTAACTTGTTTTTCTTTGGTTTTTACTATATATTGGGGCTGATGTGTACTGTAGTCATTGCAGCCGCCCAGTGATGGGAGTGAGCACAGGACTTATCTTTCTGCTTTTGTATCCATTTTTTGTATCACTCAGCCTTGTTACAATGCAGCCGCCCATCCCATGTGTTCCCTATTAAGGGTTAATAATATATAGGGGTGTATATAAAAAATACCCCTTTCTGTCACACTAGAGATTTTTGCCAGAGGCTCAAGGAAGCAAGGTGAATGTCTATATTGGGTCTTTGCAAAAAAAGTTAGGACCCAGCTAGGGGGGTCTGCCTTGACGTTGGCAGGTGGGCTCATCTTCTCATTGGAGGTAAATAAAAAACCTCCATTTGTTTAAAAATACATAGGGATTAAGGAGAGAGTGCAGGTAACTTGTTTTTCTTAGGTAAGGATTTATTGTCAGAAGGAACAGGTATAACCTAGTGACAGACAGTACCCATTATGGTTTTAGTCTCAGGTAACATCTTTGCCATGATAGGTAGGAATTCTGCATACAACAGCTGAATCAGGAATGCAAGGACAGGAAATATAATATCTTCAGGAAGAGGCGAGGTTTCATCGTCAGAAGGGACAGGTTTTATGTCAGAAATAGGTAGCATAGAGGTGTCACATATACTCAGTTTGGTCTAAGTCTCAGGTAATACTTTTGACATGATAGCAATTTCTCATGCCACAGCTGAATCAGGAATGCATGGGCAGAAAGTACAATATCTTCATTAATAACTGGATAAGTGTAGAATGTTGCACAGGTACTTTGTTAGCTGACTGCAGAATATCCATGTCAGGAACATAGAACACATTTTGGAGAGGTGAATCAGTCATAGGTAGGGTATCAACTTCAAGTAGCACCTGAGTAATCTCATGGAGTACGAACTGTGTCCTTGTTTCAAGGACAGGCACATTCTCTGATACACACAGCAGGCGCCTCAACATGTCCTTGGGCTCTGGTGTAGAAGGGAAAGTGGATTGTTGCAAAACAGGATCCATTTATACTGCTTCCAATGTGGACAATGCTACAGAAGCGAGTGTCATCTCTGAACATGGCATCATGGGTAATGCTTATGTGATAGACGATTCTCTTGGTATTGACACAAGGGATGATTCGGAGAGAGGAGTCACCTCTGCCTCTGACACTACAAATGCTGCTTGTAAAGTCTCTTCCATGGCAGGTAGCTGAGGCAAAAAGTCAGAGACCACTTCTGAAGTAATTTTCTTAGGAGAGTGCAAGTCCATGTAATTTTGGAATGAGCAGACTGAGACTTCCAAGACCCTTTCTGCTGTTTGGATCTTGGAAGAGGAGTGATTGTAGTTTTCACAAAAGCTGAAATTTTCACTCTAAGCAGCAGAGACACAAAGAAACATAGAATGTGACGGCAGATTAGAACCATTCGGGCCCATGTAGTCTGCCCAATTTTCTAAATACTTTCATTAGACCCTGATCTTCTCTTATATATATATGCCTTATGCCTATCCTATGCATGCTTAAACTCTCTCACTGTGTTAATCTCTACTACTTCAGCTGGAAGGTTATCCCATACATCAATTACAGTCTCAGTAAAGACTGATATTATTTTTAACCTTTGAGAAAATACTTTGCAAATGAGAGATGGTTGTTCTGGAATGCATTATAAACAGCATGCAGTAAACTGAAGTTCATCTGGAATTTTTGACTGTGAAGCAGGGAACAATTCTCCTTTACATTGAAAGTCAGCTGGAAAAGAATATTTTGAAGTAACCGTTTCCTTTAAGGAATTTGTCACTGGAGCCTTATTTGAAAAATTGTTCTGTGGCCTTTTAGACTATACAGCAGTCTGGATATTCAATTCTGCATAATCCTCTGAATCAGAAAGCCACCAGGTCATCATCTAACTAATTACTGAGCACCATAAATATAGATGTGATCCCTTTTGGTGTCACCAGGTTATATGCAGTCTTGCCAATCAACAAAGTATGCAGGTTGATTGTATGAGTTGCAGGTTTCTTATCTTAGTCAGGAGGATTAAAAAGCCAGTCCTCCAATTCAGATAAATATGAGTCAGAGTCCTGAGGACCTGATGTAAACTCTGCAGTGTGGGTATTCTGAAGTTTGAGGTTGTGGGAGTATTTTCCTAACAGCACTCAAGAGTAAAACTGTCAAATCTGAAACAGAACAGATGATATCAGAGGGAGACTGAGTAAACTCAGAATTTACTGCAGAACCAGTAGCCTGGGCATGGCCAGATTTGCATGTCATGTACCTGTAGGCACAAAATTCTAAGGCTTTGGTAGAAATAGTAGAAATAGCTTGTGCGATTTAATTATTCACACCACCACCTCCCTTCCCATTACCACTAGTCAATCAAGTCTAGAGTAATGTATAGTGTTGTGACAGTTTCCACAACTACTGATGCAAATCCAACCACATATTTATCAACCACAAGTTCAAGTGTTGGGGCTAATATAGTGCTCTGAAGCAAACTTTGGCATTACATTACTTTGCATCTCAAACGAGTGAATTGCAATTCACTAAAAGTTGTACTGCAAGAAAGTGAGTAAGTGGAGAGTGAAGGGTCATATCACTAGTGTTGGTATAAGCAGGGCCGGATTAACATAGGGGCTGATGGAGCTGCAGCTCCAGGCCCAGGCCCATTTTAAAAAAAAATAAAAAAAAAAAAAAAATTTTTTTTTTTTTACACACTACTCTTAGGTTTGCCACCTGACTGGTATTTTACTGGCACAGCCGGTATTTGAGGCTGCCTGGCCATGCCGGTATTGCAGTAGTACCAGCAATACAAATGCAGGTATTTTTCCTCAGAATAAAAGGAGATTACTCTGCAATACTAGCACCGGCCAGTAGGGGTCACAGTGTGTGGAGAGAGGCAGGGATAGGAAGTTACAGCATATCCCTCCCTGCCTCTCTCTACTACTCACTGATCCGTGGGGGAGCAGCAACACAGCACATAGTCCAGACAGCCGCTCTACAGCTCAGGTAAGTGAGGGATGGGGGGAAAGGCAGCAGGGACACATGGGGACACATGTGGAAACTGAGACACTAGGGGACACAGACACTAGGGGACATATGGGAACACTGAGACACTAGGGGACACTGAGACACTAGGGTACTCATGGGGACACAGACACATGGGGACACAGACACTAGGAGACCTGGAAACACAGACACTTGGGGACACTGGAAAACATGGGGACACTGAGACACTAGGGGACACTGGGGCACATGGGGATGCTGAGATACATGGGGACACTGTGAGACATAGGGACATTGGGAGACAATGAGACATTGGGACACGGAGACACTATGTCCCCATTTCTCCCAGTGTCCCATGTCCCCCATCCAGTGTCGCTAGTGTCTCAGTGTCCCCAAGTCTCCCAGTGTCCCATGTCTCTCAGTGTGCCTAGTGTCCCCATGTGTCCCAGTGTCCCTGTATGTCCCAGTGTCCCCAAGTGTCTGTCTCCCAGCCAGTGTCCCCTAGTCTCCCAGTGTCCCCTAGTCTCCCAGTGTCCGTGTTCCCATGTCTCTGTGTCCCTAGTTTCTTAGTGTCCCCAAATGTTTCAGTGTCCCCATGTCTCCCAGTGTATGTGTCCCTAGTGTCTCAGTATCCCCATTTCTCCCAATTTCCCTAAATGACTCAGTGTCCCCATGTCTTCCAGTGTCCCCATGTCTCTTTGTCCCCATGTCTCTGTGTCCCCGGATCTCTCAGTGTGCCCATGTCTCTGTGTCCCCGGGTCTCTCAGTGTCCCCATGTCTCACTGTGTCCCCAGTATTCTAGTGACATGGGGGGACACTGAGACATTGGGACACTGGGAGAAATGGGGACACTGAGACACTGGGAGACTAGGGGACTGGGCGACATGGGGACACTGACACTGTGATGCATAGGGACACTGAGACACTGGGTGACTTGCCAGACTGAGACACTGGGAGAAATCCATCTATACAGCAGAATCAAACTGTGAGTAGTTTGTTGGTGATTTTACAGACGTTTCTCTGATGTCACTCCTTGTGATTATACAAATGATTAAGGCTGGTATTTTTTTCCAAGAAAGGTGGCAACCCTAACTACTCTTCACATACTCTTGCTTAAAGGAGCACTATAGGGTCAGGAACGCAATCCTGTATTTCTGACCCTATTATGTTAAAACCACCACCCTGGCCCCTTCTTGCCTCCCTAAGTATAGTAAAATATAACTTGTATTCAAGTCTGCAGCTGCTGGCTCTGCCTCTGAACTGACTGTCTGCTGACATCATCAGAAGTGGTGGTCTGAGCAAATTACAATACTTCCCCATAGGATTGGCTAAGACTGTCAACTAGGCAGATCAGGGGCAGAGCCAGCACAAGTCCAACATAGCCCTGGCCAATCAGAATCTCCTCATAAAGATAAATTGAATCAATGCATCTCTATGAGGAAAGTTCAGTGTCTGCATGCAGAGGGTGGAGACACTGAATGGCAGTGCTGCACACTAGGCAGTACTGCCCCAGGAAGCACCTCTAGCAGCCATCTAATGAGTGGCCAGTGGAGTTATTTTCTCTGAATAGACAGTGTTGACTGCAAAAGGCCTGAATGGAATGATTCTACTTACCAGAACAAATACAATAAGCTGTAGTTGTTCTGGTGACTATAGTGTCCCTTTAAGTTTGGAAGCTTAAGAGGGATGTATGGGAACAAAACTTGTGTGGACTGGCTGACAATAAAATTAGTTTAGGTAATGCAGACGCTGGTCTCTCTAACACTGTGGCATGTCCCCTTTCTTATACACTCACTACATACACCTTTTCTCTGTCTCAGACTGTATACCAGGAACTTCTGCCTGCTAGTAAGAAAGTAAGGAGACAAGTGGACCAGCAAGTGCTAGGGGATAGTCCTTAGAAAGCATGGAGTGAGCGCATCATTAGACACATTTATGTCAAGCTCAGGGTGCTGCCAGCATAGAATGCCCTTAGTTGGACAGCCTGCAGGATTGGCGTCAGCTTGACATGCATTCATGTCAGGCGGTCCTTCAAATTCTTTGGACAGACATGCCCCCTTTTTGGACAAGTTCTCCCCTTTTGGCAGGTCTGGTCACGTGATTCGCACCAGTGGCCCACCCTTTTACCCCACCCATTGACTTCCTGCTTCACTGGACACTGCTGTTAGGGGGTATGGATTTACTTGAAAGATGAAAGCATAAATTAGAGAGAGATTAGCATAGAGTATGTGTTTTCTTATAGCTGAATCCTATGAGTTTCCCTCCAGCACCATCTCCATCAGATACATGACGCTTGGGAGGTATGACTGTTTTAGTGTTTTTGGTCGATAAGATTCCGTAATTAGGCCCATCATAATTGTCAGCACCAGGCCCACTGGGCTCTTAATCCGGCCCTGGGTATAAGCAAACATCTCTAATGACACCCCAAATGTGTGTTACTGAGGTATCAAGCAGAAAGAAAAAGTACTCAGACAGGCAGCAATTCCAGCGTGCTCTATCTGATTCTGCGCAACCAACTATCAACATCAGTACCTCCTCCACTACTACTAGGCAAAGCCGAGGTGATAACAACAAAAAAACACAAAATTCAGAGCTCATAAAATACTGGTAAAGTTCAATCAGGCCGCTCATTTATCAAATCTGTTGTCTCTTTGTCCAGTGAGAAATGAAGTGTGGCATCAAAAGAGGTGTAGCGCCAAAGTGTCCTTAAAATGTGTATGAAACAACAAAGAAGAGATAATGGAAAATAATACTGCAGTACGTTTGGATATATTGATATTAAATGAGGTAGATAAAGTATGCACTCACACTTTTTTTAAGGAGCTTAAATCTAGCTCCAATCTAAATGCCTGGGCAGAAGGATCCCCGCTTATGGATATAGCATGATGTAGTTCCAATAGACTTTCCAGGGGATCATGCTCTGCTTCTGTACATCACAGTACATGTTGGGATTCGTGGTTCCCTCAATGAACTGTAGCTCCCCAGTGCCGGCAGCACTCATGCAAGCCCAGACCATGACACTTCCACCACCATGATTGACTGTAGGCAAGACACACTTGTGCCCTGTGTGGCGAAACGCGTTTTGGCTATTTTTATATATATTTTTTACTGTATTAATAAAGGAATATTGGCTTTTTTACCTTTTATTTGCCATATACCTTTTATTTTATTTTATTCATTTATTTTTAATCTGGTTACACGTCACTTTGGAGCCGACCATCGTTTAAAGAATCCTAGGTGGGGATTGTACCACCCACGCCATCATATTGAGCAGTATATCCTGCTCATGCAAATGTGAGTACACCCTTTACTTCTCAGACTTATTTATAATTATACAGTGAGCACTATATTTGGTCTCTATCTTTTTTTCATATCGAGAAATTATCCACACCTATATCCCGACAGTGGGGGGTCAACGCCACTGAATGCCAACTACACTTGAGCGAGTACACGCTCTTGAATAGGTGAGTGTAATACCTCCCGAATACACACTTTATTTTATCTACTCAATCACAGTTTACACTATTGGAGTTTCCTCTATCCTTTCATTTACATGTCCGTCATTGAGACAAGATCCCCTCAGCTATAGAAGACCCAGCCTCTCATTGATATCACCATCAAGTCTCTACTATCCTACTGGAACCTACAAGAATTTTACCATATATTGGGACTTTTATACACATATCTATTTTTATTCTCTGTTTGCCTATTTATTAAATGTGAGTACATATATATTTTTATCTACTTATTGTTATACTTTCTGTATAGCGCGACCTATTATTGTATTTTTGCTAAGACACACTTGTCACCTGATTGCCACCATACATGCTTGACACCATCTGAACCAAATAAGTTTATCTTGGTCTCATCGGTCCACAAGACATGGTTCCAGTAATCCATGTTCTTAGTCTGCATTTCTTCAACAAACTGTTTGCGGGCTTTCTTGTGCATCATACTGCTGTATGGTCTTGTCCACCATGCTGCAGCTCAGCTTCAGGGTCTTGGCAATCTTTTTACAGCCAAGGCCATCTTTATGTAGAGTAACAATTCTTTTTTTCAGATCCTCAGAGAGTTCTTTGCCATGAGGTGCCATGTTGAACTTCCAGTGACCAGTATGAGAGAGTGTGAGAGCAATAATACCAATAAAACACACCTGCTCCCCATTCACACATGAGACTTTGTAACACTAACAAATCGCATTGCGCCCTATTTGAACATTTCCACTTAGGGGTGTACTCAATTTTGTTGCTAAGAGTTTAGACTTTAATGGCGTGGTGTGTGGAGTTATTTTGAGGGCACAGCAAATTTACACTGTTATACAGGCTGTATACTACTTTACATTGTAGCAGACGGTCATTTCTTTAGTGTTGTCACATGAAAAGATATAATAAAATATTTACAAAAATGTTAGGGGTTTACTCACTTTTGTGAGATACTGTATATTAGGTAGTCGTTTTCCACAAAATCAACTTCCAGATCAACTGGGTTTTAAGGCAGTCTCTCACCTTTGCAGTTGTATTAGTAGCCCTTTCTGGAACACCTGTTTGTTTTCTTTCTAGGCAAAGGAAGGGTAATATCCAAAGAGCCAAAAAAATCCTATTTAAGCTCCATTTGATTCTGATGGTGACAAGTTCCTATTTAGATCTTCTGAAATCAGTAGTTCACACTATCTAATACAAGATGGACTAATGAACATTAAGATTTAACTCCATATTCAGGTAACAAGAAAACAAGTGATTGTATTAATGCTGCTCTCTAAATGGTATGTATTAAATGGTGCTGGAATTTTAAAACAAGTAAAAAGTAGTCACTTCTATAAAAGCCTACAAGAAATTGAATAATTTCTACTGCTTACCTTGCACATGTTAAAATAGGAAAACTAAATTAAATAAACTATATGTAATCAATAGGAATAGGACATTCAGCAATGCTTAAAATCTCACAACACATGCCCTGCCCTAGTAGAAGATCATCAAATAATCTCCCTATTTTATCAACACTCCTTGCCTGTGAGGTGGAGGTTGATAAATATATTTTAAGCTGATAGGTTTCCAAACTCTAACTCAATGATTGCAGGACCAGGGGAAGCCAGCCTCATGCTCCATTTTGCTTTATGACCAAAGGGTCCTCATGGCAATATACTGAAGCACTCCAACCCCGTTCGATAATCTAAGGAATTCCTTTTGGTAGACAAGGGTTCCCAGAGCTGGATATCAACTCCCTTAGGCACCACTACCTAAGTAAGGGTTCTCACCTGCTTCCCTTTTAATAGTATTTTGAGAGAGTTAGGTGACAGGAAGAGATACATTTTCTCTACTCAACTTCAGAGAGGCTGAGTTAATAGCAACAATCTAAATAGTAACACTTTCATTAGTGTAGGATAGAACCCGAATAGTACTTCTAAAAAAAAAATCTTAAGATGATAAAGATACAGAATAATGAAACATGTCTTAGGGAAATATTATGCTCTCTGAGATACGGATACATGGGATATGGGATATCCTATGTCATGATATTAACCTGAACCCCTCTAGTACATCTTTACTTATGGAGATCCCTAATTTCAGGGTCTTTCCTGATTCTTGCTAGGGATTCTTTTATTTATTTATTGGGAGCTCAGCATTTGATTTTGTTCCTTTCTCCCATAGTTTTTTTATGGGAGTAACAGTAGTATAGGCCGATTAAAAGGGCTATAATAATAATGCTTTATCCAAGCATGTTAACCATTACAGCCCACTGTAGTGATTATGATGGCAGAAGTATCACCCTGGCTCCATTCGCCATTAATGGGGCAAACCGATTTGCATATTATTGCAAAAGCTCAATGCCATCAGATGACCACTCTTCAAAGTCAATGAATATCCCTCTATGCACAGACATATGCACAGAATTGACATTAGTCAGCATGGGAATCCTGTGAGGGCTCACGGTAAATGTTACACATGCAGATTTTAGGCACCATAACCACTTCAAATCACTGACCTGGTCATTGTGTTTGGAGCAAACCCTTAATCTTTGACTATTCTATTTTTATTCTATTTTTATTCTATTTTTACTGTATATATATATATATATATATATATATATATATATATATATATATACGTTCTCTTCTTATCATGGGCAATATGATGAAATATGTTTCATCTACTAAAACAATTCTTTAGCATTAAGAAAAAATGAAACATGATTTCACCAATTTAGGAAATGCACATTTCAGTTTTTTAATGAATGCAGTTGTAAAATTCCATTCCTGGAGTATCTAATTTGCTATTGAGATAGTTAAAGTTGACATGCTGTCTTATTTTGGTGAAAATTACATGCCCTGCCATGGCAATGGGTGTCTGCTTGCTGCAACAATGTGTCAAACTCAGCTACTTGATAGTGAACAAGATAATCTCTTGAAATTAATATTGGCAGATTAAGACATTCTGAAAGCGTGAAACATTGGACTGAAACATTATCTCCCTTATTATAGAGATCATGATTTATTTTTATTAGTAATAAACAAATGTGCATACTATGCATGTTGGATTAGGAATAAGGTAAACATAAAATTAACAACATTAAATATTTTTAATTTGTATATTAAAAGAAGGATTAATTTTTCCACTTTGTAATACATTTAAGTCAATCACTAATAAGGATTCATTGTATCTTCAAACAGTAGATAAATATATCAAAATAATGTAATTCAAATACTGGAAAGTTTGCTTAATAATATATATTTACTGAATGAAAAGGGAAACAAAACAAGAGACAGCCTGTGTTGTTCAGAATGAGCAAAAAGATATGGGACAGATTCAAAGATGACAATTCATTGTGCCCATGTACTAGTATGGTTTAATTGGTTTAGCTCTACAAAAGAACTTCCATCTCCCATAGCTCTTCAATTATGTTTATCCACAGATCAACTGGTCTGGAATAAGCCTTAAATCAGATGTTTTTTGCTATTATTGATAAAGAATGGTGAGGGGCATTTTGTAAGAAGAGGTGGAGACTAAAGTAGGTACATGTCAGCACCACAATAGGTGGGAAAAGGGTGTCTACTAGTGTGCTGCAATACAAACATGGCTACACTATTGTCTAGTCCAGGGCTCCTCAAACTCTAGCCCCCCCAGATGTTGCTGAACTACAGCTCCCATGATTCTCTGGCTATCTATGTAATTCAAAGAATCATGGGAGTTGTAGTTCAGCAACATCTAGGGGGCCGGAGTTTGAGGACCCCTGGTCTAGTCTAACGACACAACATCAGACATTTTTGCAATGCCAATTCTGAGTTGTCAACATGTCATTATTATAATATTAAAAAAAAATAAAAAATAAGTGAAAGAGTTGTATAACCCCTTAACGACCGCTGACGGTTCAGGACCGTCAGCGGTAAAACGTGCGTTTGGACCGCTGACGGTCCTGAACCGTCATAACGGTTTTGGGCTACTTACCTGATCGCCGTCGGTCCCACGGCGGCGATCAGTGCTCCACCCGGTCCAGGGGGGTTGCCTGTCTGCCCAGGCAGTCCCCCTTCGGCAGATCAGGACCCCACGGCCATGTGATCACTCGATCACATGACCGCAATAGGTGTCCATGTGTCTGCCTGCAGGGGGACTGTCTGTGCTGACAGGCAGTCTCCCTGCAAAATAAAGTGTAAAAAAAAAAATCTGTGTAAAAAAAAAAATCTGTGTATATATATGCTATATATACATGTATTATATCTATATATACCTATATATAATATATGTATATATATCATATATATAATGTCACACTAAGTGTATTTTTATATTTATATATACGTATATAATTATAAAAATACACTTATATTTAAATTACACACGAATATATACAATATATATAATAACTATATATATGGTATATATATATTATTATAAAATACAAATAATATGTTAATAAAAATAAATAACAAAAAATAAAAATAATTTTTAATAATTAAAAAAAAATTATATATATATATTCAGTTTTATTCTAACAGTATTTTGATATTGATATATATATATTTATATCAAAATATACTTAGAATGTAATGATATATATATCTATGTATAAATAAATAAATAAAAATAATACGAAATATACATATGTCCACATACATAATTACATAAATAATTTCATAAATATACACGTAGACGTCAAATATATAAATATGTATATATATTAAAATTCTACGTGCATATTTATGTAATATTTTTACCTAATTAAGTAATTTTAATGATTGCAATTTGAGGGACCTGCCTGCCAACCCAGGCCAAAAGTCCAGATAATTTAATTTGCTAGCACTGTGTTTAACCCT
Organism: Pelobates fuscus; assembly: GCF_036172605.1. NCBI lineage: Eukaryota > Metazoa > Chordata > Amphibia > Anura > Pelobatidae > Pelobates > Pelobates fuscus. The sequence goes on from NC_086320.1 coordinate 141,941,556, forward strand.
GTAACTTTCTATGACACCCTAAATCCTGTACATGGGGGTACTGTTTTACTCGGGAGACTTCGCTGAACACAAATATTAGTGTTTCAAAACAGTAAAACATATCACAGCGATGATATTGTCAGTGAAAGTGAAGTTTTTTGCATTTTTCACACACAAACAGCTCTTTCACTGAGGATATTATTGCTGTGATATATTTTACTGTTCTGATACACTAATATTTGTGTTCAGCGAAGTCTCCTGAGTATAACAGTACCCCACATGTAGAGGTTTTATAGTGTTTGTGAAAGTTACAGGGTCAAATATAAGGCTTGATTTTACTTTTTTTTTTTTATTGAAATTTGTCAGATTGGTTAGGTTGCCTTTGAGAGCGTATGGTAGCCAAGGAATGAGAATTAGCCCCATGATGGCATACCATTTGCGAAAGAAGACAACCCAAGGTATTGCAAATGGGGTATGTTCAGCTTTTTTTAGTAGCCACTTAGTCACAAACACCGGCCAAAGTTAGCGTTTTTTGCATTTTTAACACACAAACAAATATAAATGCTAACTTTGGCCAGTGTTTGTGACTAGGTGGCTACTAAAAAAAACTGGACATACCCCATTTTGAATACCCTGGGTTGTCTACTTTAAAAAATATGTACATGTTAGGTGTGTTTCGGGGATTTATGACAGATAACGGTGTAACAATGTCACTATTGATACATTTAAAATATATATATATTGAAACAGCAATTTCCTACTTGTATTTATAGGCCTATAACTTGCAAAAAAAAGCAATAAAGCATGTAAACACTGGGTGTTTTTAAACTCGGGACAAAATTTTGAATCTATTTAGCAGTTTTTTTCATTAGCTTTTGTAGATAAGTAAAAGATTTTTCAAGTAAAAGTCCAAAAACATGTTTTTTTTTTTATTTTTCACCATATTTTATTATTTTTTTTAAATACAATATATGACATAATATATATACTGGTATGTAAAGAAAGCCCTTCTTGTCGTGAAAAAAACAGTATATAACTTGTATGGGAACCGTAAATGAGAGAGCGGAAAATTACAGCTAAACACAAACACCACAAAAGTGTTAAAACTGCTCTGGTCCTTAACGTACAAACATCGCAAAAACAGGCCGGTCCTGAAGGGGTTAATGATGGTTTTTCATTTTTCAATCCTGTATCCTGCATGATGAGACATTTTAAGTTGAAAAAAGTGTATTTAAAAAAAACAAATGAACAAAAAAAGAAAATTACTCCTCACCTCTTCCACCCTGACAGATACAAAGTTTCTCCCACATAGTCAGTATGTAGTGTAAGTGACCTTCCTTTAGTTTGAAAACAAACAAACAAACAAAAAAATTAAGTGCAATTGCTGAAGCAGCATTTAATTAAAAATAATTAGATAATTAAAAAATGAACAAAAAGGCTGAAACAAATGACTGAGCTATCAACAGCCCACTCACATCTTCCTTTTCCTTTTTCAAACCGCTCTCTTTTACAAAAAAATAAATAATAATAATTGAAGTGGGTTTACCATACATGGCAGAGATTTACCATGCCTGCTACCTCCGCAGATGTAGTTGGCAGAAGCTGATTATAGAGTGCTGTTTTTTTCCCCCTACCCTGAAGGACAATGTGTGTTAAAGCTTTGTTTTTGCCATGGTGGAAGGAGTGAGTGGGAACTTGCAATGCCCACTCCTTTTTTCTTGAGAAAATGAAATCCCTCAGTGTGGAAAAAACAGTGCCTTATCAGCTTTTCAGTACCAATTTGTACTTGAAAGTGAATCTGCCACTGCGATTTTTTTTTTTTTTAAAGAAAAATCTTTTGAAAAAGAATAGCCATACCTTGACCTTCAGATATGATGGTGTGATTATTACAAAATTACCTCAAAGTATAAACATGTTTCATCTGCCACAGAATCTTGCCCAAATTAAAGTATTTGTAGCAAAGATTCATTGTGTTATAAAGTCATTGCATTGCAAGGTTTGCTTTCAGAATATAAATATATTTTAAATGGATTAAACTACTTTGAGTTAATTCACAGAGAATACAGATCTGTAGTTTGAAGATAATCTTTGAATTTCAACACAAAAAATCTTTGTACGTGTGTCAATCTTATATTTGCTTCTAGAGAAATTGGAAGCATTCAAATGTTCACATTTCAAGATATGAATTTAAATAGTTAAGGAATCTGATGGTTTTCAATTTAACTTCCAAATCACCAGTTTTTCTCAGCTTGATAAGATTTTTTTGGGGGGAGAGTGGGGTGGGGGGGGTGGGGGGGGGTTAATATGAATGTGATTTTTTTTAACTCCTTAATGGCCAAGGATCTTTTAAGATGTAGTCCATTAGTGACCAAAGCCTATTTAGCTACCGCCATCTAGAAGTGTCAATCTCCCCAGCCGTCATCAGTGATGGCTGCAAGGAATTGGCTTTATCTATGGAGGTCTTGTGGGATCCCCTAAAGACCTTAAAGGAACACTATAGTCACCCAAACAACGTTAGCTTAATGAAGCTGTTTTGGTGTATAGATCATGCCCCTGCAGTCTCACTGCTCAATTATCTGCCATTTAGGAGTTAAATCACTTTGTTTATGAACCCTAGTCACACCTCCCTGCACATGACTTGCACTGCCTTCCTAAACACTTCATGTAAAGAGTCATCTAAAGTGTATCCTTCCTTTATTGCAAGTTCTGTTTAATTTAGATTTTTCTTATCCCTGCTATGTTAATATCTTATATACAATATACCAGTATGTACACAAAACCCAGTGCAGATAATAAATGAATTGGGTAATACCACCGTATGTACAAATATAGCAGGATAGTACCTAAAACATAAAATACAACATAGTGTAAACTGTATAAAAAATATAAAATAGTAGTAAGACACTGGACTTCCACTTACATTTCCCAGAGCCATACCAGGCTCTGTATAGCAGGCTCAGGGGTGCCAATACTGGCTAACGATCCCAATTTCAATGATGTAAGGTGGACTTGGAATAGGTTAAAAAACAATTTATTGGAAATATAATGTATAAAAAAGTAAATAATAACTTTAAAGGGTGCTATGGTGGTGGAACCCAGCATAAAACACAATATGGTAACAAAGCCAGAGATCCACTCACCCCTATGGTAAGTCACCCGCAAGTCAATATTAAATAACAAACAAAGATAAAACGTATGTCAGCAGACGCGTTTCGGCGATCAGCCTTCTTCAAGTGCTGTTTTCCAAGTCCTCTCATCCTTCTTTTAAATGCTCCCTCTTCCTCACTCATCTGTATGTGATCTTTTGATTGCTGGCACGTCACTTCTGGTTTTCGTGAGTGATGTCACTTCCGTTTTCTATGCGCTGGAACGCATGTTGGAATGCAATCCCTTGAATGTAAATCTGACCATTCGTAATATAGCAGATAAGTCCGCTTATACCTCAGTCTCTCCAGAGCCAGAGTGACTGAAGTAGTCCATTCACAATAAGAAAAAGTGAAGACAATATCTAAACAATGTTAAATCCAAGCGATCTCATTTAGAAAGAGGGAAGTTAAAAAACAAAACAAAAAGTTCCTCAGCAAAATAAAAACATATGATAAAAGAGATATAAACATATTATTCAAAAGAGGAATTTCTCAATATTAAAACATAAATCCATTGTAGCTATGTCTCTCAATATAAAATTAAATATGCAAATTTAAAATAGACAAATAAAAGACTATGTCATTAAGTGCATATACCTAGGAGTCCAAAGAGATGGTATTAAGGGAGAGATAGGCAATTATTGGAGAAAATATTTTTAATAAAAACAAATATTCCCATTAAAAAACATATAATCATTATAAAAAATGAACAAATTCCAAATCAAGATTCAATCCATTAGGAGATAAAGTGTTAACATCGAAAATCCATTTACGCTCTACCTTATCCAGCTCTTTTGTATTATCGTCCCCTCTCCAATTTTTGTGTCTTTTAAAAATAACCAAATATGACAACAATGTTGAATCACCCCTGTGCTTCTCAACAAAATGTGCGGAAACATTGTGTTTTAAAGTTTAGTTTGTATGTGATTAAAGTTCAATTTACAGAGTAAGAGATACAATTGTTTAAGGTTAATTACATCTGATTGAAAGTGAAACCCTTTTTTTCATGCAGGCTCTGTCAATCAGAGTCAAGGGAGGTGTGACAAGGGCTGCATAAACAGAAACAAAGTGATTTAACTCCTAAATGGCAGTGAATTGAGCAGTGAAACCTGAGAAGCATGATCTATACACTAAAACTGCCTCATTAAGCTAAAGTTATTTAGGTGACTATAGTGTTCCTTTAAGGCTGTACTCTTGTGCATGTGCAGAGTGACAAAGCATTGCACATTGCACTGTTCCCGCACAACTGCAATGTTTTCACTTGAAGAGATAAAGCTACAGGGACATGGTACCCAGACCACTTTTCTGAGATAAAGTGGTCTAAGTGCATAAAGTCCCTTTCAAATTAGCTCACTCACTGCTGTTGCATACATTTGATAAGGAAGTATTTCTGGAATGAGGGGGCGTGGCTAAAGAGGCAAGTTTATGGTGCAGTATTTCATTTTTTGTGCAAACTAAAATAATTAGAGCCAGCACCATAATATAGTATATTAATAAGGCTAAATTCTATTAAGGTCCTCTGTTTATTTATTAATTATTTTCTAAAATATTTTATTGATTAAAATACAACAGATGGACATGAATGGTGTTGGGGTGAAATTACTGAATATTCTAATATATATTAACATACAAAAGATGAAACTGAAACCTCAGTAATAAACAAATATAACTGTATTAACTGTAAAAGAAAAAACACTTAATAACCCCCCCCCCCCCCATAAAATGACAATCAAAGTAGATAAAGTGGAGGTCTTCCTCAAAGGATTTGTAAGAGCCCTATGCTGTGAATTCAGCGAGTGAACAAAGGGACCTTTCATTTAAAAAACAAAAATACATCAAATACTACAACCTGCATCTAAGTTACTATCTATATAGAACCAATTACATTTGTCTTCCCTAGCCATTTCACTAGCACAGTGCATAGATATCAGCTATAAATATCTTATAAGCTATATGCTACCTTAAATTACAAACCTAATTAGATGACATGCTTCAAATGATGAGTTGTTTACTTGCGTTTTCAGAGATGCTCAAGAGTGTTTCACTGAATTATTGCTGTATGTAGAATATAACATCCCTATTTAACAAACTGCTATAAACAGAAAAGAACATAACACAGAAATATGATTCATGGTATCATTTAATAAAATATCACATGTCATATTTTGAGTAATTTCATTTTAATGAGAATATGTTAATTGTGCTGCACAAATGCAACCAATGCACAAAAGCATTTTTAATAATACTTTTTATAATACTTTTTAACCCCTTCAATACCAAGCACTTTAAGATTGAAAACATGTTAGCATAATATGTATTTGAAAAACGAAATTAATGGCTACCAAAAACATAACACAACACTTTTGTGTATGTATTGCTTTGCAAACAAATGTACAAATTAACGCTATCTAAATGTACACATTTTTTTTAATATTCTCTAATTTGTTCATCCCCGGGGGATGATATGACCCATTGAAACTTCCAGTACTGTTTGAAAGCAGGGGGTTTGTATACATTTTCAACATATTTACAGGCATTATATCCATTATTAAGGACGTCTGGCAGAGAAATTATTTTCTCTACAGGCTGGTAATCATAACTACTAATATATAATCCTGTTAAAAGGAGGCTTGCTATAGTGATTATATTGCCAGTCAAGCAGTTTGCTAATGATTTGACTTCTTATCTGAGGTCTAATGGGCGCTAGGAGCTACTGTTAGCTTTCCTGAGCTAAACCCTGCAGTGCAGGGCTAACTCAGTAGCTGCACCTCTGGGATTAGCTCACAGTTGAGACTTTCTGGCCGAGACTGGGCAGGGAGAGTCACCTGATGGGTGCCAGCTAAAAAGCTAAACTGATAGCAAACCTTCTGATTACTTACATAGAGGGTAGGCTCCAGGATACACCAGGATACACCTGGCACCATAATCACTGCTGTAATGGTTATGGAGCTTGAAATGTTCATTTAATAAATATGTTTTCCTCCTTGAAAAAACTTTTTGCACAAATATACTTACCAATGAGTAGTTTACTTGACTCGTCTATATTGTAAGCTAATTCAAGCAGTGTCCTCGTCATGTTAACATTTGTAATAGCTTGTCTCATTTACTGTTATTTACCTATATAAAATTGTGCTGCAAAATATGTTGGCGCTATATAAATGCCAACAAACAAAATAATAGTCTTTGTTTTTACACTGCATCTTTAATTTCATAATGTGAGCATGAGTTTTTCTTATGTCACTCTACTGGCATTTGGGCTCACATTTTATAGTGTCTGAGAATTATTTAACAGCGTGTTAAACATCCAGCTGTGAAAATATAAATAGCGCACACAAACATATTTAGTCCAAAGTGACTTGCAGCAGTTTAGACTCCTGCTTCACTCTCTCCCTTACCCAGTCATTTTTCCCAAGCCTCTCTTAACAATATTTTTTCTTCTTCATAGTATTTCTCTTTCCAGCTGTCTCCTCCAAACCTCTCTGTACCACTCTGTTTTCAGCAGTATTACACCTAGTAAAATTTCTCTTTTTACCTTTCATAAACCTGTCTCAGCATCAACCCTTTAACTAGAGGAAGGATGCAAAATATTTACTTCTAGAAAATGAATATTCTCACCTGTACTATATTTTGTTAGAGTGTGCTTAGAAAACCAATAAGCCGTTAATGAGAAGCAGTCTGACAGACAAGCAGTAATAAAGGTAGGAAGTCTATATACTTATATTGATGCTGGCACTGCAGGGATATATTGTGATTATTAGATTAGTCCACATGGTGTAATCTCTAATAATATAGGTGTGAATTAGCCACATTGCTTGTGTTATCTATAACAAATCACTATTCATCTTAAATTTCTATATGTTACTACAAGATCTCATATACAGTGCCTTGCAAAAGTATCCACCCCACTTGGCATTTATTTGTTGCCCCACAACCTGGAATTAACATGGATTGTTTGAGGATTTGCATCATTTAATTTACAGAACATGCCCACAACTTTGAAGATGTTTTTTTTTTGTTTTGTTTTTTATTATGAAGCAAACAACAACTAGGACAAATAACAGAAAAAGTCAATGTGCATAATTTTCACCCCCCCTAAAGTCAATACTTTGTAGAGCCACGTGTTATGGCAATCACAGCTCCAAGTCGCATTGGATAAGTCTCTATGAGCTTGCCACATCTTACCACTGGGATTTTTGCCCATTCCTCCTTGCAAAACTGCTCCAGCTCCTTCAAGCTGGATGATTTGTGCTTATGAACAGCAATCTTTAAGTCTGACCACAGATTTTCTATTGGATTTAGGTCTTGGCTTTGACTAGGCCATTCCAACACATTTACATGTTTCCCCTTAAGCCACTCAAATGTTGCTTTAGCAGTGTGTTTGAGGTCATTGTCCTGCTGGAAGGTAAACCTCTGTCCTAGCATCAAATCACGCACAGAGTGGTACAGGTTTTGCTCAAGAATATCCCTGTATTTAGCACCATCCATCTTTCCCTCAATTCTGACCAGTTTTCCAGTCCTGTCTACTGAAACACATCCCCACAACATGATGCTGCCACCACCATGTTTCACTGTGGGGATGGTGTTCTTTGGGTGATGTGATGTGTTGGGTTTGCGCCAGATAGCGTTTTCTTTGATGATTGAAAAGTTAAATTTTAGTCTCCTCAGACCAGAGCACCTTCTTTCATACACTTCGGAAATCTCCCACATGCCTTTTCACAAACTCAAAACATGCCATTTTGTTTTTTTCTGAAAGTAATGGCTTTCTTCTGGCCACTCTGCCATAAAGCCCAACTCTATGGAGCGTACGGCTTATTGTCGTCCTATGTACAGATACTCCAGTCTCTGCTGTGGAACTCTGCAGCTCCTCCAGGGTTACCATAGGTCTCTATGCTGCCTCTCTGATTAATGCCCTCCTTGCCCGGTCCGTGAGTTTTGGTGGGTGGCCGTCTCTTGGCCGTTGTGCCTTGTTCTTTCCATTTGGTTATGATAGATTTGATGGTGCTCCTGGAGATCATCAAAGATCATCAAAGATTTGTACTTCTCAACAACATTGTCCCTTACTTGTTTGGAGAGTTCCTTGGTTTTCATTGCAGTGTTTGGTTAGTGGTGCCTCTTGCTTAGGTGTTGCAGCCTCTGGGGCCTTAGATTGCACACAGGTGGACATAATTTCACAAATGATGTGACTTCTGAAGGTAATCGATTGCACCAGAGCTTTTTATGGGCTTCATAACAAAGAGGGTGAATACATGCCAATTTTCTGTTTTCTATTTCTAAAAAATAGTTTTATGTATATATTTTTCTCATTTCACTTCACCAACTTAGACTATTGTATTCTGAGCCATCACATAAAATTCAGATTAATAAAACATTGAACTTAAGGCTGTAATGTAACAAAATAGGTAGAAAGTAAAGAGGGTGAATACTTTTGCAAGGCACTGTAAAACATAATATTGGGTTTGGTCTAAAAGGTTTCTCAGACAGGGTATGGTTTTTTAAAGGAACTCTCCAAACACCATAACCATTACAGTGCAAGCATTTAAGAATTTAAAATACACTGCTCAAAAAAATAAAGGGAACACTTAAACAACACAATGTAACTCCAAGTCAATCACACTTCTGTGAAATCAAACTGTCCACTTAGGAAGCAACACTGAGTGACAATCAATTTCACATGCTGTTGTGCAAATGGTATAGAAAACAGGTGGAAATTATAGGGAATTAGCAAGACACCCCCAGAAAGGAGCGGTTCCGCAGGTGGTTCTGCACTTCTAAGTTCCTATGCTTCCTGGCTGATGTTTTGGTCACTTTTGAATGCTGGCGGTGCTTTCACTCTAGTGGTAGCATGAGACGCGTCTACAACCCACACAAGTGGCTCAGGTAGTGCAGCTCATCCAGGATGGATCATCAACGCGAGCTGTGGCAAGAAAGTTTGCTGTGTCTGTCAGTTTAGTGTCCAGAGCATTGAGGTGCTACCAGGAGACAGGCCAGTAGTTTAGTTTAGGAGATGTGGAGAAGGCCATAGGAGGGCAACAACCTAGCAGCAGGACCGTTACCTCCGCCTTTGTGCAATGAGGAAGAGGAGGAGCACTGCCAGAGCCCTGCAAAATGACCTCCAGCAGGCCACAAATGTGCATGTGTCTGCTCAAACGGTCTGGTATGAAGGCCCGACGTCCACAGGTGGGGGTTGTGCTTACAGCCCAACACCATGCAGGACGTTTGGCATTTGCCAGAGAACACCAAGATTGGAAAATTCGCCCTGTGCTCTTCACAGATGAAAGCAGGCTCAGACCCCTTGTGTCCTCCTAATGCAAGACAATGCTAGACCTCATGTGGCTGGAGTGTGTTCCTACAAGACGAAGGCATTGATGCTATGGACTGGCCTGCCAGTTCCCCAGACCTGAACGTCACGTTGCACCCACAGAATGTCCAGGAGTTGGCAGATGCTTTAGTCCAGGTCTGGGAGGAGATCCCTCAGGAGACCATCCGCCACCTCATCAGGAGCATGCACAGGTGTTGTAGGGAGGTCATACAGGCATGTGGAGGCCACACACACTACTGAGCCTCATTTTTACTTGTTTTAAGGACATTACATCAAAGTTGGATCAGCCTGTAGTGTGTTTTTAATTGTTCCTTTAAAATATTTTTAAAACTATTAAACCATTTGAAAAGTTTATCCCAAAAAATGAAAACATTTGAAAAGCTTACCAAAGATTGTTACATTGAGGTCTAAATTGGAATACCAAATTTAGATTAAAAAGGTGAAAAACTAAATTTCTCTTACTCAGCTATTGTCATTTATAGCTACTATTTTAAGATTAGGATTTAGTTCACCAAAATGCAGAGTGGAGTGAGTAATATTGTTATAAAGTATATTGCAAGCATTACTTACCACATATCTTTTTTTATTCATGGGTTGTATGGGACAACAGTAACGACCAATCTTCTACTCTAGTTATCCAGGAAATCACACCCTGTGCTGTAATAACTGTGGCACTGTGGTAGTTTTTGGATGCAGAGCTTTGAGATATATTAAAATAAAGTATGCCACTTTAGACAGAAGCTTGTCACTTGAAAAGCTTGGTTTGTGGCTGCTAACAGCAATTCTACTATAGTGGCTGTATCAGGAATAGCTATTATGGTGCTTAACAGCTTAAAACAGACTCAAAGTTTTAGAGTTTGCTAGAACATTGTTATTATGTTATATTATTAATACACAGCTATTAAAGAGTGCCCATCAATGTATTGATTTAGGTTATGGAATTTTTTCAGTATGATAATGTGTACAAACTGTAAACATGACAATATGGACAATAACAAGTTCAGATATTGTGCCTTATATTTAATTTAGTCTGATCATAGTCTATTAAAAACTTTGTGATGTGCCTCGTTTCTATGTGAGGCATGCTTTGAATATAAACTTTTTCAATTTGTACTTCAGCTTTGATTTGTTGCATTATGTGAAGGCAAATACTGAAATTCTTGTATGATGAGTGGAAGGGAGAGAGACACAAATATGGAATCAGAAGCCAAAACTGAGAACAGAAGTAGGACATAATGTTTTAGTATGAGAAAAAAAAAAAAAACAGATGTAACAAGGCACATCCTTCTAGTGGAGTTTCCAAAATCACATTATGTTAACTGTGTAAATACAAGCTAAAGGATGGACACAGGGTTATGTCTCCAAATAAAACATTTAGCTTGGGCTAACCTTGAGATATTTTGCCTTCTTAGAAGGCACAATTCATCACTGGAGTCCTTTAAAGGTAAATAAACCTACACCAATGAGTATTGGTAAACTACCAAATAACTCAATAGTTACATTTTACATTTACATTTTTGCGGAGTCAGTTGTCAATTCATTTTTATTTCTATATCTGTGTTTAAAACCTATCTGCCAGGATCCTCTGGAATCTTCCACACATAGCTATATTCTCCTTTAAGACCTGCCCACTGTCGCCTAAGTCTTATATTACCTATCATACTACTCAAATCATGAAATTATATTGCCTATCGGCTGTCTCCTGTAGATGATAGATTTAAAATGTCAATAAATGCACTGTGCCACAAAAACAAACATTCGTTTTAATTGAATAAATATAGAACATGAATACAAAAGACATCCATTGGTTCTTAATACAATATTATTCCCCATCGTCAAACAATGTAAAAACATAATAAAGAAGACTCTTTAAAAACCTATGCTAATTGAATGCGTTATAAGACTTAAAGAGTCGATTCGTTGCAAATAGAGATGTCGCGAACATAAAATTTTCCGTTCGCGAACGGCGAACGCGAATTTCCGCAAGTGTTCGCGAATGGGCGAACCGGGCGAACCGCCATAGACTTCAATAGGCAGGCGAATTTTAAAACCCACAGGGACTCTTTCTGGCCACAATAGTGATGGAAAAGTTGTTTCAAGGGGACTAACACCTGGACTGTGGCATGCCGGAGGGGGATCTATGGCAAACTCCCATGGAAAATTACATAGTTGATGCAGAGTCTGGTTTTAATCCATAAAGGGCATAAATCACCTAACATTCCTAAATTGTTTGGAATAACGTGCTTTCAAACACCAGGCATGATGTTGTATCGATCAGGTAGTGTAAGGGTTACGCCCGCTTCACAGTGACAGACCAAACCCGTTTTTTTTTTTTTTTTTCAATGTATATGTTTTATTGGATTTTACAAATAATAACAGATTTACAGACAGGGGGAAAATAATACAGTACAATACAATAACAAAAGATAAAATGTACAGGGTTAGGAGGTTTAAACATAGTATTACAATGCTTGAGGTAAAAGTTTAGACAGCGACAGATACAACATTACACTACATCGTGGTTTGGTGTCTACTTGGTACTCTGCTGTGTCTTACACGGACACTCTTCGGTGGACATTTACAAGGAGGCAACAACTTATTGTGTTACAAGATGCGTGAGTGTAAGCGGCTATTTGTCAAATGTTGTACACAATAACAATCAAGAACACTTTTAACCTCTTAAGGCAGGTACCCCAGGGGAGTAGAGTGAAGACAAGAGTACAGTGGAACACAAAAGGGGGGAGGATAGGGGAGTGGATGTGGTGACCAGCATGCTACCCCAAACAGTAAGATATCAGTACGATTACAATTCTTAGAAGGCCGTTTCTCTGAATGTCTCCCAATCTTGCCATTTGACTAGGAATTTGGCCAGTCCTCCCTGTTTTGCCCATTCTTTTTCGTGGTAGTATGTGGTGTCAGTTCTGCGAAGAACCTCTGTTACCGTGGGGCAGGTGGGACTTTTCCAGTGGGTTGCTATGCTGATTTTGGCAGCTAAGAGTATATTAATTACCGCATCCCTTGCAGGCAAATTTTGCAAGTCATCAATAATGTGAACCAAGTAGCTTTTGGGTGATAATGGGATCTTAATTTTGCAGAGTGAGTGGATGGCGTTTTGTATGTCACGCCAGAAAACACGTATGTCTTCACAGTTCCAGAATATATGTTCTAGGGACCCTTCCGCCTTATTACATCTCCAGCACAAAGGGGAGGAGTCAGGATATATTTTGTGAAGTCTGCTCGGGACCAGGTACCACCTCATCAGTATTTTTGCGTATGCTTCCCAAAGCGTGGCACAGTGCGATGACTTTTGAGTACACGAAATAACATATTCCCATTCATCTATAGTGGGGGCTATACCTAAAGCTTCCTCCCATTTAAGCATGTAGGGCAATTTTGCAAGCTTGTTGATGTTGTGTTGCATTGAGTAACATAGGGAGAGAAACTTGCAAGATTGACGAGACATTGTTGCATTGAAGCATTTCCTCCCTAGACTGCCAAATGCCAATGGGTTGATATGTGTGATCGAATTGGAGTGAAGTATGTTTTTCAGTCGGATATATAAAAATATATCTCTTGGTGGTAAGCTATATTTCGCCTGCAGTGTTGGAAACGGGTGTAGCCCATTCCTATCAAATAATTTGTAAACATGGGATATACCTAGTGACATCCACCTGTGAGTTGGGAGATCAGGTGAGATACTGGAGAGGGCTGATAGAGGTGCCAGATACAGTGACTCCTCCTTAGACCACAGTGATGTGCTCCACTTTTGCCAAGAGTTTAATAGGAATCGGGTTGTTGGGAGCATGGAGGGAGTGGACGGGGGGATGGAGGCCCACAAGGCATTTGGGAGGGATGTTAAGTTTCCGCAGGCGGATTCAAGATTCACCCATACCGGAGTCGTCGTACCCAACAGGAGGTTTAGGCCTTGCGCCAACAGTGTTGCTCTGTAGTAATGTGCAATGTTTGGCACACTGAGCCCGCCTTGTCGGAGTGGACGCCAAAGCGACCGAAAGGCTACTCTCGGAGGCTTTCGTTTCCAAATGTGGGCATTAATTGCTGCTTGGAACCGTTTGATAAGAGAAGCAGGCAAAGCTATGGGCAGTGTTCTGAACAAATAGAGTATGTGTGGGAGAATCATCATCTTTACTGAGTTGATCCTGCCTATCCAGGAAGTATACAGTTTTTCCCACCCTGCCATTTGTTTAGTGATTTTGGTGAGAACCGCTATATGGTTTTCTTTTATTGTCTGTGATCTAGAGTGAGTTAGTTTTATCCCTAGATAGGAAAGGGCCTTCGTTTTCCAGTCAAAGGGGTATTTATCTGTCAGATCCTGTGTCACTTGTCTGCTAACGCCTATAGGGAGGATCTGTGTTTTACCAACATTGTTTTTGTAGTACGATATGGAGCCGTAGGTAGATAAAGTACTTAAGAGTCGTGGAATAGATTCAGTCGGTTTGGCAAGGAAAAGCACAATATCGTCCGCAAAGAGAGCCAGTTTTTTCTCTCCTGTTGGAGTAACAAGGCCGGGTAAACTCCTATCCTGTTTTATTATTTTAATCAATGGCTCTAGGCACAGGATGAATATCAGCGGAGACAGGGGACACCCCTGCCTTGTTCCGTTAGATATTCGAAAATTTCTAGATGTGAAGCCAGAATTAAATACTTTAGCGGATGGTGCTGAGTAAAGGGCCAGAACACTGGTCTGAAAGGCTTGTGAAAAGCCGAATGTCGACAGTGTTGCGGTCATATAGTCCCAGTTCAGACGATCGAACGCCTTTTCTGCGTCCAGCGCCATTAAGACGCCCTGTACTTTATGCTTATTGGCCCAATCAATCAGATCCATACAATACCTAGTATTGTCGCCTACTTGTCGCCCGGGAACAAATCCTGCTTGTTCCTCCGAAATTAGGCTATGCAAGAGGGGTTTAAGTCTATTGGCAATCAGTTTAGCGTACAATTTAACATCAGCGTTAAGTAGGGAGATAGGACGTAGATTGCTGCAGATTGTTGGTGATTTGTTAGGTTTAGGCAGGGTGATGATGTAAGCTTCTAACATTTCGCCAGGAAATTTTCCTAGCAATCTAATTTTATTAAATAGTTTAGTGATATGCGGTGTTAGGGATGACGACAATTTGATATAGTAATAATTGGAGAGGCCATCAGGTCCTGGGGCTTTATATTTGGGTAGGGAACGTATCGCCTGTGCTACTTCTTCCTCAGTGAAAGGTGCGTCTAGTAGTTCATTTTGATGTTCTGTTGTTTGTGGCAGCGTGATTTGGGATAGAAAGTGTGATATCTCAGTAGAGTTCGGTATGTGCGTGGTCCCGTTAGCGGCTAGGTTATATAGGTCTTCATAGTAATGGGACAATTCCTCCACAATACCGTTAGGGTTGTAAATTCTGGTGTTGTCTTTGGATAGGATATATGGGATTTTTGTCTGCAAGTATCTGACCTTTAATTGATTGGCTAGGAGTTTCCCTGCCCTATTACCCTGAACGTAGTATGATTGGCGGGTTTTAAGTAGGCGTTTGGTGTATACCTGGGCCTGGAGGTTATGAATTTCCTCTTGCAGTTTAGCAATTTGTTTGGAGATAGATTTAGAGGGAGATTTTTTATTGGAGGTTTCCAGTGTCAGAAGGTTTTGACGGAGTGTGGCGTCTCTGGAAATGATGCGTTTTTTGGCCATAGATCCTATTTTTATGAATTCCCCTCTGATAACCGCCTTGTGTGCAAGCCACTGAGTTTCAACTGAAGTGTCTTCAGTAGAGTTGAGGGAAAAGTAAGTATCGAGGGTTGTGGAAATCTGTCGACTATACTTGGGGTCGTCAAGGGTGGCCTCATTTAAGCGCCATTTCCCTCTCCCTCTTGGGGGGTATGGTACCTCAAGTGTGATCAATATTGGAGCATGGTCTGACCACGTTCTAAGACCGATGGTGTGATCTAACAGGTGGGGAAGTGTAGATTTGTCAATAAAACACATATCAATGCGCGTATACGTCAAATGGACGGGTGAAAAGTATGTGTAATCCTGAGCTGTGGGATATAAATTTCTCCATGTATCGTATAGGTCGTGTGTATGAATGAGTTGAGAGAGTAATTTGCTGTTGTGTGCGGAGGATTTGATGGGAGACTTGTTGTGTGTGCGTTTGATGTCCAGGGAGGGATCTAGGGTGCAGTTACAGTCGCCGCACACGATTAAGTGACCTTGTTTGATGGATGAAATTTTTTTGAATGCCTTGCCTAGAAACGAAATTTGGGCCTCATTGGGGGCGTAAAGGGATGTTACTGTCACCATTATTCCATTTAATTCTCCTACCAATATTAGTAACCTGCCTTCTTTGTCAGTATATTGTTTGTGTAATGTGAATACCCAGTCCGTGTGGAATAATATTGCAACTCCTTTAGATTTTGTTCGCGAGTGAGCAAAATAAGCTGTATGGTACTTCGGGGAACGAAGTTGGGGAGGGTTTTTGCTCGAAAAGTGAGTCTCTTGTACACATACAATAGCCGCCTTTGAGTTATGCATTTCCTGTAATAATTGTTTTCTCTTATAAGGGCTATTGAGGCCTTTGGCATTTATGGAGAGGATTGTCATTGAGTTATGGGCCATAATGAGTTGGGAACAATAATGCTATGGGGCGAGCTATCCTGGTGGAAGGTGTAGTGCGAGCTCTTGGTACCTGGAGCCATGAGAGTTTTGGGTCTTTCTGAAACTTTGAAGCCATGCAGACAGATCGAGTGGTCACGGGGGGACGGCAGGTAGTACGTCTTTCCTGCAATGGGTTTTCCTGGGAACCATCTGGGTGGGAAACAAAAGGGGGATGGGGGAGGGGAAACACAGAAGAGAAAATATACCAGTAACGAAAGTATTTACATACATAACCCTTGGTAAGGTTAACAAACGTAGTCATTCTCAGGGTAAAACTGTAGTACCCAGGAGTGACTCGACGAGGGGCTTTGAGGCTCCTCCCGACCTATGGATTGTATCCTTAAATTGGTATAGTACTAACAATAACCACATATGTGAGTTCTGAAGAACCATAACTTACATAATACACAATACACAATACACAACACCCGCTCTCAAAGAGCACTTGATTGGGGCTTAAGCAACATTTGGGTATGAACATAACTGGGAGTGCATGGGGTATGTTGGAGTATCGTCTTGCGTAAACACAAGTGGTATGGGTTTAGTGGACGAGTTGTCAGAGGTTCGTTAAATCCTCAAAATAGCATTGAGATACATTTTTCAGATATTATGCGAGTTGGAAATGTATGACAACGTGCACCCGGGAGTAGTGAGGTTGCGCACTAAGTAACTAAGATGCAGGCCATCTTAGCGGTAATAAAGGAGAGATTGGAAGCGTGAGTTAAATAACGCTGAGTGGGCACCACGTGGCGTGGGCAAGGCCCATGAGGCGTACCTGAAAGTGGGCCTATTTCAAACATAGTGATCAGTTATGGCAAAGACATATATATAGTGCACATATCGGCAAAATAATAACGCTAAGGTAAACCTCAGAATAACATAACCTGCAAGTAGGTAGATATGTTAAAACGTTCAAGGGGCTTTGGCTGGAGATTTGGCCATTTGCCACTCTGCCTGGAATCTCTTAGGTGGCGCAATCTCAGCGGGTTCTGGTCCTTTGGGCGATCCAGTCCATAGACCCCAGGATGTAATCAGCTTCATACCTTCCTTCGGATCATTCGCCACATAGTTCCGACCTTGTCGCCATATAACCAGTTTTGTGGGATAACCCCATTTGTAGATTACGTTGTTGTTTCGTAAAGTCTTAGTGATCGTGATGAACTCCTTCCTCTTCGCCATCGTGGCCGCCGATAGATCTGCGTACAGAGCAACGTGTTGGTGAGGTTCTGGCAAAGTTGAGAGTTTCCTCGCCGCCAGTAGTAGCGTTTCTTTATGCGCATAGTAGTGGAACCTGACGATAACATCCTTTGGGATATCGGTTGACAAGCGAGCCGGGCGCGGTAGTCTATGCATTCGGTCGTAGGCCCATGCTGAATCGGGCAGGCTCGGGACTAGAGACTTGCACAGGGAAAGAATGTAAGCAGGCATAGCATCGCTGGAAACATCATCCGGTATGCCTCTAAAACGCACATTTTGTCTTCTAGACCTGTCTTCTATGTCCGCCATTTTGGTTTTCAGCATTGCGTTTTCTTCCGAAAGTACCTGGAGTTTGTCCGCTATGTCATTGTGGGCCGCACATAATTCATCCGTTTTGTTTTCCAGGTTATTCGTTCTTTCGCCTAAGTTGGAGATTTCTTTGTGCAGTTCACCGGTTATGCGATGAAAGTCGGCTGTTATTGTCGCCCGGAGTTCCTGCAGCATTTTGTGGAGGCCACGCTCCGTAACCGGGCCCTCTGAGTACTTGGTAGTGTGTGTTTCGTAGTCAGACTGGCCATCCGACAGGTTAAGCGCATCGTCGCCATCTTGGGTTTCTTTGCGTCTTTCAGATCTTTTCGTTCTGGCCGTTTCAGAAAGTTTTAGTTGTTTAGTCGAGGGCATGGTGTGCCTGTGCATTCGCTGCGGCAGGGCAGGTGAGTTTTATCAGGTTTTATCGGCAAATGCTGTGAATAAAGTTGCTTTTAGGTCGGGATGTTGGCGGAGCTCCTAAGCCATGCGACCGCTCTCACCGGAAGTCAGACACGCCCCCCAGACCAAACCCGTTTAACGCACCGCAAACAACCGCAAACAGTCCATTTGCACAACCGCAAACTCCCCATTTACACAAGGTTGGATACCAAACTAGCCATGTCCCGTTCCTTGTCCTCACTGATGTAATTGAAGGTGAAACAGTGAAAACATTTTTTTGTTTTTAAATGCACGCTATTGTGACACCAGATATGAGTGGCACTGTGCACTGGCAGAGCTTGGCAGAGTACACGCTGTAGGCCTGACACACAGACGCTTGCAGACAACTAACTGCTATTCAATCTATTACAGTGAAAAAAACATTTTTTTGTTTTTAAATGCAAGCTATTGTGACACCAGATATGAGTGGTGGCACTGGGCAAGTGGGCACAGTATACGCTGTGAGCCTGACACAGACGCTGGCAGGCAGGCAACTGCAATTAGATTACACAGGGAAAAAAAAAGCAGACTGATGTTCTAGCCTTAAAAAGGGCTTTTTGGGGTGCTGTCCTTACAGCAGAGATCAGATGAGTCCTTCAGGACTGTAGTGGACACTGAATACACTAGCCTAGCTATCGATTTCCCTATTAAATCAGCAGCAGCTACAATGTCCCTCCTCTCACTAAGAATGCAGCTTCCGAATGAATCTAAAATGGATGCTGTCCAGGAGGTGGGAGGGAGGGTCTGCTGCTGATTGGCTGGAATGTGTCTGCTGACTGTGAGGTACAGGGTCAAAGTTTACTCAATGATGACGAAAAGGGGGCGGACCGAACATCGCATATGTTTGCCCGCCGTGGCGAACGCGAACAAGCTATGTTCGCCAGGAACTATTCGCCAGCGAACTATTCGGGACATCTCTAGTTGCAAATATATATTATGCTTTTGTTTGATAGTGTATTCTAGACAACTGAGGAATCAATTAAGAACTGGATAGAGGTGGATTTATGAACATTTGATTATAATTATTGGCATGTCTCAAAAGAACGCTGTAGCGTTAGGAATACATGTCTGTATTCCTAACGCTAAAGCCCTGATGCCCCATGTTATTTAGGTCACCCTGTATGTAAGAAAAAACAAAACATGTAAAAATAAACCAACAAATTACCTTTTCTCCAGTGCTGATCTCCCTCGGCAGTGCAGCAACATCCTGGCGTGCCTCAGGGATAACAGGCCAATCCAATGCTCCTCACTGCGAAACGCCCAAGATTCTGCCATAGAGAATCATTGAACACAATGGCTTACTGTGATGGCACTGCACATGTGTGCATGACGTCACTGTTAGTTATGGTACGAGGACCGAGAAGTATGGTCTGACTCTCATACCCAGAGGGCTTGAAGGCGTGGCTTAAAGTTGTGCTTCCAAGTCCTCTAATTAGTGAACTAATTTGTTTTGGGGTGTAGGAGAGGGGGGGGCAGGACCGCAGATATTATACCAACTTTAATAAAATGAAGTTAAGTGCCCAAAATATTCTTTTAACAATAATGTTTGTCTTTTGTTACAGATAATTAATATTTTGGAAAGTCTAAGGTTCTTCACACAATCTCACAAGCACACATATACACGCACACACATTACAAGCAAAGGTAATACATTACATACATTTGCAATTGGTATTCACCTTCCTTTAACTATTATTGCCTATAATTAGAGCTTGTTATGCATTTAAATAAGAGCCATTAGAGACACATTACGAATTCCTATATGGAATTGTGTAGCTGTAATAGTTTTGCAATTTAAATATTTTAAATGTAATATTTGTACTTCATTTCCTAAGATTAAACTTCTTGTGGTTATTATATAACTGAGGGAAATGACTCAATAAATGTTAGATTATCAACAGATTTAATGAATAATGCATAGTGTGGCATGAAAACCTCCATGAATTATAGAGACAGGATTTACACAGGTTGGTATTAACCTCAATTATTAAAATTTTAAAGGGAAAAGCTTTGTCTCATTCAGAATAATAGTTCTGAAATGTATTAAATAGCCTGCATTTTATTGTTTCTAAGCCTTTTGTGCTGAAATAGAAATAGGAATGTATTAAGGAAATAGGTACTTTTGAACAAGTAATTATGTTTATACAAATTGTACAAAATAACATGCAATTCTGTGCTTTTTCGTACATATTCCTTGTTTTTGTATAAAATAGAATTATTTAGCATGTAATATTAATAATGTATTAGCAGTATTAGTAAATGTGTGTGTAAAGTCAGAATTGTATGCCGACATTATTATTCCACTCTTACATGTTATATGCACATTTATTTGCTCTTAAATTATGTCTTCACTTATTTTATGTGTGTTTTCACGTCTTCAGTCATAGCTAATATATGGGTCTTTAAATGGACTACTCATGTGTAGCCCCTTCTTGACTGTACTCTGAATTTTTCATTTAGGTTCTTAAAGGATCTGTTACTTTTCCATTAATACAATTTAATACATATAATATATTTAATATAATGTGAGTGGAAATGTATTAAGCTCTGTATGTTTTTGTTTTGCCTTTCTTTTCTATATAATTTGATTAAAAGGACATTGTATGCACTATACCCACTTCATCTCATTAAAGTGGTTGTAGTAAATAATGGTGCTGTCCTGTCAGGATTACTAATTGATCGAGCACGTAGAATTGTATCACACCTAGGACTAAAAGGTAACACCTAACCGGGCCTTAAAACGGCCGCACTTAAAATACAGGGAAGTCAAACAAAGCCAAAGTCAAATAACCAGAAATAAACGCTCAGGAACACACTCTCGGACAACCACTAAGGGAAACCACAACAGGGAAATGAGGAAAAGTAAAATTGCGTTTAAATAAGCTGTTTACAAATATGATTGGCCGAAACCAGTTTATGACCCCAGAACGTGCACGTGCGTCTCCCGTGTTATGTCACAGGCACGCTGACGTCATCATCAACATGGGGCTATAATTTGCCGTGGATCTGCAGTGGTCAGCGTCCATTAACATTTTGCAGGAGTCAGGTACACAGATGCATGGCCGCTGAGTGCAAATACCACAAGGTGAGGAGGAATATGTAACATGTCCTTCCATTTAATGTTAAACTGTTTTTAATAGTTTAGTTCCAAATGAAAGGCACCCCCAGCCTATCCCCTCTATGCTACTTTGGATAATAAAAAAGCATCAGTTTGAGCAGCAATGGCTGGCTGTGCTTTCAGCCTATCACAGTGCCCATTTCTGTAATGAATTGGTATGGCTAGAGGGAAGTTTGTAATTTTGGCCTTAGCCCTACTTTAAGTAGGGACTAGTCTGTGGATGCCAGTGACCCTTATTTAGTGTTAAACTGCTTGAAAATGGTTTAACAGGAACAATGACAGGGAATCCCAAGCACTAACCAATTCAATGAGATTAAATGGTTACTGTGCCTACAATGTCCATTTAATGCAATGACAGCCTAGTTCCAATAAAACTATGGACTCAGTTTCTGAAAATGCACAGACATGACATTTAGTGCAATTCAGTGTATTTTTCCAATTAATCTAGTCTCATCTTGAGCAAACTCACCAAGCAAACTTCCTGGACAAACTCCTGACGTGAGCTCTATTAAATGTAAATATTCCTCACCTGCCGATGTTGATACAATATTTGGGCAAACTGATTTCATGGAAACTATAAGTATATTTTTATTTAAAATGAGAACATTTATTATTCAGAATGGTGTTACTCATCGCCACAATCAACAGTCAACAATATGACTTTTCACTTTTGATTGATGTTTTACAAATCCAATTCCATCAATAGAGTTAGCTAGAATTAATGCATAACCAAATATAGAGAATAGAAATAGCTTAGTGAAGTCTGGACTTCAAATACAGTGGGAAAATCATTATACACCTATCTTTGTCACTTTCCTTTATTAATGGGAGCAAGGTGCTACTATTTTGTTGTCCTTGTTAATATGTCTACTACTAGCTAGCTCTTCGGTAGAATTCTGACTAATGAATTGTGGGTAAATTAGCTTGGCAACTGAAACAAAACCATGCTTCAGCTCTTTCCAAGTTGAATTTCCCAAAAATAAAAACAAATGGAAATAGTGGGACAAGAAGGGATTCATTAAAACAAAATATCTTCCTCTGTATGCTCACATGTAACTATTTTGGCCACATCTGTGGAGTACCACAGTGATTTCTTGATTTTTTGCATTTACTGACAAGTCTAATGCAAATTTCTGTTGCCTTCAGCAGAGCAACTTTGAAAAAAATCCCATTTCTATTAGACACCATTTAAATTGCTACAGCCTGATAATGACTCCTTTATACATATTCTAATTTTAGAAAAGTCTGTTTTTCTAAAGTCTAAAACATTTGTTTTTGTGTCACTGTTCCTATATTAAACCACACTGACTGATGATCACTGGATCCTAAACTTTCACCTACAGTAATATCTGATACCAAATCTCAATTTGTTAACACTAAATCTAGTATGGCCTCTTTATGAGTTGGCTCCTCAACAACTTGTTTTAGAGACAATCCCAGTAGGGAGTTTAGAATATGTGTGCTCCTGGCACAAGCAGCTATTTTGGTTTTCCAATTCACATCAGGAAGATTAAAGTCACCGATGATGTTAACTTCCCCCTTCATTGTCATTTTAGCTATTTCCTCAACTAGTATATTATCTAACTCTTCTATTAGTCCTGCGGGTCTATAAATCACACCTACACGAGTTACTGTGTAATTACCAAATTCTAACGTAACCCAAACAGACTCTGTGTTCGCCTCACTAACTTTTATTAGGCTAGATTTTATGCTATCCTTCACATAACACAAGCAGTTACCGATAAGCAGGTGATTTCTAAAATGGCTGACAGCAAAGTTAGCAACGTGTCTGTTTCCATATCACAAAAACTTCTAGTGGCTGCCACAACAGAGATATATAAGAGAGGATAAATTTTAACACCTGATCTCCATTCTAGATTGTAAAAATTACCACAAAGTGGGTACTCTTTTTAGAAATGTATGCTTACAGGTTATTCTACTGGTAGACTTACGAGACATATCTTCTTTCATTTCTGTAATACAGACAACTAATGAAAATATCAACTGTCCTCATCCTTAATAGCAAATTTGCTTTTGCCATCCTTGGATACTTGCTAGGTTAAAACATAATTATGTTTTTTAATAGAGCTTAGTTTATTTCTGACGCATATTAAAAGCTGGATTTATTGTTTTTTTAAAGCATTTTTAAAAATATATTTTTATGTTGTATTTTTATTGTTTTAATTATGAATTATGTTTAAAAATAAAAAAATAAAAAAAAATTGAATTTCAAAACTAGTAGCTGCAGACTAGATTTCTATAAGAAGGCTACTCTAAGTTTGGACAACATATGTTTTGTTTAAGGTTGACTTTTGCTTTTGTATACATAATTTGTGAGGTAATATCATATTGCATTATATAATTCCAAGTGTTTTGCCTAAGGATGGTCTAGTTATGTAAACATGGATTATGTCTAAAAAAAATATTATTTATAAATTGGCAAAAGATGTATGTCCCTGACATATGGACAGACACGTCTTAATTATGCCCCTTATATCTTAAAGATTATGCTTTTCTCCTTTATTTGTGCACATATCTTGTCTTGTAAGAGGTTCCAATATCTGAGTGCAACCATTTTGTTCTTCTCTGCCCATGATATCTTCTGTGGTATTGATTTTGATGAAAAGTCTGATGGACTGTGGTTAAATTTCTCTATCAATTGAAAAAGAACCATGCTTTAAGCTATGAGCATATACATAAGGAAAAGTGGTCCTTACTTTTGTTTATGTATTTTATGCAAACCTGAGCATTTAGAAAGAAATAAAGAGATTTCAAAGTAAGCTCTGTAGAAGCAGATTAGATATGGTTTATTTTTTATGACAGAGCTACCGGTACCTTAAGTTATTTGATTTAACTATGTTTCAAAAAAATATTCAGTATAGTGTTTTAATTTAAAACTAGAAAGAAAAAGATCTGTCACAAATAATTAATATACAGTTTGTTACTATGAAAACTAAATTGATTAATGCAACCAACATCTACAGGAGTGATACACCTGAGCTATTGAAAATATATAATTATTTTGTATTTAACAAAGGGTTAGATTTAATTATTGTCTTTCATGGTAGTGTTCATCGTTACAATTGCACCCACCTCAGTCTCTCTTCTTCCACTGTTCAATTCTTCCACACACCACTTTGAATAGGTTATTTTGGTACAGGCATCTTATCCATCAGCACCTCCTTCCCCCTGAAATTCTGTTATTCCTCTTGTCTGTCTCTATTCCTTAGTTTGTAAACTAATTTGAACAGGCTTCTTCACCTGTTAATGTTTTATATGTCAACTACTTGTTGTCAATTTCCCCCATTCAATATTTGTTAATGGTTGTGGAATTTATCGGAGCTATATAAATAATACTAAAATTAATCATTATAAAATGTTTGTTTAGATAATAAATGACTTATATGAAGCTGTATTACATCTCATTTAGCATTACAATAAGGACAAATCAATTACTTCTGTTCATCAGCTTCTAATGAAACATTTATCACACATTGCTGATGCCTGATTAATTCAATTTGAAGAATATGAAGAGAGCCAAGACAAAGAAATAGAACATATTGGTAAGGTGCCTTGTGAAGAGTTGTCATGATTTGTGTTTTTCATTGAAAAGAAAAGATGATTCTTGAAAGGCATTTTCTGTCAGCTCCCCATAATTAAATTTAAAAAAGGTTTATTTATTTATTTTAAACTAAATTTATATTGCATGCAAGTAGGGATAAAGAGTGAAGAGGACAGTAGTGGAGGATGATGTAGGAAAACATAAAAAAAATAGAACAGGGGTGAGGGGTAAAACAACTTTTTTTCTGCTTATTATACTTAAGGTCTTGATGTTGCTGGAGATGGCTTAATCTGACACTGACAGATATGAAGATGTGACACCTTGGTCACATCATACCATTAATACTCATGTTCCAGTCTGATACCCATTGTTGACATCACTGTGTTGTGGTCTTCACTGTGAATTCAAAGGAATTATTTGTAGATTTATCAAGAGTACAATATTGCTATATAAAATTCACATCTATTTGTCATGCAAAGTACCAGTTCTTTTGGGAATTACAATACAACGCAAGATCAATTAAATGTATTTAAACAAGATTATTTGTGACAAAGGCAAAATCATTAGCTTCAGTATGTCACCATTCAGACTGCAAAATCCAGACATTTTCACAGTATGTGGATTTTGAAAATCAGGCCCTCCAAGCTGTTGGTGAGGGACTGTCTAATACACAACAAGCATCCAGTATTTGTTTACAAAAAATAATTAAATAGCGACCGGACAACTATTGATGCCTAGTCAGTAGAAAGGCCCCATCCCATGTGCAAGGGCCTTCCTTTGCTCCCACCCATGAGCATCTGTGCAGGCTTATAATCAATTAATGGGGGCTTCACAAGTAACTCTCCACCCCATTTCCTTCATCTGTGGCCAGTGGGTGGGGGCTCTATAAAAAAAACGGACATTTGCAATGGTCATTTGCAAGCTACTTTTTATTCCCTTTATTGGCTGTCTGTATACACTCCCCCCCCCCCCCCCCCGTTACTTTGTGTGTTTTTCCATGGTTATTTCATGGGGTTCCTCTTTGGCCGTTCGGGAGGCTTTATGCGGACTGAATCCATTCGTCTCAGGAACAAGAACCATCCCTGTGCCCCATTAGAACGTGAACACCAACCACTTAAGAGCGAAACCGCAAGGTAAACAATTAATGAGTGCTTCTCCTGGGTGGCTGCCATTTTGTATAACCAAACACGTGGCTGAGAGAATGGCGACCATCTTGTCTCCCAAACGAGGGCAGCGGTACTTTGTTTCGGCTAGGCACTCGCGCGAACACCGGTAAACTGTCAACAGCAGCTCATTCCTGTTTCTGACCACCTACATGAATGGCGTTCAGGAAATATAAACTACCAAACAGGGGGAGCATTCATACCCTGAAAGCGAGAGATTCCCTTGTATGGTTTTCACACAGGAGCCCCACTAATGGAGACCATATTTCCCTGGAGCTATTTTGGGCTAGCGCCTCACGTCTGGCCGGTCAAAACTTTCACTCTCACATGATGGCATTCCCATTCTACCAAACCGATCTGAGTGATTCTTGGATATGTTGGTCACTCAGATCGGGGCTACAGGGGAATGTGCTTTTTGTGGGGTTCTCAGGCATGGTTGGGGAACTTTTGGGGTACAGGATATTTTGTGGATTGTTTGTGCCTGGTAGATAATTAAATTAGAGGCATTTACTTAGGCAATTATCTCTCAGACACAAGGGATCTTGTGATTGAAACCCTGCATTTTCTGCATGTGAAACCCCTGGCATGGGACTGGGGATAAAAGCCATGTATTTGACAATAAAATTCACTTATACCCCCAGAGCTGAGTGTCGTCCAGTTGCTGGGGAGTTAGTAGATGCTTGGATTGTTTTACTTGTTCCTGTGTGCATTTTGGAGTAACCAGCGGAGAAGAGTCCCTGCTAGGACTAGGGTTTCGCTACAGAATCTAAATAAAAAATGAATACAATATTATAACAGGGAAGGAAGAGATAGCATAATAGGCTATGCTAAGTACTTAGTCCTGTTCCGTTTGCACATATATAAACAAAAATCAAAAGAGAAGTAAATTGGACTTCCATGTCTAAAAATAGCCAAAAGTATTTTAAACAGCGATCACTTCCAAAATGACCATTCCCCAGGCAAGTTAACAGATAGCAGGGTCAATACAGATGCCTTCCACACTGCAGTAGACTGTAGGGCTGTAAAAAGATGGTGGCTCAATTGATTATCCCAAATTTTATTTCACAAAACAGAAAACTTAGGTTTAAAAAAAGAGAGAATTTTTCCACTCACATTATTTTGCTGTTGCGTTGCTTTGCTCTCTGCCATGAACATAACAATGCTGAAACTAAATATAACCATGTTTAACTAGGCTCCATTCCCAGACAGTTATTACAGTAACCATGGCCAGCATTTGTGCAGATAACATTAATTTTGCATGTACTTACAATATTTTTCTTAGAGATTCTTCCCTGTTTCTTTCTAATCACCGAAATGCACCTCTCGTTTGTTAAATATTTCCACTTTAGTAATTAACCCTTTGATTGCAAGTTAGCTGAAACCAAAAATATGTCCCCAACCCATCTCAAAAAGTTAACTTACAGAAAGTTGTCCATTAAATATGAGTCATTTAAGAGGTCTCTGTTTAACGTCATTTTGGCAAGATGTCAATTTAAAATATAGCTAAAACACATTCTATCCACACAACCTATATGCAGAAATACCTGTGTCATGTATTACAACTACCAGAAATTATTACAGCAATTCATTAAGTGGACTTATTTTCAACAAAAGCAGATGCTATCACAAATTGCTTCAATTGTTTCTGGTAACATGACTCTATGTGGAAGGAAAATACACAAATGAAGAGCAATTTAGATGTTTATTGTTTGTCACCATAATTTAAAGGGAAACTGTCATTTTCAATATTATGTTTATCCCTATATTTAACTTATATGCATTTTAAAGGTGAACAAAATAAAAGTAAATGTAGAAATCCACACCACATGTTCCTGTAACTGAATGCATCCATTAAAGTTCTCTGCAAAACATTTTTACAAGCTCTTTCCTTTGTACCTGTCAAACATACAAACAAGAGGGAAAGTGAACGGCAGATGGGGGCTTCTAATAATATATGTAACGGATCCACTGGCACCCCGACTGGGTACCTCCGTTGAAAGATGCTCCTAGCGCTTCCAGAGGACTCCAAGCACTCCACCAGACACCATAAGCACCGCAGGCTGCAGCTATCTCCCTTCAGAACGAAGCAGGAACAAGCTCTTACAAGAGCTCAGTGATTATAGCAAGGGAATATGCCTAGCATAGCAATCCCTTGTAGCAGATTCCCCCAATAAGACACAGGACTCAAGTTGAGGGTAAAACAGGAACTCAGGACTGGGACACCCAGTCTGGCTTTTATTACAAACAAGTACATACAGGACACTCCCAGGGGGAGGATGAAATTAACCAATCACAGGGATGTACCTCCCACACATTTCCTCCACTTAGATTAACAGTTAAACCAATTATTACATACAATAAAAATACAGTTTTTACACACACACTGTAACTTTAAAACCATACATCCAATTTCAATAAAAGTTGCATATTCAGACTCAGCATACATCAAACATAAACCCTTCCAAAAATCAGCCAAATCCCTCCAGTGGATCAAAAGTTAGCTGGAAGTCCTTTATGACCGACCGCAAGCACAATTTCCTGCCCAAAACAGTTCCATAGATTTGGGCTGTGCGGTCGGTCAATTTCATGCCGAAAAAACGACTAAGTCCCATTTCGAACGGGACTTAGTCTCTGGAGCTGCAAGTTCCGTATGGGAGAAGGTAAGGGTCAGCGGTGTTCGGCAGAATGTGTAGCCGATTTTAGTTCCACAGAATCTTTAGCATACACCGCTGACCGCATTCGAGGAAACCAAGATGGCCGCCGCCACGTGCAATTAACCGGCAGTAACCTCACAGCCTGGGAGGTAAATTGCCTGCACACTTTAACTTCTGGGTGGTCCGCCTGTGTAATACTTGGTTCAGTAAGCCCTATTTACTGAACCAAGTGGGGGAAAGCCAGGAACAAGTTATTTTACCGGTCTGGGGACATAGTCTTAAAGGGGCATTGTTCACCAAAGTCACAATATGTCCCCAGACGGTTCTTAAAGGGCCAGCAGCAGTACAATAAAATACCATTCACTGTACTTAAAGGGCCAGCAGTCGCACGATAAAATACAATATGCCCCAAATATGTCCAGGGGCCATAGTCGCAGGGCAGGAGGCTAGC
Source organism: Pelobates fuscus (assembly GCF_036172605.1). NCBI lineage: Eukaryota > Metazoa > Chordata > Amphibia > Anura > Pelobatidae > Pelobates > Pelobates fuscus. The sequence goes on from NC_086320.1 coordinate 141,970,541, forward strand.
AACCAGGCTTCTCCAGTTCACAGTGGCGAAGTTGGTTTCGCCACAATATATAAAAGGAGTATTGACATACAATTGTCCACCCCACAAAAATGTTGGCTATTGTCCACTCTGCCATAATGCCCTTGCCCAGCACGACACTTACCTCCACCGCTTCTTGCTGCCAAACGCTGGAACATGCTGCACCAAAGAAAGCAGAAGCCACACCTAGCCATTCAGCCCTGATCTAACAACCCTGTGCAATCACAAGACTAGAGGCACGCCTGTCCACCAATCATGTGGATTCTTAAAGGGGAATTACCCAGGAAGCAGGTGGGACACCAAAGGAGGTGTGTCTATATTCTCGTATTTAAACTTGCTCATACATGATACCTTTGCCCAGTATTCTGTGCTCCCTGCTATGCTCATTCACTGTATTGTACCTGTACAGATTATCTGATATCTGATCTTTGAAAATATAACCAAAAAAACACACAGCAGTCAGTGCACATGGGAAAATAATAAAAAAAGGCAATAAAAAAAGTAGCATTTTTTTTTTTTAAAGGTAGTGATGCTCTTGGAGAGAATATTATAAATATCTACAGTTCCAACATTGTGTGATACAGAGTTATATTGATGATATTTTGTTTATATGGGAAGGTGAGGAATCTCTCTGTGAACGTTTTAAACGAGAACGAGAGATTCCTGTGAATGAGAGTCTCAATAACTCTAAGTGGAACCTTAATTTCACAAGTTATATCTAACAATATAAAATGTATTTCCTAGATCTGAATTTAAAAAGAGATGTAGTAAGAAATACAATCATAACATCAGGATTTAGGGGGGGGGGGGGGGGAACAGCTGGCAACACTACATTAAGGGCTGGTGCCATGCTCACCATACTTTTGAAGCAATACCCTTAGGAGAGTTTCTCAGTCTACGTAGGAACTGTTCCACGGATTAAATATTCCCCCCACAGGCAGGGGATCTCACATCAACAAATCAAGAGAGGATGGAACTTAGCATTAAAAAGGGAGAGAAAATCTCTATTGAAATCTAGGGTTAAATTGAAAAAATTATTGCAATCGGATTTTTCATGTGACAAGTATATGAAATATACAGGATGTCACCGTTTTCTGGGTGGTCTTCTTGGGTGGTCTCTCCTCTGAACAGTAGCTTCGGGTAACTCAATCACTCAGTATTTATATCTTTTTTCTTTGGATATTGTGTTATTTTACACACGATACTATTTTGTACATATGATATTGGAACTACCTTAGCATACACGAGGACTGATGTTACAGTGTAATGCCATGTGTATTTATTGCTATTGCTTTTCTGTCAATAAACATGTTTTTTTTTTATTTGTGGAGTGTTTGGATTTACCCATGTGTGTGGACCACTGTGTTTTTTTCTGGTTATATTTTTGAATATTTGGGAAGAGTCCAGCACTAAGGAGTTAATTCTTAATCCTATTAGTCCTGATTCAGCCTCTCAGTTATATTTATTGTTTTTGGAGTTGCGTCAAGCCTTTTTGAGTGAGGGATCCCACCTCACCAAATTTTTGTTTTTGTTTAATATCTGTTCTTTGGCTTGTTTCCATTTATTGACCTGTGCTGCCTGACCTGACCCATTGCCTGCCTGACAATGCTTCATACAAATACACATTAACACACAGCCAGGTACACAAACAGATACACAAACAGACACACATGCAGATACAGACACACAGATACACACTGACACACATACAGATACAAACACTGAAATACATACAGATACATATGTGCAGCCATGCAGATACAGAGACACACACTGACACATATTTAGATACACAGACACACAGATACACACACTGACAGACATGCAAATACACACTAAGACATAAACAAATGCAGGCACACACTAACACACATACAAATACACAAACACATACATTAACACACATACAAATACAAATATCCACACACATACAGATACACAGATGCAGTAATACACATAGAAACATGCAGATGCAAACACACACTGACAAATGCCGATATAGACAAACATATACACACAATGAAACTCCTACTGATACAAACACTGACACACAAACAGATACACAAACACACAGATGCACATAAGCACACATATATCACATACAGACACAGAGATAACACATACATACACAAATACACATACAGACACACAAATTACACATGCATGTACACAGATAACACATACACACAGATAACATATACATACAAAGATCACATTACTTGTTTTAGCCACCCCCCTGTTTCCTTACTTTTTTGGTGCAGGAGGGGGGCTTCCGTAGGGTCCAGGGGCAGATGGCTTTGTGTAATGGGAGTCGGGTCAAGGCTCTCCATTCCTTCTGTCTTGGAGCTCCGTCTCCCTCCTCACTGGTCGTCTCCCCCGTGCGTCTCTTTGGTAAGCTGGGAGGAAGTGACATGTACTCACTTCCTTCAAGCACTGCACCATGGCATTACACAAACTAAGGCACCTGGTCATGCTGCTTAAGGCCCGCGGCACCTGATCAGGCCCCCAATCATAGATGCCCATTGAGTGCACCTTTTCATTTTTGTAAACAGCCCTGTAGTGGAATGGGCTTTGCCACAGCACCTCTATTTGTACTAGGGGCTGTCCATACCCTTTTGTTTCTTTTTTTGTTTCCTGGGATTGTAACTGTTCGTTACTTGTGGAAACAAGTAACAAGCTATTATTTTGTATCGTTCATCTGGTTGTTTGGTAAGAACCCCTTTTCAGCTATTTTCACTATATGGTTCAACAAACAAACTAAGTACTGAACAACCAGGATACCCATGAGAGGAGCGTGGTGCCAATTGACCTCCCTAACCTGGTTCACACTCTCTCAATTACCAAAATAAATGTAGAAAGAAAATCCAGGCACTCCAAGGTATTCAACCAATTAGGCAATTGTATTGGACCCAAGCACCAAACAACGTTTCGACCCCTTAGGGCCTTTGTCAAGCTACTGAGACACTCAACTTGTATACAATACATAGGTATATACAACAATTGATAAGTGAAAAAACATGTGAAGTGTTACAATTAATTAATTACATAATCACTCAATAATCATGAAAACAGTGTTAAAATATAATTATCTCTCTAATCAGGATCTTACATATTAGGAGTGTCTCACTATGCAATGGAACTCAACCACCATTGCATAGTGAGACACCCCTAATATTTGGACTATCTCAATTGCCAACACACGAACCAACTGGGTGATCCCCTGAGTGGTCGCTGTCCGTTATGTGAACACGTGGCGGCGGCCATCTTAGAATATGAATTACACCAGTGGTGTTTGGTCATTGAGTGTCTGGAACCCAAATCGGACACTCAATGGCACGAACCCCGCAGAGACTTCCATCCCCGTGTAAGTTCATGTAAACTCTGGGGAACAGAGCGGTATTCGGTTAAAGGAATCACACGAATTAGATGAGTTGAACGAACCAAGGCATTTTCATGTATTTCAGTCCTCTTGAATGGATACCGACCGCACAGCCCAAACACATGGAACTATTTTCGGCTTACGCCTTGTGTGCGGTCGGTAAAACTAAGACCTCCATAAAACTGTCGAACCCCTGAACCGATCTGGATGATTTTTCAGTATGTTGCTCCCCCAGATCGGGGCTATCAGGGGATGTCTTAATTGTGGGAGTATGATATGTTTTTGGGGTACTTCTGGAAATGTATGAAAATTGGAGCGATCACTTCCAGGTTGCCACAAATGGCGCCCGGCAGTGTAGGCAAGATGCTCTGCCTGTACTGAGTGCCTCGCAGGGTCTAGGCACTCAGTTAAAATAAAATAAATAAAAAATGTTTTAAAAATTAAAAAAATTAAGCCCTACCCTACCTCCCTCTCCCTCCCCATGTACCATTCCCCCACCGATGATCGGTCTTCTTCTTAGGGGGTCTTCTTCCTCCTCTCCAATTTAGGACCCCCAGGGGCCATGTGACCGCTCTCGGTCACATGGTCGCAATAGGTGTCCACAGTGCTGCCTGCAGGGGGACTGCCTGAACTGAACTGGTGAAAAGTAAAAAAAAGTAAAAAAATAAAATAAAGTTTATAATTCAACAAATATATGAATGATATATATATATATATATATATATATATATATATATATATATAAACATATATAATATATATATATATATATATATATATATAATGTCATACTAACTGTATTTTTTGTATTAATATATACATATATTAATGTAAAAAAACACAGAGTAAAATTACACAAGTATATTTATAATATATTAATACAGAAAAAGAGTGCGCTGTGTCTTTAAGACAAAAAATGTGTAATATTCCTTTAAAAACACTCTGGTGCTTATATCAATTCACAACCTCTGTCATATAAAGTGTGTTGATATTACATACACTGGTGTCAGTACAAAAAAGTGCGAAGGTGCAAATGCCACTAATATACCAGTGCTATAGTGAAAATAAAAGAGAAATAGAATAAATAAAGTAAACGGAGCACTTAAAATGTCCAGCTGTATATACCTTAGATCTTGTTGCTCCGAATTATATGTACATATATATGAAAAACAAAAGAAATTACATAGTGTAATACAGTACTACAAATATAATATGGAGACAGTATATATAATTGCACTCACAAGTGGAGAGCAGATGAGTCTGCTCTAACTGTATCCGCTTTTTATATGCTTTAAGCCAAGGATCACAAGACGGCAGCAGGTCGAAAAAAACTTTCAGCAAATCTTCATAATTTAAAATTCACCAAAGTGGTGTCACTTAGCTCCCTTAGTCCTTCTATGGAATGTAGTCCGTTCGGTATGGCTGCCGGCTAGCACAATATTGGGAAAAGCATTTACCATGTTAACATTGGGTATTTTTAAATTCAGGACAAAATTTTGAAACTATTAAGCATGGGTGTTTTTTTGCAGTTGTAGATGTGTAACAGATTTTGGGGGTCAAAGTTAGAAAAAGTGAATTTTTAACAAAAAATTCATAATATTTTATAATTATTTTTATAGTAAATTATACTATATGACGAAAATAATGGTATCTTTAGAAAGATCATTTAATTTTGAGAAGAATGGTTTATAATATGTGTGGGTACAGTAAATGAGTAAGAGGAAAATTACAGCTAAACACAAACACCGCAGAAATGTAAAAAGAGCCCTGGACCTTAACGGGAAGAAAATATAAAAACAGTCTGGTTACTAAGTGGTTATTAGCCCCAAGTAATCTTACCACCTTTTAGAATTCACTTTAAAGCCCCCACCTAAAGCCCATGGTTGGAGGCATATGGGGAACCTACTCTAGGTTCCTGACCCATTATTTCCACTAGCTGTGGCAAACATCTGTGAGCTGAAGTTGCCTACCCCTACATTACACCATATTCATTGGGTTATGTTTTTTTCTTCATTGGGTTATGGAGATTCTTTGATTCATTTTCATCATTTTGGGTTTAGTATCATTAATGCAGGAAAAAATAATCTGTTTTAAGAAAGAAAACTCTAATTCTAAACCTATATTACACATATTTTTCAATTCAAAAAGTTCAAGAAGATACATTTTAAAAAAAAGTTAATAAAATAAAAAAATGGGACACAGCTTAGAATATAAACAATTATAAAACATGTCAATAATAATTTAATCAACTTCAGGAATCATTAAATGCAGCATTTAAAGTGCCCTATTGAAAGATTGAAGCAGGGTTGATCTAAGGCTTTTTGCTACATGAGTCCAAGGTTGAAATACTGATCCAAAAGCATCTAAAACATTCGATTGTCTGCCCCCAGTTGACAATTCCCCATTAGCTGCCCCCCAAATTGCAAGGTTATTCATTCAAGTGATGCAAAGTGAATTTCACATTTTAGGCCAAAGTAGCAAAACTGAAAACACAGCTGGCTAAGAGAATATTTCCAGTTCGGCTGTTATTCATTCTGTTATCCAACAGAATTATTCAAGGCAAATCCTTGGTAGGATTTATACAGTGTACATATTTCTAAAGTGGAAAATGTGGCTATAAAAACAGACCATGTGTTTGTGCAAATTGACCAATGAAAAAAAATGGAAATTAATATAATGTGTAAACCTAGGAGAACACTGGACGCATTTTCCATCTATTGCAGATGCTTTATAAACACTGGCTGTTTTAACCTTGAATTTGAAATTCACTTTGAATTCTCACTTTATTGATATCTTCCTCTATTTATATCACACCTTCCATGAAGATACCCCTTTTTTGCCACAAACTTTTTTTTGATACCCCTTTTTTTGCCATAACTATAAAGTTATCTCTTTAATTATTCCTCTAATTCAAGCATGTCAAACTCGCGGCCCACAGGCCGCATGCTGTCATGCCTTAACTATGGTATCCTCTTACTTCCTGGTTCCACGGAGCCTAGCCACACCCCTTTATGACACGGTCTGCCTATTTAATCTGACTGCACCAGCTGATCTAGGCTGGATTATTGAACTACGTTCCGTACTCACGAACCGGCTACAACTTCGTTGTGAAAACCTCTGTTACCAGACCGGACTGAAAGACTCTGCAAGTTCCCTTCACCTCTCCTCATCCACAACTAAAAACTTAACACTCTCCATCCAGGATAAACGCCTCTGAGGAGATCTCGGGAGCCAGTGTTCTATGTGCCGGAAGCTAAGTAAAACCTCTGTGATAAGCATTGCATCTCAAGCTGTTATTTCCTGTCTCCAAAATCCTTCGATAATACAAAACCGTTACAGCTAACTTCAACTCATACTTTATCTCAGTTAGCTGCATCTGTCTTGCTTCGGTTAAAGTCTATGGAACAGCTATTGTGACTGCTTATCACCTAAACCGTTGATTCTACTAAGAGACTCTTTATTGATTCAGTGTCTGCAATTTACTATCGTTTACTCCTTAAAGCTACAGTGCCTGTAATTGTGGACTTCAGTTATCATTTACTACTTAAAGCTACAGTGCCTGTAATTGTGGACTTCAGTTATCATTTACTACTTAAAGCTACAGTGCCTGTAATTGTGGACTTCAGTTATCATTTACTACTTAAAACAACAGTACCTGTAAATTGGGATTAAAGTCATTACCTTTTACTTTTTATAATAAATATTCAAACTATACGAAATCTGCAGTTGTGTTCCTTCATAACAAATGTTTAGACGTGACACATGCGGCCCACAATGAACATCTTTGTGGCACAGCGAGATGCGAGTACAGGCTTAGTGTTAAAGCAGATTAGGCACCTGATTTCTCCACTGCTAAAATTTACCCAGCCGAGGTAGGAGAGGTCACTGGAGGAGCTCAGTCTTCCTGCTCCTCACTGCTCCCTCGTGCATCACTAAATTGGGCGTGAGGGAGCAGAGAGCAGCAGGAAGGAGATCTCCAGACAGAAGATCCCCACTGGACCCTAGGAAGAAATACAAAGATGTGAGTGTGTGCAAGAATATGTAAATGTGTGCGTGTGTGTGTGTTTGTGTGTGTGTCTGTCAGTTAGTGAGTGTGTGTCTGTCAGTGTGTGTGTGTGTGTGTGTGTGTGTGTCTGTCTGTGTGTGTCAGTGACTGAGTGGGTGTGTCTTCATGTGGGTCAGTGAGTGTGTGTGTGTCTGTCTGTGAGTATGTATGTGTCTGTCTGTGTGTGTCAAGGAGTGTGTGTGTGTGTATGTCTGTGTGTGTCAGTGAGTGAGTGTGTGTCTGTCAGTGAGTGTGTGTGTCTGTCAGTGAGTATGTGTGTGTCTGCCTGTGTGTGTCATTGAGTGAGTGTCTGTATGTGTGTGTGTGTGTGTGTCTGTCTTTGTGTGTCAGTGAGTATCTCTGTGTGTCTGTGTGTGTGTCAGTTAGTCTGTGTGTCTGTGTGTCTGTCAGTGAGTGTGTGTGGGTCGGTCAGTGTTGCGATGGCTGTGGCTGGACAGTGGAGGACCTGGAGGTGCACAGAGGCACGCAACGCCACGTCACATTCCAACGTGACGTTGATGTGCTCCACCTTCACAGGGTTACAGAAATAGCGGAAGGATCCGCTTTGGCATAGGGTGCCGACAGCACCATTTGGAGTATACTAGACGCCAGACTCCAGAGTCTCATACTGGCAGCCGCAATGTAATAGAGGGGGTGCTGAGATTTAGTAGAAGGGGATACTGGGGTTTTTTATACTGTACTTTTCAAAATAAACCTACATTTCTATGAAAATGTAAGGGTTCTTTTTGCAGCCCACATAAACTTAAAACTTGTTTATTTGGCCCATGCTAGACTTTGAGTTTGACATGCTTGCTCTAATTGCTTTAAATTTTCTTTTAATGCTGCCTGGGTGCAATAAATCCACCAAAACCCAGGTCCAGGTCTGAGTAGAAACAGACTTTAAAAAAAAAATCAATATTAGTCAATAAAAGTCAATATTATAATTACTTAGTATTGTCTTGATCCAAATCAGATAATTGTGAATTACTTATTATATGTTGAGTGAAGTAACCAACCACAACTAAAAGAATTATAAAAATGAAGATGTGCAATAAAAATTATAAGAATAATGATTGTTCCTTTTTTTCTTAATTGCGCTTTGAGCAGCAAAAAGGAATATTAAATTTATAATTTACCTTGATAGTGAACAAAATAATTATGAACAAAAATCAGTTGCAAGGAATAAAATGTTAAAGCTTGCTGTAATTTCATTTTATTTTAAAGACTTTATTTGTTGAGATGACATTATACAGACAGTCAGCAAGTTACAAAGTGTCATCAGAACATTGAGTCATCTCTTTAGAACATTGAGTCACCTACTGTTCTTGGGTATTTTCCTGACAATATTGTATGGCTGATTGACCAAGTCGAAAACAGTCACTTAGGGCATGCATTGCAATGAGTACTTAATATTGCATGCAATCAATAAAGGAAATCTGAAATAGATATTCAGTATTCATTGAATGTGAAACTTTAAAAAAACTAATTGCAGCTAATGACTCTGCTGATTGGTTGAAGATACACAGATCCTGTCAACGTAAATCAATAATTGACCGGTTAAGAGTTAGGCATGGGAGAAATCAACATATTCTGGAAGATGTAAGTCACATGTATTTGAAACAATTGTTGTAGCAAAATATAGAAAATATATTTTGTTCAAGAATGGAAGGAAAGGTTACTTGGTAAATGCAGAAGGAATTAAATAGCATAGCATTTATTCTCTAAAGGAATGAGTCATTATCAGACTGGAGCAATTTAAATGGAGTCCAAGAGAAATGGAATTATTTAAAAGTTGAATGGCTGAAGGCAACAGAAAATTGCATTAGGCTTGTCAGTAAAAACAAAAAAGAAACCACTGTGGTACTCCGCAGATGTGGCCAAAATAGTAAAAAAACAAAAAAGTTAGCATTTAGTAATTATAAAAAAAACAGAGTAAGGAAGACAGAATGATCCATAAGATTAGGCAGTACGAGACTAAGCAAGTTATAAGAGCTTTCAAATAACACACAGAAGAGAAAATAGCACAGTCAGTAAAAAAGGGGGAATTTTTTTAGATACATAAATGAGAAAAGGAAAGTAAAACAAGGATTAGTTAGATTAAAAACAAAAGAAGGAAGGTATGTAGAAGAAGATAAAGGTCTAGCTGAATGCCTCAATGAATATTTTTGTTAAGTATTTACAGATGAAAATGAACAAAAGGGGCAAAAAGGACAAATGAGTCATCTGTTACATGTGAGTTTACAGAGGAAGAGGTTCTATTTCAACTGTCAAAAGTAAAGACAAACAAGTCAATGGGACTTGATGGAATACACCCAACATTATTAAAAGAGCTTAGTGGTGTACTAGCAAAACCATTAACAGATTTATTTAACCAATCATTTTTAACAGGAGTAGTCCCAGAAGATTGGAAGTTAGCGAATGTTGTGCCCATTCACAAGAAAGGTAGTAGGGAGGAGTCGGGCAACTATAGGCCAGTAAGCCTTACTTCAGTAGTGGGTAAAGTAATGGAAACCATGTTAAAAGATAGGATTGTTGAACATCTAAAAACACATGGGTTTCAAAATCAGAGACAACATGGGTTTACTTCAGGGAGATCATGCCAAACTAATCTTATTGATTTTTTTGATTGGGTAACTAAAATAATAGATCAGGGTGGTGCAGTAGACATTTCTTACCTAGATTATAGTAAGGCTTTTGACACTGTTGCACATAGAAGGCTTATCAATAAACTGCAATCTTTAAGTTTGGATTCCAATATTGTTGAATGGGTAAGGCAGTGGCTGAGTGACAGGCAACAGAGTCAATGGAGTATATTCAAAGCATGGGCTTGTCACCAGTGGGGTACCTCAGGGATCAGTACTTGGACCCATTCTCTTTGATATTTTTATTAGTGAAATTGCAGAAGGTCTTGATGGTAAGGTATGTCTTTTTGCTGATGATACTTAGATATGTAACAGGGTTGGTGTTCCAGGAGGGATAAGCCAAATGGCAAATGATTTAGGTAATCTAGAAAAAATGGTCAGAGTTGTGGCAACTGACATTTAATGTGGATAAAATAATGCATCTTGGACGTAAAAACCCAAGGACAGAGTACAGAATATTTGATAGAGTCCTTACCTCAACATCTGAGGAAAGGGATCTAGGGGTGATTATTTCTGATGACTTAAAGGTAGGCAGACAATGTAATAGAGCAGCAGGAAATGCTAGGGTTGTATAGTGAGAGGTATTAGCAGTAGAAAGAGGGAAGTGCTCATGCCATTTTACAGAACACTGGTGAGACCTCACTTGAAGTATTGTACGCAGTACTGGAGACTGTATCTCCAGAAGGATATTGATATTTTAGAGAGAGTTCAGAGAAGGGATACTGGTTCATGGATTGCAGGATAAAAAAAACTTACAAGGAAAGGTTAAAAGACCTTAACATATATAACTTGGAGGAAAGACGAGGCAGAGTGGATATGAAAGAAACATTTAAATACTTAAAGGTAATCAACACAGTTAAGGAGGAGACTATATTTAAAAGAAGAAAAACTACCACAACAAGAGGACATAGTCTTAAATTAGAGGGGCCAAGGTTTGAAAATAATATCAAAAAGTATTACTTTACTGAGAGGGTAGTGGATGCATGGAATAACCTTCCCACTGAAGTGGTAGAGGTTAACACAGTAAAGGAGTTTAAGCATGCGTGGGATAGGCATAATGTTATCCTAACTATAAGATAAGGCCAGGGACTAATGAAAGTGTTTAGAAAATTGGGCAGACAAAATGGGCCGAATGGTTCTTATCTGCTTTCACATTCTATGCTTCTATGTAAGTAAATCTTATTGTAGGAAGTGTGGGGTTGTTTAATAGTAAGCTGATCATTAAACTTGAGAGCGATTATGTATGGCCAAATAACTTTGTCTAAAAATAACATTTAGTTAGTCTGATAGTCATTCATTAGGTGGTTGGTCTTCTCGTCCATACAAAATATTTGTCAGGACTCATGGGAGACCCAACACACAGGGTGTAAAAGAAAACGTATCCCGGACCTTAGAGTGGCCGGGCTTTACGTTTGACAGAAAGAGAATGGTCAAGACCAAGCCGGGTTCAAGGAATATAGAAATCATGAAAACAAGTATACTAGCTGAGTCAGGGAACCAGATAATAGAGTAGTCGAGATATGAGAGCCGAGTCAAGATCAGGAGAATGGAGAGTAGTCAGATAGCCGAGGTCAAGATACCAAAAAGGAACAATCAGGAAAGAAGCGCTATTGGGAACCAAACAATAAGCACTACAAGGCAAAGTCCTATGTATGAACCAGCCTTTTATAGGTTGGCTTTTTAAATTGAAAGCCACGCCCCCCCAAAATGTTCAGATTCTGACATTTTGGCATACTGTGACGTCACCGTTGGCATGACGTCGGCTGCATCATAAAAGGGGGTGGAGTCCCATCGGTCAGCATGGGAACTGCTGGAGTGGAGTCTGGGAGCAGGAATGTCGTCCAAGCGGTGAGTGAGCATGACAATATTTAGGTGTGAAGATCAATCACTTTACAAATACTGGTATTGTTATGTGTTTGGTTAAAAAAGTGGAAAAAGTAACTGATGGGGGATGGGAGAGGAGAAGCAGTAAAATAAATAAATATGTATATATATGGGAAATGTGATGGGACCTGCCTAAGTGCAGATGGGAGATACCACAAAGGGTAGTTGAGATTGACGGGGCTAAGATCCTGTGGGACTTCAAGATCCAGACAGACAAGCAATTGCTTGTAGATAAGGAACGGAAGACTGCAGTCATGGTGGATGTGGCCAGTGACTATAACATCAGGTAGAAGGAACATGAGAAGTTTGATAAATACCAAGGACAGAAAGAACTAGAAAGGATGGGGAAAGTGAAGGCAGTAGTAGTCCCAGTTGTGATAGGAGCACTCAGGGCTGTGACTCCCAAGTGAGGGAGTGGCTTCAACAGATTCCAGGTGGGACATCTGAGATTGCTGTCCAGAAGTGTGCAGTACTAGGAACTGCTTAGATACTGCGCAGAACCCTCAAACTCCCAGGCCTCTGGTATAGGACCATAGGTGGAGTAATAAAACAAACCCCCTGGAGGGGTGATAAAATTAATTAATTATAATTTTATATATATACAGGGAGTGCAGAATTATTAGGCAAGTTGTATTTTTGAGGATTAATTTTATTATTGAACAACAACCATGTTCTCAATGAACCCAAAAAACTCATTAATATCAAAGCTGAATATTTTTGGAAGTAGTTTTTAGTTTGTTTTTAGTTATAGCTATTTTAGGGGGATATCTGTGTGTGCAGGTGACTATTACTGTGCATAATTATTAGGCAACTTAACAAAAAACAAATATATACCCATTTCAATTATTTATTTTTACCAGTGTAACCAATATAACATCTCAACATTCACAAATATACATTTCTGACATTCAGAAACATAACAAAAACAAATCAGTGACCAATATAGCCACCTTTCTTTGCAAGGACACTCAAAAGCCTGCCATCCATGGATTCTGTCAGTGTTTTGATCTGTTCACCATCAACATTGCGTGCAGCAGCAACCACAGCCTGCCAGACACTGTTCAGAGAGGTGTACTGTTTTCCCTCCTTGTAAATCTAACATTTGATGATGGACCACAGGTTCTCAATGGGGTTCAGATCAGGTGAACAAGGAGGCCATGTCATTAGATTTTCTTCTTTTATACCCTTTCTTGCCAGCCACGCTGTGGAGTACTTGGACGCGTGTGATGGACCATTGTCCTGCATGAAAATCATGTTTTTCTTGAAGGATGCAGACTTCTTCCTGTACCACTGCTTGAAGAAGGTGTCTTCCAGAAACTGGGAGTTGAGCTTGACTCCATCCTCAACCCGAAAAGGCCCCACAAGCTCATCTTTGATGATACCAGCCCAAACCAGTACTCCACCTCCACCTTGCTGGCGTCTGAGTCGGACTGGAGCTCTCTGCCCTTTATCAATCCATCCATCTGGCCCATCAAGACTCACTCTCATTTCATCAGTCCATAAAACCTTAGAAAAATCAGTCTTGAGATATTTCTTGGCCTAGTCTTGACGTTTCAGCTTGTGTGTCTTGTTCATTGGTGGTCGTCTTTCAGCCTTTCTTACCTTGGCCATGTCTCTGAGTATTGCACACCTTGTGCTTTCGGGCACTCCAGTGATGTTGCAGCTCTGAAATATGGCCAAACTGGTGGCAAGTGGCATCTTGGCAGCTGCACGCTTGACTTTTCTCAGTTCATGGGCAGTTATTTTGCGCCTTGGTTTCTCCACACGCTTCTTGCGACCCTGTTGACTATTTTGAATGAAACGCTTGATTGTTCGATGATCACGCTTCAGAAGCTTTGCAATTTTAAGAGTGCTGCATCCCTCTGCAAGATATCTCACTATTTTTTACTTTTCTGAGCCTGTCAAGTCCTTCTTTTGACCCATTTTGCCAAAGGAAAGGAGGTTGCCTAATAATTATGCACACCTGATATAGGGTGTTGATGTCATTAGACCACACCCCTTCTCATTACAGAGATGCACATCACCTAATATGCTTAATTGGGAGTAGGCTTTCAAGCCTATACAGCTTGGAGTAAGACAACATGCATAAAGAGGATGATGTGGTCAAAATACTCATTTGCCTAATAATTCTGCACGCAGTGTATATATATATATATATATAGAAGGTTGGGCCTGTTGTTGTGGGAGGGGCATGGTTTCCCTGATATAGTTTGTTTTAAGCAATCAAATATGTTTGAATGTCTATCTGTTCCTGTCCCAATCTGAGATGATTAAATTGCGTATACGCAGAAGTAAATTCGCACTGACACACGGAAATCAGGTTAAAAGAACTTCGAGAAAATTTAATGGCATCTGGTTAAAAAGCGGGCTTGCAGACCCTTATAAGAGCAAAATTACATCATCATTGAATATCAAGATAACAACAAATAAACATCATTAATTGGGTTAAGTGTTAAGTGGCTATGTCAATGTCCACCCATCAATATTATTAATTGGTTCAAGTACTAAGTGGCTGGCTAAGTGTCCTCCCACCGAGAGGTGGCGTCATCTTGGACACGGGTGTGGACACGATGGTTCAGGCGCCATCTTGCTTAGCACAAGGCTTTACTCGATGGGAGGGGGGCTTTAGGCGCCATTTTGAGTAGTTAGTGATGTTATATTCGAGGTTAGGTTCAAGGCTTTTTAGAGAATGGACATTTCATTAGAGCAGTTTCTCATGAGCTAGCTATAGTATACTTTGTTTCATATTACAGGAACTTGATGATTCCGGTGTTAGTCATATCCTTCTAGAAAATACATACAATACATTCTCTTTCTAATATTCTAAATGCTGTTAGGAAAATCTGTCATATAATGCAGTTAAATGGAGTTAATGAGAAATTTTAATAAAGGTTTTAATAATTCCATAACAGTATATATATATATATATATATATATATATATATATAGAAGGCTGGGCCTGTTGTTGTGGGAGGGGCATGGTTTCCCTACTTAAGGATCACCAGACTCCTCCTGATTACCATTGTTGGTCTTTCGATTTGCATACCTGGACTTCCGGCTGCAGCAGATCGCCATTTTTCTTACCTTTCCTCGTTGATACCTTACCTGCTCTTAGAGTGTCTGCCCATTCCTGGTTCAAGTTTTTCAGCTGTCCAAGGCTTCCGGGATATTTCCTCTCTCCTCCGGACGCTGCTGCTAACTGTTTTAAAGCTGCAGTAACAGTGAGTTGGTTGACTTTCGCATCCCTTTCACAGGTGCACAGGGTCATCATGGGCCAACTCTATTCTCATACTTACCTCTATTTCATATGCCTTTCGTGTAGTCTTCTGTTAACTTCCATATGAACTTACGGTTCGGTAGTTTGTTTAATTATTCTACTGCTTGTCGGTTCACATACATTGGCTTTCGTGTGGTTGCGCTCATCCATTCGGCCTTTAGTCTGTACGCACAAATGTTACTTACGATTCGTACGACATGTCTGTTATAGTGTTCGGTTATACTGGAGCATTCGGTTGTTATGCGGCTCTTTGCTCCTCTTTGGGGCTGTTCGTATAATTACAGCCGAATGCCCTATTATAGTAATAGGTATTCATTGAGTCCTTGTGGACATTCATATAATTGTATGTATATGCTTGATAGGCTGCTGGCCCCTAGAGGTCATAGGGCAGTACTGTATGTGTTTTATATATATAAAGTAAGTATATGACCTTGGCACTCATATATATATTTATATAAAGTACGTGACCTTGGGACTCATATATATATTCAAATCCACAAGAAATAGCTGCACTCATGTGACTTTAAATAGTGGTAAAAAGATAATACTTTTTTTTTAAAACATTTTAAAAAATTATCGCTGTTTCAGTCCTCCACTGGGAACATTCATCTGGAGAGAATAACAGTGACAATAGTACATAGGTGATATATATACTCCACAATAAATTAAAACAAATGTGCTTACCCCAAACAGATGATCATGAGTGCCACAAGAATGCAGAGGGCCCAGAGCCTGAGGGGGTGGATCTCTGCATGTGTTCCAACTAGTTGTCTAGGCAATCATTGAGGCGCACCGGTCAATGTAGGTCTGGACCATGCCAGCCGATGACTCCCACCATGCTCGGTCTTGCCCCTGAGACCGATACTGGCAGGGAGATGAATATTGTGCTGTGAGGGGAGAAGGAGGAAATATGGTTGTAAGTAACCATACAAAATTAAAACCAGAAAGCAAAGGCTAAGTGAGAAAAACAGGTTGAGACAGTAGCTCAGAAGAAAGGAGTGGAACAAATCATAGAAATATAAGGTGCCAAAGATAAATCTAGTGGATAAGGTATCCATATGTGATATAGTTTTTAGAGAAATGTATCTCTTGCTCAATTATCATTCAATGATTATTTGATACAAAAATAGCTTATGGTGTTAATACACCAAGGTAAGAAACTGAGTTAGAAACGAAAAGATAAACTGTTATGCACAAGAATTAAGATACTAAAGTTAACAATATAGGATCCAAAAGACAAAGGGACAAATACTGTTTTGCAACTGTTGCAGAAAAAGCAGCAGCTGGAGAGACCAGTAACAGGACATAAACCATGGGTCGTCAACCTGGTCCCTACCGCCCACTAGTGGGCATTTCAGGATTCCAGGTGGGCGGTAGGGATTTCCTCATTTTGAGAGATTGAGCGGGAGGGCGGGTGTGAGTCGGCGGTACCCCTGCAAGCGGGTACCGCCATCACCATTTGTGGCCCCGGCCCGCGCGGCAAACCGCCGGGGCTGCCGTCCAAGGGGTCCATTGGGTGGCCCATGCTGTCAGGGCCACCTGATGGATGTGGATTGTAAGGGGGCCCGGTCAGTGCTGGGCGCTTTAACAGCCCGACCGGGTCCCCTGTGATTACATCACAGAGCTGGGAGGAAGTGACTGCACATCACTCCTCCCAGCTAACACACAGACCGCGCGGGAGGAAGGAGGAGGGAGTCAGAGTGGAAACTCTGACTCCCATCCACCTGAGCCACTACTGGACCACAGGGAATGTCACCCTCCTGCACCTAAAAGGTAGGAAACAGGATAGTGACTAAAATATTTTGTGTGTGTTTGTTTGTGTGTATGTGTCTTTGTATGTATGTCTTGTGTGTGTGTCTTTGTATGTATGTGTGTGTGTCTTTGTATGTATGTATGTATGTCTTGTTTGTGTCTGTCTGTATGTATGTGTCTGTATGTGTGTGCTTGCATTTTGTATGTATGTGTGTCTTATGTATGTGTGTTTGTATGTTTGCCTTGTGTGTGTGTGTGTCTGTCTGTATATATGTGTGTATATATGTGTGTCTTGTCTTTGTATGTATGTGTTGTGTGTGTATGTGTCTTTGTATGTATGTGTATCTTATGTATGTGTCTTTGTATGTTTGTGTGTCTTGTGTCTGTCTGTATGTGTGAATGTGTGTATGTGTCTTTGTATGTATGTCTTATGTGTGTGTCTTTGTATGTGTGTGTCTGTATGTGTGTGTCTGTATGTATGTGTCTGTATGTATGTGTCTGTATGTATGTGTCTGTGTGTCTGTATGTATGTGTCTGTGTGCGTGTGTGTGTCTGTATGTATGTGTGCCTGTCTGTATGTATGTGTCTGTATGTGTGTATGTGTGCCTGTTTGTGTGTCTGTATGTATGTATGTGTGCCTGTCTGTTTGTATGTATGTGTCTTTGTATGTGTGTCTTGTGTGTGTGTATCTGTATGTGTGTCATGTGTCTGTATGTATGTATGTGTGCCTGTCTGTTATAGTGGGCTATAGTAAGTAATAGTAAGTGGGCTACCTAGCTCAGCCTTCCTACTGGGCATTGCTATAAGGAAGTTAAAAAATAGAAAAAAGGGAAAAAAGTGGGGAGGGGAATTGAGGAGGGAGAGGAGATGATCTGACGCATAGATGAGAAATCATATTATGCGCAAACAGAGAAGTCGTCTGAATATCACCGAAAGAGGAGACCTTTGTTTGTTCCTTACGAAAATCGAACCAGATATCACATTTTTAGTTTTGCAGCATTAACCTCAAGGATCTCATTAATCACTAGTAAAGGTAATTTCAATTTACTTTATTGTTTTCTCATTAAACTTTATACAGTTAAAAACATTATAAACATGCATTACGTAGAAATAAAAAGATAAATGTACGTACATTTATTTATTTTAAAACCCTCCTTTCTAAAAAATATTCTGCATTTGCGCGAAAACTGGTGGGCGGTAAGGACATTTTTCCATCAAGAAAGATGCATTAGTGGGCGGTAGGTAGAAAAAGGTTGACTACACACTGGCATAAACAGATAAAAGATTGTGGAAAAATTCCCTGGTGGACACTTACATATCTACATCTTTTGAAAAAACAAAAAACCATAAAAAAAACCAACAAAGAAAAGTAAAAAACTGAAAAAATAAAAAATTCTAAAAGAATAAAAAAAGTAAATGAATATGAATAAGTAGAAATGAAAATAAATTTTAAAAAATGAATGAAAAAATATATGTTATTGGAAAAACTAGGTGAGAAGATGGAGTTATTGCTTCTCTCGTTGTATTAAGGCTCTTATCCAAGGCCTTCTGAAGAATATGATCCTTATAACCTCTCTCTTTAAATTGTGCACATTTCTGAAATCTGTTTTGTGTATGAGGGTCTGAATAATCATTCTAATCATTCTCATAAACTGTGAGAGGGATAGGGATGATTTTTGATGCTTTGGATGGAAACTCTCAATATGTAGGAGAGTGTTCCTGTCTGTCATTTTAGAGAATAGTCTTTATGCTAGTTTGTCAAATGTCAAACATATGTGGAGATCCAGGAAATCAACTTCTTCTGAGCTTGCATGCATAGTTAATTGTATTGGTGTGGAGCTTGAGTTCATTGTGTTGATCATAGCATTGGCAGATTCTGTCACCACTTTCCAGATGATGAGGACATCATCGATGAAGCGGTGATAGAAATTTATGTTATGCGCATATGGTTGTAAAATATATGCAATTTCAAAAGTATGCATGTAGCCATTGGCATTCATAGTTGCCATCACCACTCCAATCGATGTGCCTAAAGTTTGTTGGTAGCAGCTGTGGCACAAAGGGCTTGCACTCCTGGTAAACATTATAGTGCCCAGTATGGTCCAGACAAAGTACACAAAAATCCACAAGTAATGACCGTAATCCTGGGACTATATATATACATACACAAAGGGTCTTGCACATTAACTAAACATGGAAAACATGTGCTTTTATATTAAGACAACATTCCAGGGTATTCAATATAAAAAGCTTTTTTTATTGGTATTCCAAAAATTACATGCAAAAAGTCAGAGGTCGACGTTTCAGTTCTATGCAAGAACTTGTTCATCAAGAACTATGTCCTGAATTCTACCTTTTTGGAACTTGGCAGAAAAAGAATGTACAAGTGTGCTATTTAATAATGTTATAATGGGTTAAACTGTTTAATATGCAATGCAAAAATAGGCTTATGAGCCCACAAATATGTACTGAAAACATGATAATACGCATAGTTCGATTAGAAGTAATTTTGGCTGTCTTTTTTAAATTGTGTTACCATAGTAATCCATTACACACATAACTATGACAAAAAGCAGTTTAACTTGATGTGGCTCATGAAAGCTTAATGCAACAGAACACATGTGAATATTATCATTATCTGACACTTATGCTTTCATTGTACTACAGTAATCATTGACTGTTTAAGGCCTTAACCCCTTAAGGACACATGACATGTGTGACATGTCATGATTCCCTTTTATTCCAGAAGTTTGGTCCTTAAGGGGTTAAAGAGACAGGTGAAATAGGTTCAACAAGGTTAATGTGCATACATAAATAATACATTGTTTTGTATCTGCATGCACAAGGAGAATACTATATACACTAGAGAGCCATAGGACAGTGACCCCAGTGATTTGAAGATCCTGCTTTAAATGTCCATCACTACTTCTCTTGCTATTTTTTTGGGGGGAGAATGAATGTAAGGGAGGCTGTATCACTATAAATACTTTATCTCAATGAGGCGTTTATACTGTCTAGAGTCCCCTGGTGCCATTACTCCATTCATCATAAAACCATTTTTATTGCTAAATAAAAGTCGCCACCATCCCATCCCCTCTGTTCTGCTTTGGCTAATAAAGAAGCATTAGTCTGAGTAGCAATGGGTGGATGTAATTGGAGGATAGTGTAGGCTGCCTGTTGCTTGCATGTATTGGTATGGCTAGAAAGAAGTGTGTAATCTCTGCCCTTACCTATTTAGTGTTAAACTGCTTGAAAATGGTTTAGCAGTTACAGTGACAGGGGACTCCAACCACTTTAACCAGTTCAAGGAGATGAAATGGTTATAGTGCATACATTGTCAATTCAAGGATCACTCCAGACGTTTTAACAACTTTTGCTTGCTGAAAAGCTTTACGTGTGAAAAGTGTGTCCTATTTTTTCATTTTGGGAACTTATACTGATTAAAACCCCTGGCTACTTCCTGGTTTGGTTAACGTTTATGCACTGGACTCATGAGGCAGCAATTGCACAGAGCACCCGCCTTGCAAAGAGCTGCATCAGGACGTCTGTGTTTCAACAGTCACATAAGCTCTGGGTGTGGTTAAAAGAGGAGGGCTTGTAAAGGCAGCAGACAAAAGATCTGCGGTATTTTTAAAGCTGTTTTTTGGATATAACTCCAATGAAAAAATATATAATTAATTGCATGCAAGTTTTATATATATATATATATATATATATATATATATATATATATAGTCTCATTTAATTGGTTATAGTGTTTGGAGTCCCTTGGCATAGTCTTTGTTAAAGCACTTTCAAACAGTTTACACTAAATAACGGTCCCTGGCTCATGTTGGGTGTTTGTCTAGGAATGTTGCTTGGTGAGTTTACAGATGAGACAATATATTTTGGAAAAATACACTGAATCACACTAAATGTCATGTCTGTGTAATTTTCAGTGTATTTTAACAACAGTTATATTGAAACAAGGGTGTAACTACACT
Source organism: Pelobates fuscus (assembly GCF_036172605.1). Classification (NCBI taxonomy): domain Eukaryota; kingdom Metazoa; phylum Chordata; class Amphibia; order Anura; family Pelobatidae; genus Pelobates; species Pelobates fuscus. The sequence continues at coordinate 141,991,521 of NC_086320.1, forward strand.
AAAGGGGCATACACAATAAATAAAAATCACTCTTTAGTAAATGTGCCCCAAACGAAAACTTGCATGCAATTAATCACACATATATATATATATGTATATGTATGTATATAGTCGTCACTGTTCTTTGCAGTTTTGGTCTTTGTAGGGTTGTGCTTTCTGCTTTCTCTCATATTTAAGCTGTGGATATAGATAATTTACACTCACACAATGTAAACATAGTAAATGCATTGCAGCCTTTCGCAGTCCTGCCTGAGATTGTATTATCTTTGCCAAAAAAAAAAATCCATTAATCTAATTTTTTTTTAATGTTTATTTTACATTTAATTATAATGTTACCTTAGACTGGCTGTTGATTTAAAGACATTTGAGCAAGATTAAATTAATTAAAAAAATGTTGATAGTTATCCTATTGTTACAGACAATATGTGGTTACAAATCTTTAATTCATATCACAGCTGATTTTATCTCAGCTTCCAGATTCACTACATTTAGAAAACTACTTAAGTATAAGGTTGTTCTCTCTCTCTATCTATCACATTGATTCAGCCAAATCACATAGTTCCAAACAAATAAACAAAAAACACCTCATTTCCAGTAGTACAATTTTCGTCCATGTAGCTGCTAGGCTCAACCAAATATCATCCATGCAAAGTACACCTCTGATGCATTGAGGAATGGACTCCACAAGACCTCTGAACATCATTGAATCTGGCACCTAGATATTAGCAGCAGATCATTTAAGCCTTGCAAGTTGTGAGGTGGGGCCTCCATGGATCATATTTTTTGTTCCAGCACATTCCACTGATGCTTAATTGGATTGAGATCTGATGAATTTGGAGGCCAAGGCAACACCTTGAAATTTTTTTCATGTTGTCAAACCATTCCTTAACAAATTTTGCAGTGTGGAAGTGTGACGCCACTGACATCAGGGAACACCAATGTCATGGGGTGTCCGTGGTCTGCAAATATCTCTAGGTAGGTGGTGCATGTCAAAGTAAAATTCACATGAATGCTAGCACCCACGTTTTCCACGTTTTCTATAACACTGTCTCCACTGGCCTGCTTTATTCCCATCCTGCTTTCATCTTTTCCCCAGGTAAACAATGTATTAAAAGAAGATGTGGCTCACTAGACAAGGAAACCATCTTTCATTTCTCCGTGGTCCAGTTCTGACACTCACGTCCCTGCTTTTGGAGCTGGACAGATGTCATCATGGGCACTATGACAGGTCTGCGGCGACATAGCCCCATATGCAGAAAAATGTGATACATTATATTATTATTATATTATTTATAGAGCGCCGTCAAATTCTGCAGCGCTTTACAATGGGTGGACGAACAGACATGTAGTTGTAACCAGACAAGTTGGACACACAGGAACAGAGGGGTTGAGGGCCCTGCTCAATGAGCTTACATGCTAGCGGGAGTGGGGTAAAATGACACAAAAGGTAAGGATAGTATTAGACTAGTGACAGTTGCAGAAGAGGAATCCGTTGGGAGCTATTAAGAGTTTAATTGATACACTTTTATGAAGAAGTAGGTTTTTAATGATTTTTTTAAGGAGTGGAGACTGGGTGAGCATCTAACGGAGGAGGGAAGTGAGTTCCACAGGAACGGTGCAGCCCTCGAGAAGTCTTGAAGGCGAGCATCAGAGGTGGGAGTACGGACAGAAGATAGACGTAAGTCTTCAGCAGATCGTAAGGGCCTAGACGGGACATACTTGTGTATAAGGGAGGATAGATAGGTAGGAGCAGCATTATGTAGACATTTGAAAGCAAGAACCAGAATTTTAAATTGAGCTCTATATTTTATAGGAAGCCAATGTAGGGACTGACAGAAGGGTGAGGCATGGGAGGTGCGGGCGGACAGGAAGATGAGCCTTGCCGCCGCATTCATTATGGACTGTAACGGCGCAAGTTGGGAGCACGTAAGACCACTGAGAAGCGGATTACAGTAGTCAAGGCGAGAAAGTACAGTGGAATGGACCAACACCTTAGTCGCATCTGGCGTTAAGTAGGGGCAGACGCGCAATGTTTTTGAGATGGAAATTACAGGATTTGGCGATAGAGTGAACATGAGGCTTGAAGGAGAGGTTGGAGTCAAAGAGAACACCTAGACAACGAGCCTGCGTGGTGGAGCTGATGGTAGCACCATTGACTTGGAAGGAGACAGACACAGGAGTAACAACACTTGAGGGAGGAAAGACCAGAATTTCAGTTTTGGTCAAGTTTAGTTTAAGGAAGTGGGTAGCCATCCAGTTAGAAACAGCAGAGACGCAGTCAGAGACACTAGTCAAGAGGGACGGGGAGAGATCAGGAGAGGACAGGTAGATTTGCGTGTCATCTGCATAGAAATGATATTGGAAGCCAAAGGAGCTAATGAGTTTACCAAGGGAGGCAGTATAGATGGAGAACAGTGGGGGACCAAGGACTGAACCTTGAGGGACACCAACAGAGAGGAGTTGGAGAGAAGAAGCAGAGCCAGAGAAATAAACACTGAAAGAGCGCTGGGAGAGGTAGGAGGAGCACCAGGAGAGAGCAATATCTTATAGACCGATATTGCTAAGGATGAGAAGAAGCTGTTGATGATCAACAGTGTCAAAAGCCGCAGACAGGTCAAGGAGAATTAGGATAGAGTAGTGACCACGAGATTTTGCAGCGAGTAGATCATTGGATACTTTGGTCAGTGCCGTTTCCACAGAGTGCTTAGCGCGGAAACCAGACTGAAGTGGGTCTAGCAGAGAGTTTGATTCGAGGAAGTCTGTCAATCTTGCATACACAATTCTTTCAAGGATCTTGGATGCAAAAGGCAGTAGCGAGATAGGACTATAGTTGGATGGGGAGTTAGGGTCAAGATTGGGCTTCTTTAGAATTGGGGTTACAGTTGCATGTTTGAAGGGTGATGGAAATATACCAGAGGAGAGAGAGAGATTGCGAATTTTAGTGAGAGATGGAGAAAGAGAAGAAGACAGAGTACGGATGAGATGCAAGGGAATTGGATCTAGGGAGCAGGTGGTGGGGCGGGAGGACTGGAGCAGTGCATTGTGTATTCTAACACCATATCATGACCAGCATTAAGTTTTTTTTTAGCAATTTGAGCTACAGTAGTTTTACTGTGTGATCAGACCAGACACACTCTGACAGCGGTCCACTGGTTGTCCTTCCGGTTCACTTTCTTTTCTTGCACCACTTTTGGTAGGTACAAACCACTGCATAATGGTAAGATCCCACAAGCACTCCTGTTTTTGGAGATGCTCTGACCCAGTCGTCTATCCATCACTATTTGGTCCTTCACTCAGATCTTTTCACTCGCCAATTTTTACTGCTTCCAACATAGGAAATTTAAAAAACTGATTGTAAACTTGCTGCCTAATATATTCCACCCCTTGACAGATATAATTAATTGGAATGCAACATTTGGCTGATTGTGGACTGCAGAGGTTGTGGACTTCATCTCCTGTCCCTGATATAATGAATGTTTTTCACTTCACGTCAGTGGTTTTAATGTTGTGGTTGATTAGTGTTTTTCCATTTTAACTATTTTGACATTACATTTTTAATTTACTTTGAATCCACTTCAAATTCTCACTTTAATAAATAAATCTGATAGATTGATCATGAGCAAAATACATATGCATAGCTGTTAATATAGAGATTGCTATTAAAAGAGTAGACAGAGTTATTTCTGGTATTGATTACAGGAGTACATATATAGTTTTAGATATATTGACCCGTCATGAAAAGTCAGAGAAAATCTAAATTAGAGATTAAAGCTGAAATGTTCACAGGACAAGGTGTATTCTGAATTGGATAAATATAAATTAAAACTCAACACGATTTTCCTCAAGTTCCTGACAATACAGTGGAAAATACTTTTGGTATAACAAATTGTAAAGTGAAATATCCTTGGCGATGACCCAAACATTATCTTACTGGTACAACGAAAGATATATCTTCCTTACAGCCCAGGGGACAAATGAAGGAGGCAAGGTCAATTACCACAGTAGTTGGGACGCACTTAAAAGTACTGACAGTTCAGCAAAGAAATAGTTTCCTTTTTTTCCGGACTATCATGCATGTCAAAGTAAATACACCTTAAAATACACAATAAAATAACTCAATAATTTGTTGAAAATCTCTTGTAGAGTAGCAATCACTATTTCCGGTAGCTGAGTTTTTCTTTACACATAATTAAAATAAATTTTTTCAGGGTTTGTTTTTGTATTCTCTGCAGCTCTCCCTAATTGTAAATCATCCCAAAAAATAAAATAAAAATCTCAATATAAAAAATCCTTCTATGTGTAATATGTATCAATATTGCAGGAACACACATGAAAGGCAGTACCCAATGAATATACAGAGTCAGGGCAAATCAATGCCTGTGCCTACTTCCATAGGGCATGGGAGTGTTCTGCCTATGTACAGCCATTTATTCACTTTCTGGTGGTCATAACTGCCAATTAAACCTCCCTCTCTTCTATAAATGAGGGTAACATTACTCTCTCTTTGCCGCAGTCAATTTCTTTTCTTTTCCTTTCTTTTCCTTTACAGTACAACACTGGGCTAAGGTACTTGACTCGTATGAGTGCAAGCTGATTGTGGAAATTTCCTCTGAAGTAAGAGAGTTATATCTGCTTTGTTAGCATTCCCCTTTCCTCCTTCTTCAGCTTAGAGCAAAGTTTTATCATGCCATGCATGATAGACTGGAAAAAAACTACTTTATTGCTGACCTGTCAGAACATTCATGTCTATCCTCTCTACTGTGGTGATTGAACGTGCCTCCTTCATTTATCCCCTAGGCTAAAAGGAAGATATATGTTTTGTTGGACCAGTAGAGTAGGTGGCTGATGGTAACTAGGATATAGAGCAAGGACATCGGAATGTAGTGAGACTAGATAAGTGTGGACGGATAATAACAAAAAGAGACAAATGATGATCAGGACAAAAGGAGTTCAAGTACTAGAAGGCCAAAATAGGAGATGTATATAACAGCTACAAGTGCCTAGGATACCACATCCACATGGCAATTATGAAGAAGAGGCAAGGAGGATAGCATCATCCAAGTACCTCCAGAGACTCAGATAGGTCCTGACGTCTCAGCTCAATGGCAAGAACAAGATCCATGCCATTAACACATATGGTCTACCAGTCATCAAGTACCCAGCTGATATCTGGCCAAGAAAAGAGCTGGTCACCATTGATGTTAACACCCTAAACCGCAGAATATGAATGGAGGATTCAATCCAAAATCCAGCATCTAGAGACTGTGCAGCAGCAGGAAGGAGGTCATGGCCTGATAAGTGCCAAGGCCACAGTCCTGGATAAACACAGAGCATTACAACATCCTACCAGTAGCCCACAAGTATATCTCAAACAATATACAGAATATTAATAATATAAAAAGCAATGGTACTTAGCTTATAAAGATGTATGACAGCCTCCCTAGGTCGCTACCCAAACAAGCAACCTATATCATATATAGTGTTGACCAGAAACAAAGAAGATTCGGGATATGGCTATATAAATCTACAGAGAAAACATAAAACAAAACATAGTGTGATATTGTTATAACACACAATATTTCATGCACAGCAATCTTTGCACTCACAGGATGTAAACGATAAAAGCGCTCTTAGGATGCCTCTCCCGATGTGATGGGGGGCTAGCCGGTATTTCTGATCACCTCTGGATCCTTGTTTCACCATCCACAGGTCAGGGTTCAGTAGTAGTAGTTTTTTTTATTCAAATAAAAAGTGTAGTCACCATTTCAGCATAGGATATAAGTAACAAAAAAGTAACGCACAGTACCCTCACTCACTCACACACACACACTGAACCCCTGAAATTCACAGCAGCCTCACTCACACACACACACTGCACCCCTGACACTCACAGCACACACACACACACACACTGCACCCCTGACACTCCCAGCACCCTCACTTACACACACACACACACACACACTGCACCCCTGACACTCACAGCATCCTCACTCACACACAAACACACTGCACCCCTAACACTCACAGCACCCTCACTTACACAAGAAGGGAGGGGGGATACAATCACTCACACAAACACACTGCACCCCTGACACTCACAGCACTCTCATTTACACACACACACTGCACCCCTGACACTGACCGCACCCTAACTCTCACACACACACACACACACACACACACACTGCACCCCTAAACCTCACAGCACCCTCACACACACACACACACACACACTGCACACCTGACACACACACACTCATTATTATTATAATTACTTTTTTTTTCCGTTCTTTTTTTCTTCATATGTGAATAACTTCTACAAAGTCAAGAGGATAAATATCTAAGATTTACATGCATAAAATGATTATATAAGTTGAGTATATTGTAATGATTCTATGATTGTGTATGGTCGTGCTGGTTCGTCATTTTAGTGTGTCATAGAAGCAAAATTCTATAAGTTTATTTGGTCTTGATGAACAGATTTTTATATTCTGTGTGTATCTCTCTCTCTCTCTTTCTCTCTCTCTCTCTCTCTCTCTCTCTATATATATATATATATATATATATATATATATTTATTTATTGAGATATATATATATACACATGTATCTTTTATGTTTGTATATTGCCCTTTTATTCTATAAAATCTTAATAAAGATGAAATTAAATGAAAAAAAAAATGGTATTCAGTTTCTCTACTGATGGAAAATCATCTAGCTAGTATATCACTGTGTTCAGTTACTTACATACAAGACAACTACCAGTATTAAAAAGTTGTAGATTTCACCCTACCTAAGAACACAATAGGTCTGCCCAGTTTGTCTTTAAGTTCAACTCTGTTGGAACTGGAAGTAGCATAACATTTAGAGGGTGAGCTGGGTTCAATAAAACATAAATCGGTGGAGTAGGAGTTGGAATTGAGCCAAAGCTGCCGTCGATTTGGCCTAAAAAGATTAGCGATAGTTATAGAATGTATAACCACCATACTTGTGCCCCAGGTTCAACATTTTATGTAAAATAGAGATCTAGGTCCTCCATATAATGTTGGGACATGTAGTTTTGAGAAGTCGGTTGTAACAGGATTAGTGATGTACCGAACTGTTCGCCGGCGCATAGTTCCCGGCGAACATAGCGTGTTCGCGTTCGCCACGGCGGGCAAACACATGCGCGGTTCGATCCGCCCCCTATTCGTCATCATTGAGTAAACTTTGACCCTGTGCCTCATGGTCAGCAGACACATTCCAGCAAATTAGCAGCAGATCCTCCCTTCCAGACCCTCCCACCTCCTGTACAGCATCCATTTTAGATTCAGTCTGAAGTTGCATTCTTAGATAGAGGAGGGAAACTGTAGCTGCTGCACATTTGATAGGGAAATGGATAGCTAGGCTAGGGTATTCAGTGTCCACTACAGTCCTGAAGGACTCATCTGATCTCTGCTGTAAGGACAGCACCCCAAAAAGCCCTTTTTAGGGCTAGAACATCAGTCTGCGTTTTCTTTCCTTTTTTTTTCTGTGTAATGTAATTGCAGTTGCCTGCCTGCCAGCTTCTGTGTCAGGCTCACAGTGGATACTGTACCCACTTGCCCAGTGCCACCACTCATATCTGGTGTCACAATAGCTTAAGCTTGCATTTGAAAAGAAAAAAAAAAATTTCACTGTAATAGATTGAATAGCAGTTAGTTGTCTGCAAGTGTCTGGGTGTCAGGCCTTCAGCGTGTACTCTGCCAACCTCTGCAAGTGCACTTTGCCACTCATATCTGGTGTCACTATAGCGTGCCTTTAAAAAGCAAAAAAGTTTTTCACTGTAAGCTAATAGCAGTCAGTGAACTTCAAGTGGGTGTCAGGCCTTTAGCGTTTACTCTGACAACCTCTGCAAGTGCACTTTGCCACTGATATCTGGTGTCACTATAGCGTGCCTTTAAAAAGCAAAAAAAAATTCACTGTAAGCTAATAGCAGTCAGTGTCCTTCAAGCGGGTGTCAGGCCTTCAGCGTGTACTCTGCCAACCTCTGCAAGTGCACTTTGCCACTCATATCTGTTGTCACAATAGCGTGCCTTTAAAAAGAAAAAAAGTTTTTCACTGTAAGCTCATAGCAGTCAGTGTCCTTTAAGTGGGTGTCAGGCCTTCAGCGTTTACTCTGCCAACCTCTGCAAGTGCACTTTGCCACTCATATCTGGTGTCACTATAGCGTGCATTTAAAAATAAAAAAAGTTTTTCACTGTTATAGATTGAATAGCAGTTAGTTGTCTTCAAGCGGGTGTCAGGCCTACAGCGTGTACTCTGCCAACCTCTGCCAGTGCACATTGCCACTCATATCTGGTCTCACAGTAGCTTGCACGCATAGTACCACTAATCAAAAAAAAAAATGACAGGCAGAGGCAGGCCACCCCGCAGGGGCCATCGTGGTCGCGGTGCTGTGATTCCCTTTGGCCCTAGAATAATGCCCAGTTTTCAGAGGCCACGTACCCTGAACTTGAAAAGTTCTGAGGACATAGTTGACTGGCTAACACAGGACACCCAATCTTCTACAGCTTCCGCTCGGAACCTTGACGCACCATCCTTCTCCAGCTTAGCTTCGGGCACCTCTCAAGATACCACTCACCCGCCTGCCGCCACCACCAACACTAGCACCACAGCCGCTTCACTTGGTATGTCAGAGGAGTTATTTACACATCCGTTTGAAGAAATAAGTGATGCGCAACCATTATTGCCAGAGTATGTAGATAACAGGGATATGTCTCAGGCAGACAGCATTACACACATGGACGTACGGTGTGATGATGATGATGTTGTACCTGCTGCTGCTTCCTTTGCTGAGTTTTCAGATACATGTGAAGTGGTTGATGATGACGATGCGTCCATGGATGTCACGTGGGTGCTCGCTCGGCAAGAAGAAGAACAGGGCGAAAGTTCAGATGGGGAGACAGAGAGGAGGAGGAGAGTAGACAAGTTGGAAGCAGGGGGAGGACGTCGCAAGGAGCTAGTGGCACAGTCAGACAGCATGCATCGGCACCCGGTGTCAGCCCGACAGCATGCCAATCAACGCATGCTGTGTCCACCACCAGAATGCCGTCATTGCAGAGCTCAGCAGTGTGGCATTTTTTTTGTGTGTCTGCCTCTGACAACAGCGATGCCATTTGCAACCTGTGCCAAAAGAAACTGAGTCGTGGGAAGTCCAACACCCACCTAGGTACAACTGCTTTGCGTAGGCACATGATCGCACATCACAAACGCCTATGGGATCAACACATGAGCAGCACACAAACTCAAAGCCGCCATCCTCCTCCTGGTCCAGCATCTTCAGCCACGTCAACCACTGCTGTCCTCCTTGCCCCCTCTCAACCATCCGCCACTTGGTCTCTCGCCTTGAGCAGTTCCCGCTCATCTGCCCACAGTCAGGTGTCTGTCAAGGACATGTTTGAGCGTAAGAAGCCAATGTCAGAAAGTCACCCCCTTGCCCAGCGTCTGACAGCTGGCTTGTCTGAACTATTAGCTCGCCAGCTTTTACCATACAAGCTGGTGGAGTCTCATGCGTTCAAAAAATTTGTGGCTATTAGGATACCGCAGTTGAAGGTACCCAGACAAAATTTCTTTGCACAAAAGGCAATCCCCAACCTGTACTCGATTGTGCAAAAGGAAGTAATGGCATATCTGGCACACAGTGTTGGGGCAAGGGTCCATCTGACCACTGATACCTGGTCTGCAAAGCATGGTCAGGGCAGGTATATCACCTACACTGCGCATTGGGTAAACCTGCTGAAGGCTGCCAAGTATGGAATGCGTGGCTCTGCAGAGGAGTTGGTGACACTGCCACGACTTGCAGGCAGGCCTGCTGCCACCTCCTCTACTCCTCCTCCTCCATCCACTTCCATAACCTCCTCGGCTGAGTCCTCTTCTGCTGCTGCGTCTTGCTCCACATCAACGGCACCCCCCCAGCTCCCCAGGTACTATTCCACATCCCGGATACGGCAGTGTCACGCCGTCTTGGGTTTGACTTGCTTGAAAGCAGAGAGTCACACCGGACAAGCACTCCTGTCCGCCCTGAATGCACAGGTGGAAAAGTGGCTGACTCCGCAGCAACTGGATATCGGCAAAGTGGTTTGTGACAACGGAACAAATTTGTTGGCGGCATTGAAGTTGGGCAAGTTGACACATGTGCCGTGCATGTGTCGTACCCTGAGAAATTGAGCTTTAGGTATAGATTTTATCAAATTCATCGGGTGCGCACTGTTGTAGTGTAGTATGGTGTTCCTATCTGTAGGTTTAGAGTAGAGGCTATAGACCATTCTATGGTTCTCCACGGATAGTTCTACATCCAAAAATGTTACCTTTTCTGTGTTTACATTAGCTGTCATCCGTATCGGTGTCGGGAGTTGGTTAATATGTTCCACCATTTCTTGAGCTTGTGTTGTGGTACCACGCCAAATTATCAGGATGACATCTATGAAGCGAAAATATTTGATGATATTTTGTTTGAATGGTTCTAATATATGTTCTGTCTCAAAGATGTACATATATGAATTGGCGTACATAGGTGCCATAGCCGCACCCATTGACGTCCCTGATACTTGCATATACCATTGCTCTTCAAAGCGGAAGTGGTTGTTTGTCAGTGCTACCTCCAATAATTCCAGGGTATATTTAATCGGGGGGCCTGCATATTTTGATGAAGCACATAAGACTTGTCTCATAGCCTCTATACCACCATCATGAGGGATGATGGTATAGAGGCTGCTGACGTCCATCGTGATAAGTACAGGTGAATCTTCCTCTATGTATAGGTGTTGGAGCATTGCTAGTAGTGAAGGAGTATCTCTAATACACGTATATAGATCCTGGACTGTATCTTTAAACATAGCATCCAACCATTTCTCTATAGGTTGTAGAACGCCTCCTATCGCTGACACTATAGGACGTCCCGGGGGGATCTGTACGACTCTTATGTATCTTGGGAATTGTATACATAATCGGTGTCCTCGGATGTTTTTGTATCAGATATAGGTACAGATTTTGGTCTATATAGTTAGCTCTGAGTCCCATATTGAGGATTTCTTCAACCCTTGCTTGTACTTCTCTAGTAGGGTCATCCCTAAGTGGTTTATAGGTGTTCTCATCCCGTAGTTGTCTTCTTACTTCTGTTGCATACTTTTCGTAATCCATAACGACTATACCCCCGCCTTTATCAGTGGGGCGTATTACAATAGATGAGTCTCTGGCCAGATTTTCTAGAAGATGTCTTTGTTCTTTGTTCAAATTATTTCTTATATGGCAAGGCTGTTTCATTTCCTCCATTGATTCTATTTGTACCGTGGACAGGAATGTTTTGATATTAGCTTTAGAATTTGGTGGGTCAAAACTCGATTTAGGTTTAAATTGTATCTTAGCTTCTTTCTGGTAGCAGTTTCCTGATTGCTGTATTTGCGATTTATTAAAGTAATCCTTGAGACGTATATTTCTTCCAAATTTAAACAGTTCTACGTTCCATTCGACTATATTTGGTCTAGCTGTGGGTACAAATGAGAGTCCTAATTTAAGGATCTCTATTTCTTTTTCGTCCAAATTACATTGAGAGAGGTTAAAGACTGGTACTACTTTCTCAGTGGTGGTTTTCGACGGGCTGCATATCTTCCCTTTGTGGCCTCTTCTTGTCCTGTGCCATTTGCGCCTCTGCCTCTGCTTCTCGTCATAGTGCCCATATGTGTTGTTTCTAAAAAAGTTTCATCACTTTGTTGTTCCACATCGGATGCCGACTCCGCCGATGTGACATCAATTGTGTGGTGCTTAGGGCGTACAATTTTCTTTCGTGGTCTTCTTGGTCTCCTCTGATGTTCCCCACTTAGGCACTTATAGACGCGATGCTCCACGTAGTCCTGTTGGACGTACTCAAATTTTTGCTTCTTAACCCCTTAAGGACCAAACTTCTGGAATAAAAGGGAATCATGACATGTCACACATGTTATGTGTCCTTAAGGGGTTAAATCTGATAAGGTCGTTCCTATATTTCAATAATTCCTCCTTTAATTTGTCCAGCAATTTTATGCCATCTGGTGTTGCTAATAATACTGCATGTTCCGTTTCAACTTCCGTTATTTTGCGTGTGATATTTTCAAACTCCGTTTTCACGTCTTGGATTATAATCAGCATAAGGTCTAAGAATGCTTTGTTTAGAACTGAAATCCAATCTCGGCACACCTTAGCTTTCATCCTCCCTATCGTGGGAATATTCATGATACGAAACCCTCGGGGGATCCTTTTAGCTTTATAGTAGTCCGAGAGGAATAGTCCGTGTAAGTCTAAATCAATCATTTTTCTCTGTAGCTTTAAGAGTTGGAAGTATATATCTTTACTGGTTTTATTATATGGCAAATCGGTGCTAGATTGCACCCAAAGTATGGCTTGTGCCTCCTCCTGAATGAAAGTGGAGGGTTTCAGCTTGTTCAGCATAGCCCCCCGCTTGCAATAATAATTCATCTGTTAGATCCATAGTAAGCGCTTACTGATTAAATGTCAGTTTGTTGCTCCTGCTTCAAATTTGGCAGGTAAATATGTTTTTACACTGTAGGTGCAAAGGATTGGAGTATGGCACTATACTCCCAAAATACAAAGTCCTGTTTTCTCCTTGCACACACACTTCAATGTGACTTTTTGCCTGGTGCTGTTAAGCCAATGCCGTAATATACACAAATATAGAGAACAAGAGGCAAGCACTCACGGTCTTTTGGTTTCCTTAAAACGATATTCCTTTTATTTCATTATTTAAAACTTGATCGACGTTTCAGCCATCGTGCATGGCTTTCATCAGGATCTTTTACAGCTCAAAATATGCATTACAAAATAACACGTTTATATAGCAAAACAAATTATACAATTAATGATTAAAACACTCACCACCTGAAGGCTGTACCGCTTCCACAGCGTTCTATCGCCATCTCTGCGCATGCGTCAATCTGCCGCTACCCGGAAGTAGCGTATTGACGTCACCGTTGTCATGGTTACCCGGTATATTTACCCGGTTCCATAGCAACCCAGCGAGTCATATACTCGCTCTCTATATTGATCGCTCAGCCCTGGGGATCTAGCTCCGTTGCAAGTCAAACAAAAAGCTTAAATTTGAACATATATTGTAGTTAGAGGGTTCTGATTGTTCCACTTAACATTATTTAACATAAATTACATTACTGTCTATAATCATATCCGTGTGCACAGTCGAGAGTGACTCAAAATCATGTGAATTAATGTAATTGATTAATGTGCTATTTACTTGATATCAGCAATGTCTCGTAAGATACTCCATGAGTGAACGTGTTCAACGTGTGATTGCACCAGGGCAATGCTCTTTATTTTTTCATTAGAAGAAAGGGTGAGTGCCAAGCCATCTATGTATATATATTCACACTCTACTTTCCCAACACAAGACATCAACGAATTTGCTCGGACTCTGTAATTTAAGCGTTCTGCCTGCAGGATGTTGCTGGCATGCAAAGCTACGAGCGAGCTCCTACAGACAAACACTGCTAAAACACAGAGGGGCAAAACTACTATATATTCTGTGTGAAGGCATTTACTCTGTTTTATGTTTGTACAATATAAAAAAAAATTACAAAATAAGGTTTTTTTTTCTATTGCACATTCCTGCTTCCCGAATTTTACTTCTAAACTGATTATACACATGGGAAAATAGGAAGTCTTGAGAAGAATGGAAATGACAAGGATGTAGAAACATACAGTGGAATATAACGCTTGTTATACAAATGTTATCACAACATTTTAAGGAGGAGCCATGATGATACATTTTTAAGATATGCAACTGTAATGTGGTTAAGGATTAAAAAAGCAGATAGAGAGAGGAGGGTGATGGAAGCAAACTGGTATGATCATGCCAGTCTATTTAAAAAGTCACGCATCATTTCCTAAGACTGTATATTTCACTCAGAGAAAAAGATGAAAACAAAATACATTTAATGTGAAACAAATTGGGCAGTAAAAGGTTTTACAACCTGTCTGGTAGAATATAATAAATAAGCTGTGAATACGAACCAAATACCGTACTCAATGTAACAATGAAAGAATGTTAGAATTGGGCACACTTTCAAGAAGCCTAATGATGATTGAAAACTAGACTGTGTAAGAATTAGATTAGATCTTTCCTTTCCTAGTGCAATATAAAACCTAGTAAAATGTCCTCCTGAAAAGTCAGCTATAAAAACAATTCTGGGAAATTGTTGTATAATGAATGCACAATGAAGCACAATGAGAGAAGCAGAGAGGCATAGTATATTGACATAGTATGTATAGTACATTGGTGTTTACATATATTTCAATAGGAACTCCATGAAAAATAAGCACCAGAGCTAAAAAGACTTTTCATTAGAAACTATACAATGGAAAGTTAAATAATTTTTAGATTCTTTTTTTTTTTTTTGTGTGCTTGCAGTAAATCAAGATTTTGGAGTTATAGCATAATTATACCCTTTTCTCCCCAACACATATACTCCAGTGGCATACTTTACTCTAGTGCTGCTTTTTTTCCTTTGCAGGGAATCACATTTACAATTCAAAATTTAGAATAGCCCTTTGTATTTCTGCAGAAGAGCTGTAAATTATCGCCATTCCACAGACCATTTGGTTGATTTAAAAGTAGTCAAACCAGTTTAGAACAGTTTCCACTAGTGATGAAGGGGAGGTGGAAAATCCTGAAAAGGAGCTTCTGTGGACCCTCCTGTGCTAAGCCATGCAATGTAGGGTTAGCTCATTGGCAGACAGCATAAGCTGATTGGGCTTGTGTCTGACAGAGTGCTTCTAACTGTCCATTCATTTTAATGGAGGTGGGGAGTGGTGCTCATTCTTAAAGGGTCTGTATAGGGACAACTTTAGCTTAATTAAGCAGTTTTAGTATGTAGATCATGCTTCTGCAGTCTAACAGCTTGATTTTCTGCCAATCACTTTGTTCATGCAGCCATAGTCACACCTCCCTGCATGTGATACAGGCGTGCTTAACACTTCCTGTAAAGAGTCATCCAATATTCACACTTTCTTTATTGCAAACTCTGTTTAATTTAGAATTCTTAGCCCCTGTTCTGTTATTGGATTTGCTAGACCCTGCAGAAGCCTTCTGTGATTCAAGTTTAATTTACAGAGCAGGAGATACCAACTTTTATAGTAAGCAACGTCTGATTGAAAATGTAACCATTTTTTTCATGCAGACTGTGTTAGACGTTGTGACTAGGGCTGAATAAACAGAAACAAAAGTGATTTAACACCTAAATTGCAAATAATTGAACAGTGAACATTCAGAGGCATGATCTATACAAAAAACTTATTTTAGCTAGAGTTTTTTTGGTCACTATAGTGTCTCTTTAATCTGTCTTGCACATTTCAAAGTGAAGAACAAGGGCACTTTATCATAACCAAAACACTCTCTCACATCTAGACTATCACATTGCATCCAGCATACTTGACAGATAGTGTAAAGCATCCCTCCAGCATATTTTCATTTGTTCTGCATCTTTGTGATTTAAACATCTCAATAAGTCTTTATTTACATCTTCTTCTGCCCAGTTTCTGTGTTCTTGTGCCTATTGTGATATTTTATTTTTATTGTCCAGTCTAAGATATGGCTTGTTCTTTGCACTCTGACTAGAAGGCTAGCATCCTGGAGTCACCTCTTCACTGTTGACACTGGTGTTTTGCTGGTACAATTTAATTAAGTTGCCAGATGAGGACCTTTGAGGCATCTGCTTCTCAAAGTAGACACTCTACTGTATGTTTCCTCTTGCTCAGTTGTCCTCTGGAGCCTCCCACTTCTCTTTGTATTCTGGTTAGCTCCAGTTTGCACTGGTTTGTTTAGTGAGTAGTACACTGTGGCAATGTCTCAAATGTATTAGCCTTTATTTCTCACAACAATAATAGACTGTGGAGTTTTGTGAAGAAAATCAACTTTGTTTTGGCATTTTCTTCTATGTTTGTGACTTTCTGCAACATTTCGTTGATTTTGGATTTATTGGTTCGGCAGTTTTAAAACTACCGAACACCGACCACCCTCCTGGCTCATTACCTTCAAAGAGAACCGTCTATTAAGCGCTCTCTGGGCAGCCGCCGTTCGTATAGCCGAATGCCACGTGGAACAGAAAATGGCGGCAATCTTGTTTGCACGAAAGGAGGCAGCGGGACTTGGTCGTCGAGTGTCTGGAGCTAAAATTGGACACTCGACTTCCCGAACCACCGCAAAAACATACGAACGCCTGCCTCCTTTTGTTGCCGAACAGCCAGGAGAGCGCCATTCGATAGTTTGCTTCACACGAACAAGGGGAGCAATCGCTCCTATGAGCTAGGAGGATTCATTTGTGACTTTATTCGTTTTTATGCCATTTTCTGAATTGACCGACTGCACATGCTGAATTTGTGGAACTGTTTTGGGCAGGAGCCTCGTGTGTGGTTGGTAAATTATGACTTCCATACTTTTTGAGAACCCCTGAACCGATCCGGGTGAAATTTGAATATGTTGGTAACCCAGATCAAGGCTATCACGGGATATGTAATTTGTGGGGATACCTGTTGTAGAAAGGGGTGTTCTAAGTTTTGGGGAAATTGTGTGCCCTCTGCCTGGAGATAATTGGGTTATTCCTTAACTTTCTCAGAATCTCCCAGGCAGAGGGAGGGAGTGTGTTACTGTAAACCTGTACTCTGATTTGTTATTTCCTTTGTTTACTGTGGGAGGCCCTCTTACAGGAGGATTCCCATAAAAGCCAGTGTGGCATCAATAAAACATTATTCCTGTTACACCCTTCATGAAGTCTAGGCTCATGCTTGGGGAATATTTTACTTGCTGGGGAGAATCGTCTCGGAAGCTGCATTAATCTACACTATTCCTCTACACCCTAACTGCAGTTATAATCACTTATGCTCAGCTATTGGGAAAGGAATAGAAGACCGCAGTACCATAACCACTGAAGGTCTTAACAAGTTTAATAAGAAAATTGTTCATAAGAAAGTTGTTTCTCACCATCTTTAGCCTGTAATCAAACCCACAATTGCTGATGCTCCAGATAATCAATTTGTCTAATAAAATTCAGTTTTATAACTCAGTAGCTAAGTTTTCAGCTATGCTAACAAATGATAAACTTGGATTAGCAAACAGAATGTGCCATTGGAACATAGGACAGAGGGTCGCTGATAATAGGCCTCTGTATATCTATGTAGATCTTCTATTCAAAAAAAGCCATTTTCAGCTACAATAGTCAAAACATTAACCATATCTATGTCAATCTATCAATTTTATGTCAATTTAAAGGACAACATTCTGTTTTCCTTTAAAAAAAAACTAGAACATTTTGGACTCACACACATATATGTATATTCCATTTTGTGAGACTTGAAATTTCTTTTTAGTGAATAAGTGAGTGTGCTGGATTTTGTACGTTGTATTAATTAGGCCCAGCAGCACCCTTACAAGTATGCCCATTCAGGTGAGTGCCGCCCTCTGTGTTTATTATATAAAAAGGGAGGTTCTCCCGAAAGCTTGTCATTACTAAATTCTGTTAGTCCAATAAAAAAAGGTATTACAATATACACAATTTTTTTTTTTTAGTCAATCAATTTTTATTGAATCATGCAAAGATATGGGTACAGAATGAAGGGGGGGGGGGTAAAAAAAATGTTCATACAGGCTGGGAACATGATAACAAATTGTCACAGCATTTGCAAGCAAAGAGTGTTACTGGTAATTATGTTATGCATTTTACAGAACAAGCACTGTGTTGCAGAAAAGAACGGTAGATAGGTAGATCCAGAACAAGTTAACTACAAAAATGGGTTTTCGTTCAAATAGTATTTTGTGGGAGATTGTCCAGTGCTACTGGAATATTATTGGACTGAATCATAGCAAAGGAGTCATTTTAAAGGTTGTCTCATAGCATACAGGTGACCTTAAATTGTAGGACCAGGGGCTACCACTGAGTAGACATGTGTATTGATATTGTCCTTATTGAGGACATGCGAGTTGCGTACTGAGCACAGCAAGGCTAACAGTTACTCTAGTGTTGAGAGGGTGGCCACAAGTTGGCATACTAAGATGCCAGGCAGTATATCGTGTCTTTCGCAGTGTGACCCATACGGTCAGTGGCTAGGAATTTCAGCGGGTAAGTGAGGCATGTCTGTGGGTACGTCATGAATGGGCATACCAGAGATCAATCCGAATCAGGTGATACATATGGGTGTCGGTATGTAGTCGTCAGTAGATTGAATTATGGTCGAGCTTCAGCTAGTCTGTCCGTCTGAGACATTCATGTGGGCAGAAGGGGGGGTAGGGAGAGGGGGGGGGGAGGGGGGAGGGAAAGAGCGGGAGGGGAGGGGGGAAGAGAGAGGGAAGAGTCCGAGGCCTCAGCCCGCGCCCCTGCCACCGTGAGGTACCACAGCCAGGGCGCCCAGGTACGCGTGCATTTCTCCTGCCTGTCCTGTAGCGTAGCCGTGAGGGATTCCATGGTGTAAATG
Source organism: Pelobates fuscus (assembly GCF_036172605.1). Taxonomy (NCBI): domain Eukaryota; kingdom Metazoa; phylum Chordata; class Amphibia; order Anura; family Pelobatidae; genus Pelobates; species Pelobates fuscus. The sequence goes on from NC_086320.1 coordinate 142,010,012, forward strand.
TCTCCCACTTTGTCTAACCACTGCTGGAGCGTGGGCGCATCCCGTCTCTTCCATTTTGTGGGGATCAAAGAGGTGGCAGCTGTCAGCAAATGTTTAAGCAGTGACTTTTTATAGGTGGAGGTTGGTATGTCTGTGTGATGTAGGAGCATGGACAGGGATTGGAACGGTAAGGAAGTGTCCGTGATTTGTCGGATGGTATCCCTAATCGTTGTCCAAAAGGGAACGATACCGGGGCAGGACCACCAGATATGGAGGAAGGAGCCATCTGCAGATCCGCATCGCCAGCAGTCTCCAGACGTCTCAGCGTCCATTCGGTGCAAGGTGTCAGGAGTTCGATACCAGCGGGTTAAGATTTTAAAGTTTGTCTCCTGGTATCTGGAGCAATATACACAATTTATCTGTTTTTTACATCTGCATCGCTGGACTAATACGACTACAATCTCTACTTAAAAATATGCATTATATTATAATAAATATTATAAATTCATGCACAAATACATACAGTACATTCCCAAACTGGCGAGTTGAAGTCATATCTCAGCTGTTTGCATAATACAGGACACACATGGGCAGGGCCGCCATCACGGGGTGACAACCGTCACGGGCCCAGCGGTCCTGGGGGAACCGGACTGCTTCGGCAGTCCAGGGCCCCACAATTACTCTCTGCACCTATATATAGCGATGATCGCTATATATAGGTGCAGCCACGGGCCCCCCCAGCTCCCTATACTTGCAGAGGGGGCCCAGCGGACTGCAGCTGTACTTTACAGCATTTCCTGCTCTCTAACTCCCGCGAGACGTGCGGCCGTTAGAGCGTTGCCATGGGTTACCATGGCAACGCTCTGCGCGGCGCGCACACCACATCTCGCGGCAGTGAGAGCGGGAAATGCTGTAAAGTACAGCTGCAGTCCGCTGGGCCCCCTCTGCAAGTATAGGGAGCCGGATGGGCCCCACAATGGCACCGGACCGGACCACCAGGAATCAAAGAATCATCCCCCCTCCCTGGACCAGGTAAGAAACAGGGAGGGGGGAATAACAGAATACATTTACATTATTACATTTACATGCATACACTACTAAACACACACACTTACTGCATCCACTGCACTAACACACACACTGCATCCACTGCACTAACACACACTGCATCCACTGCACTAACACACGCACACTGCATCCATTACACTAACACACACTGCATTCATTACACTAACACAGACTCTGCATCCACTGCACTAACACACACACTTAATTCACTACACTCACACACTGCATTCATTACACTGACACACACTCTGCATTCACTACACTGACACACACTGCATTCACCGCACTAACACAAGCTGCACTCACTGCACTCACTGCACTGACACATACACTGCATCCACTACACTAACACACACACTGCATCCACTACAATAATACACACACTGCATTACTTACACTGACACACACTCTGCATTCACTACACTGACACACACACTGCATCCACAACACTAACACACACCCTGCATCCACAACACTAACACACACTGCATTCATTACACTAACACACACTGCATACACAACACTAACACACACACTGCATTCATTACACTGACACACACTCTGCATTCACTACACTGACACACACACTGCATTCATTACACTGACACACACTCTGCATTCACTACACTGACACACACTCTGCATTCACTACACTGACACACACTCTGCATTCACTACACTGACACACACTCTGCATCCACTACACTGACACACACACTGCCTCCACTGCACTGACACACACTCTGCATTCATTACACTGACACACAGACTGCATTCATTGCACTAACACACACTCTGCATTCATTACACTGACACACAGTCTGCATTCATTGCACTGACACACGCTCTGCATTCATTACACTGACACACACACTGCATTCATTACACTAACACACACACTGCATTCATTGGGGGCGGGGGGAGGCCAGCCGGGCAGGGGAAGTGGGGCCAGACCTCGTGCTTTGTCAGGGGCCCCAATATTTCTGGTGGCGGCCCTGCACACGGGAGCTGGCCAGATGAATCACACTAAATACATAGCTATCTTACTGCCCATTCAATCTATCATCCCATCAGGATATGTGGGCAGGGCAGGAAACTGCAATGTGGGTAGGTAGGTGCTTTCTTTTCAAGTGAAAGTTCCCAAAGTGTATGGCAAACAAAGTCACCTGGGCTGCCTCAGGCTTGCACTGACCCTGTTTGGGACCTGATGCCCATAATTCTATCATAGGCGCTATAGGGCCATAATATTGCAGGTGTGGGCCCTATTGGACCACTCTGCCCAGCTCCATAACAATAGATCAAGCATATTTTATTCTTCAGACATAAACAGCAGATAAGCAGTATATTAAAATGTATTTTACTTCACTATAGGAAAGAATTCAATGACAATTGTTTTGGGTGCTCTGACATAACAAGTATTTCTATTGTTATCTCTTCTTGTGCTCTGACCTTGTCAAGGCATGTTTCACATCTGAAGCTTAGGGTTTTATCTGTTCTTTATTTATAAAAATAATATGATATCTTAAAACATAAGACGCAATCACCATAAATATTATTATTATAAACACTTTAAGCGCTCCACCTGTCAAAATAAGGGTGAGACTTGGCAGATCCATCATTATGACACAAAAATATACTAGTAGCTTCTGTTATGAAATGTCTTCTATTCACCCATCATTTTGTATTATGCTTATTTATTAACCAGTTCTCCCAGTTTAGTGTGCAAATCAGAAAACATATAGGCTATGTATATTTTTCATACATACTGGTAAATAGTTTTAGTATGTTGTATCAGCATAATTCACTATTGATATGTAATATGCTTAACCTAAAGCATTTAATGCAGTTAAAAAGATGCATGTACGTGGTTTCAATCACATCATGGATTAATTTTTTGTATCCTTGAATTGTTTTTTTTTTTTTTTTTTACACTGTAGGGCTATGATATTTGTAATTGAACAAGGGCTTTATTCATTACAACAAAATAAAAAAGAACACTGAGAACGGGCAAAACTTTTGAGAAACTCAGTAGCCTGAAATCCTGCTCAGGTCTCAAAAATGTTTTTGCTCACTTGTGCTATTACAAAGAGAAACATTTGCATATCCGACTGATGCCACCCATAAGAGCAGAACAGAACCAAACACTGTCAGGTTCTTCTCATCTAGGAATGCTGGGAATGCTGTCTCTTGAAATTTCAATTCTGGATTGCTCTTATAAATGGGATCAGTCTGATCTGCAAATGGTACAGGTTCACTCTGTAATGGCACAAGTGAGCACAAACTATTTTGAGAACAAAGTAATATAAATGAAATTATATTAAAAAAAGGAAAGATCTGATAGTTATAAACTTACATGAAGGTGATACCCTTATAATAAAATGTGAAATATATTTATAAAATCTATATAATTCAGGAAAGGGTAGTGTACCAAAAGGGGGAGCTGGGATGGATAACAAATGTAGAGGTACAAGTAAAACATCCAGATAAAGGAAAATATTGAGTATGAAAAATAAAAAAGCTTTATTAATGAAAAATTTTAAAATTGCCCGATGGCAAATACCATGTGAGCTGTGTACAAACAAAATGTGAAAAACATCAAATAAAAGGGTTGAAAAGAAAAGAATCCCTAATAAGTCAGTAATAGGAAAATGACCACATGGGGAACGTGATACCAAATAGGTCAATTTTCCTATTCAAGGATCAAATTAAATCGTATCACAAATATCATGACGAGTATAAATATATGCACACATCTATGCCAAGTATTATACTCAATAGACAATGTAACCGGGAATAGCAAATAAATTACTAGGATCGATATAAGCCGATATTATGGCATTTAAACACAGTGATTCACAGCCCATAGCGATGCTTGCTGCCTATAACTATTACACACGTGTAGAAAAAAAAAATATGTAAAGATATATAAAGTGGTAGCAATTGCAAGGGGTAAGTTGCAAATTCGGCCAAGTCCTATTGTGGAATCCAACTCCCATTAGTGGCAGGAATAGGTCTACAGATGAAACTTCCTGCCAAATGTTGTAACGCCTGGGACTGGAATAGTCTCGAGAGCGGAGGGAGGGTAATTAAGGTAGTAGGTATTAAATCTTACCCTTAAACGGTCTATATATAGATCGTCTATTGTTCACATAGGTGTCAATATTAAGGCGTATAGTACAATAATACAGTAGGCAGACACATATAATAAGGCTCACTCTCTCTGGTGAACCACGGATCCGACTAGATCTAGACTTGGAATAAAACTCCAATTACTGCCAGGCCTAGATATATAGCTGTGGTTTGCTACCTATGTGGAAGTGCCTGTGGCTAAAATAGTGCCGAGAGCAGAGGGACGGTAATGGCACTGTGAATATAGAGTCTGTTGGCTGTAAATAAAAAGCCTTTGTACATGGAATAGTGCTTGAGGTGCCCTCGAAGGCACGGGGGTGGGAGTGTAGCATGGCAAATTTTTCCAGTGCAGATTTACCTCTACTTGTACGATGGCTTTTTTTTTTTTTACAGCCAATAGACTCTATATTCACAGTGCCATTACCCTCCCTCCGGTCTCTCGGCAGAGATTCAGACAATTCAGCAAAGTTGGATAATGACCCAATGCATACTGTGAAAGCAACCCAGAAGTGTTTAAGACAAAGAAGTGGAATATTTTGCAGTGGCCGATTCAACCACCTGATCTCAACCTGACCGAGCATGTAATTTACTTGCTGAAGACAAAACGTAAGGCAGAAAAACCCATGAACAAACAACAACTGAAGACAGTTGCAGTACAGGCCTGGCAAATCATCACCAAGGAGAAAACCCAAAAACCCACTGTTTGATGATGTTCATGCTTTCCAGACATTAAGCAGTCATTGCCTTAAAAAATTCTGGACAAAGTATTACAAATTTACATTTTATTCCTGATTCTGTTCATTTGTCCAATTACATTTGAGCCCCTGAAATAAGGGGACTGTGTTTGAAAATGTTTGCAATTACTAAACGTTTCATACAATATTTGTTCAACCTCTTGAATTAAATCAGAAAGTCAGTACTTCAATTGCATCTTGTTTATTTTGTTTAAAATCCATTGTGGTGGCGTACGGAGCCAAAATTATGAAAATTGTGTCAGTGTCCGAACATTCTCAGACTTAACTGTATATGCCTGAGGGATCCCACTAAATGTAGGATGAGTTCTATTTTTTTACACATATATTATTTCAAAATATATATTTCCTTTAAAAACTTGATGAAATTAATATTATATTAAAATAATGTTTTGAGATGACAGTCTATTGTAGATAGCTGTGGATCATGTGTGCCCTAAATAAATAATTGCAACTGTTTTCCTTTCATTACAATTTTTTATGGTTGCAGAGTGCAAACTGTATCCTTCTGCCACTAGAAGGCAGTAAAATAAATGTTCTTGGTGCCCTCACCTGTGCACCTTCAGCTTGTTTTACTATTTTCAAACAAACCTACATCTTCTCAAATTGAGGTCAATCCAATATGTCCACCTGCTCAGCACTCTGCATTTGCTATGCTTCCACAAACAGAGCAACTTTGTATAACAGGTTCTCTATCCCTATTAGTGTTCTAATCATTGGAATGGTGATATTAGCAGTGAAAGGGCAGTTATTTTGTGAAAAATGTAAAAATAAATATGAACTCTAATTGTTGACCACGGTTTGTGACAAAGCGGCAAATAAAACTGACTTGACGTACCCCATTTTTAGACCCTTGGTTATCTACATTTGCAAAAGGTATGCAATGATGGGGGTAATTTTCATACCTGGGTGCCACATGTTCTCAAAGGCAAGATATCCAATCTGGCAAATTTCGATATTTCAACACTGAAATGGGCAAGTCATATATTTGGTTCTGTAATTTAAAAAAAAAAGCATAAAAAACATAAAACCTGTACATGGTGGGTACTATTGCACTTGTGAGACATCGCTGAACACAAATATGAGTGTCTTGAGCAGTACAATCTTTAATGCTAATAATATCAATGGTAAAAAATATATATATTTTTTTGAAAAATGAAAAAAACAAATATGAACGCTAACTTTGGCCAGGGTTTGTGATTTAGTGACTACTGAAAAAGACCGGATATACTCCGTTTTGAATACCCTGGGTTGTCTACTTTTGCAAATAGTATGCCATGATTGGGTTAATTTTCGTTCCTGGGCTGCCATATGGCATCAAAGGCAACATAGGCCCAGCAAAAAAAATCTGGAAAATTTTAATGTGTAAAAACTGAAATGGCAAGCTCTTAATTTTATCCCTGTATCCTGTGGGACATCATAGCCCACAAATATGTGTGTTTTATTGCAGTAACAGCTAACAGTATTGTGGCATTCACAGTTAAAATACCAAGCTGAACTTAACTACATTTCTTATTTCTCAAACATTTTTAGATTTTATTCATATTACCGTATTTTTCGCTCCATAAGACGCACTTTTTTTCCCCTCAAAAGTGAGGGGAAATGTCTGTGCGTCTTATGGAGCGAATATGAAGTTTTACTTACCTGTCTTGTAGCGTTTCTCGGCAGCACAGGGCGCACCGCGGTACTGGAACTTGAATTTCATGTTCCGGTTTCCGGCGGGACTGAAAGGAAGTGCGCACTCAGCTCAGTGTGCGCACTTCCTTTCAGTCCCGCCGGAAACCGGAACATGAAATTCAAGTTCCAGGACCGCGGTGCGCCCTGTGCTGCCGAGAAACGCTACAAGACAGGTAAGTAATTATGGGACAAGGGGAGGGGGACAGTATGGGAGAGAAGAGAGACTATGGGATGGGGAGGGGAGGGGGGATGAAGACTATGGGATGGGGAGGGGAGGGGGGATGAAGACTATGGGATGGGGAGGGGAGGGGGGATGAAGACTATGGGATGGGGAGGGGAGGGGGGATGAAGACTATGGGATGGGGAGGGGAGGGGGGATGAAGACTATGGGGAGGGGAGGGGGGATGAAGACTATGGGGAGGGGAGGGGGGATGAAGACTATGGGATGGGGAGGGGAGGGGGGATGAAGACTATGGGATGGGGAGGGGAGGGGGGATGAAGACTATGGGATGGGGAGGGGAGGGGGGATGAAGACTATGGGATGGGGAGGGGAGGGGGGATGAAGACTATGGGATGGGGAGGGGAGGGGGGATGAAGACTATGGGGAGGGGAGGGGGGATGAAGACTATGGGGAGGGGAGGGGGGATGAAGACTATGGGGAGGGGAGGGGAGGGGGGATGAAGACTATGGGGAGGGGAGGGGGGATGAAGACTATGGGGAGGGGGGATGAAGACTATGGGGAGGGGAGGGGGGATGAAGACTATGGGGAGGGGAGGGGGGATGAAGACTATGGGGAGGGGAGGGGGGATGAAGACTATGGGGAGGGGAGGGGAGGGGGGACGAAGACTATGGGGAGGGGAGGGGAGGGGAGGGGGGATGAAGACTATGGGGAGGGGAGGGGAGGGGGGATGAAGACTGGGGAGGGGAGGGGAGGGGGGATGAAGACTATGGGGAGGGGAGGGGAGGGGAGGGGGGATGAAGACTATGGGGAGGGGAGGGGAGGGGAGGGGGGATGAAGACTATGGGGAGGGGAGGGGAGGGGAGGGGGGATGAAGACTATGGGGAGGGGAGGGGAGGGGGGATGAAGACTATGGGGAGGGGAGGAGAGGGGGGATGAAGACTGAGGGGAGGAGAGGGGGGATGAAGACTATGGGGAGGGGAGGAGAGGGGGGATGAAGACTATGGGGAGGGGAGGAGAGGGGGGATGAAGACTATGGGGAGGGGAGGAGGGGGGGATGAAGACTATGGGGAGGGGAGGAGGGGGGGATGAAGACTATGGAGAGGGGAGGGGAGGGGGGGATGAAGACTATGGGGAGGGGAGGGGGATGAAGACTATGGGGAGGGGAGGGGGATGAAGACTATGGGAGGGGGGACACTATGGGACAGGGGAGAAAAAAAATATTCTGAACAAACTGTCCCATAGTAAGAAACACTAATGGACAGTTTGTTCAGAATATATTGTTTTCTGGGTTTCTTCCTCTAAAAACTAGGCGCGTCTTATGGTGAGGTGCGTCTTATGGAGCGAAAAATACGGTAAATTGTAGATTATGCTAACGTAGTGTACAGATAAACTTAATTTTAATAATGACAGGAGGCTAGTATTTTGCACGACTTTCTTTACTCATGCCTCCAGTAGAGATGTCGCGAACATCAAATTTTCCGTTCGCGAACGGCGAACGCGAATTTCCGCAAATGTTCGTGAACGGGTGAACCGGGCAAACCGCCATAGACTTCAATAGGCAGGCGAATCTGGTTTTAATCCATAAAGGGCATAAATCACCTAACATTCCTAACTTGTTTGAAATAACGTGCTTTAAAACATCAGGTATGATGTTGTATCGATCAGGTAGTGTAAGGGTTACGCCCGCTTCACAGTGACAGACCAAACTCCCCATTTAAAGCACCGCAAACAACCGCAAACAGTCCATTTGCACAACCGCAAACTCCCCATTTGCACAAGGAGTTTAACTAGTGGTCTGTAGAGGGGGTCACCCTCCTATCGACAGGGGTGAACGGTCATTAATGTTGGGACGGAGCCCGGTAATGGTCGGGACGAAGCCCGGTAATGATCGGGACGAAGCCCGGTAATGGTCGGGACATAAGCCCGGTAATGGGAGGTATCAAAGACCTCAGTACGCTTTTGTAAGGGGGTCACCCTTGTGTATGAAATTTTGTGGAAGTTTTGCCACTGTGAATTGTGTGGATCACCCCAGTTGTACCATGAGGTGCCGCATACAATAAAGCGTACTTTGTTATAAGCCCCTGATTGGGCGTGGTAGTCACCCCTTTGTAAAATTGTCACTAGGACAAATGCCAGATTTTTATTGTATACTTTTTTTTTGTTTGTTTGTTTGTTTGTTTATTTGTTTATTTGTTTTGTGGGTAGGTCTTCAGTGTTTCCACCTGTGTGGGCCAATCATCATTGCCCTCTGTGAGTGTTCACCCAATTGAGTAGTGCAGCCTGAGCCTGGTGAGAGTTGTCCTGTGAATGGTAATACCTTGCACCTGTTAATTTGATACAATACAGTCCCAATGTTAAGCTTCCTGCAGTGGCTCCCTAACACAGGGCTGCAAGGGTTAACTGCACTGTGAAATGTAAGCTGTACAATCCTTTTTACTTTGAAAAATCTGTAAAATCTTGTGTCAGTTCATGTGAATCACGGACTGGCGAAATTAAGATGGGCGCCGTTCGCGCGTAAATTTTGCCGCGCGGTCCGCGATCGCGGCCCGACGGACCTGGTTGGCACCCCCCTGTGCCTCCCTCCCACCCCCCAGCACCCTGGAACTCTTAATCAAGCCTGCTGGTCTCGCTCGATCGCGGTAAAATGCCGCAAATCGCGAGGGGCAATCAGGCAAGGCAGGCTGACAGGAACAGTACCCTGAAGGGGAAACCCAGGGCAAAATGAAGATATATCATACAGTCCAGGGAGAGGAGGAAATTGAGGGGAAGCAGGGATGGATAGAAGGGACAGGTTAAAGTCCCAGACAGGAGAAGTTAAAGAAACAATGACAGGATAATTTAAAGGGAGAAAACAAGCTAAAATTGCACTATAGAAAGAAAACCAGTTGAGAGCATAATACTCTGACCTGTGCCTTGGCTGGAAGCAGCAAAGAAAGAGGAAGTCATGTGACGATCAGGGCTTTATATATGAATATGTGGCTTGTTATGATTGGTTAAAAAGTTTAATGATTGACTTGTGCTGCTGGAGGCATGAGTAAAGAAAGTCATGCAAAATAGGAAGCCTCCTGTCATGTAATAAAATTATGTTTCATATTTAAATATTGGATTGAATATGTGGAGTGAAAGCCCTATATTTCTCAAACAAAATGATGTATACTAAGTGTGGGTGCACTTAATAGGAAAGAGGTAAATTATGGTTGGACAGACTTATATTCAAATTCAAGGTTTTGTTTACATTTTGTTTTGAACAGAATATGAACACTTGCATCTGTCCATAAGGGGTTAAAATATGTATATTTTCTATTGGAGTATTCCTGTAGAAAATATTCCCCCACATGTTCTATATTTATGCATTTATGTGTACAACCATCTTTGTAGGCTTTGTGTGGCTGTTTGAAGGGGCATACCACTTGAATAAAACCTAACAATTCATTGTAGGATTAGTTATGCCTTTCATAGATTTCTCTGTAAAGAAAATACATTTTTCCTTTATTGCTAAACATGTCTTAGTGACAGATTGTGTGAACTCTTTACTGACACCTGGAGGAAATCCATGTTGTGGGGAATTTGGAGGCCCTGGTAACACCTTGAAATCTTTGTCACATTCCTCAAACCATTCATGAACATTTTTTGCAGTGTGACAGGGTGCATCACCCTGCAGAAAGGAGCCACTTACATCAGTGAGCACCTTAACCCCTTAAGGACACATGACGTGTGACATGTCATGATTCCCTTTTATTCCAGAAGTTTGGTCCTTAAGGGGTTAAAGGGGTGTACATGGTATGCAACAATGTGTAGGTTTGTGGTACGTTTCAAAGTATGTTTAAAAGAGTAGAGTAGAGAATAGAATCCCAAATAATAATAGTAATTTACCCATTAAACACACATTTTTATCTGTTGAGACTGGGACTTTACACCAGGTTATATACAGTATTTTTATTAGACAAATACACGAAAATTCAAATCAGCTAATACACAGCATTTATATTTGTACATATGTAGAAGAGGAGTACGATTTCACTCTCTGAAGGAGGCATGTTTTGTGCTAAAAGCACAGGAGCCAATAAATCAGTTCCATGAATTTTAAACTAAATATACTTTTAATCACCTTCTGATCAGGTATTGAACACAGGTGTAGACTTTAGTAAACTGCAAATGCTCTATTTCACTGGAAATAGACCCTGCTCTGTCTCAGGGCTGTAATATACAGGCAGACCTCCATAAAGCACATCCATTAGTTCTCATATTCACCTCTGTCCTTTAGGACTGTATTTTATAGGCTGACTTCACATGAAATAAAGACCTTAGACATGGTGTAGGCCTCTCATCTGTTCTCAGGGTTGTAGTATACAGACAGACTTTCCATGAAGTATAGCCGTTAGCCACACTTTCTTTTAAATCCAGCTCCAATACTGGACATATACAACTTACCTAGATGCTCACCAAAACCTCCTAAATGTGACCCACTTGTTCTAAGAAAGCCTCCATGCTTATACTAGCCAACAATCTAAACTACTGGTTTACTTACCTGAGGAGTGAAACCAATCTAAATAGCTGGGATAGAGGCAGATGAACTGTTGCAGGCCTGAATTCGACCAGCAAATTGGGATTTTACAAACTAACAGCCTAATCTGTTAAAACTAGAGACTTCCTTGTGCATCCATTGAGCCATTATCATTTCATCGGGGAGAGAGTTTAGGTCAGACCCTAGTCACTGAAAAGGGTACACCCAAAGACACACCTTACTGGGTCTTCAGGTATTAGAGGCATGAACCCTAGTTGGGATTGCATAAATTGTTTCCTGATGAACATACATTAAAATCTAGGCCTGCTAAAGCAGGCTCATTCCTAACTGCTGTGAAGGACAGGAAAAAAGATTGCCTGACAGGCAGGGCCAGTGCAAGGATTTTTGCCGCCCTAGGCAAAAGTAAAGTTTGCCGCCCTCCCCCCATGTGACATCACAATGCCCCACCCATATGATCTGCCATATGAACTAATGCCAGTGCTGCACACAGTGTGTGTTTACATTAAAAAGCCTGCAGGGGAAAGGCTATAGACACCGGAACCACTTCATTAAGCTGCAGTGGTTCTGGGGACTATAGTGTCCCTTTAATGTGAGGTAAATTAGAGATTAGTGTCACTAATAATATACTAGATTGCCTACTTACAACCAGGTGAGGATGTTGATGGGCTCTGGCTGCAGTTTGGCTCCACTGGTCTGGTATAGAACTGGATCTCAGGAGGCTGTTTGTAACTGTGGTCACAAAATTCAATGTTCTTGGAGAACGGGAAGCAGATCCATTTTTTTGGGCCCTTTACACAGCTTAAGGTCTGGGCCCCAGGGCCTGACGGTGAGTATGCCCATAAGGCCCACCTATAAGTCCACCTATATGTTCCACCCAGGAGTTCACTCACAGGGAGTGGAGTGTGTAGGGGATGTGTTATGTGTTATTGTAGAGGATCTAATGTGTGTGCTTATGAAATGTAGTGTATAGGGATACCAGTTTGTGTAGGTGATGCAGTGTGTTTGTGTGTAGTGGAAGCAGTGTGTGTTTGTGTATAAGGGATGTATTGTGTGTTTCTGGTTGTGTGTGTAAGGGATGCATTGTGTAAATCTGTGTTTGTATGCATAAGGGATGCAAGGTGTGTGCATTGAGTGTGTGTAAGAAATTCATTGTGTTTCTGTGTGTATGTAAGAGAAGCAGTGTGTGTGTTTGCATGTGAATGTAAGGGATGCATTGTGTGTTTCTGTGTATGTGTGCAAAGGATGCATTGTCTTTGTGTGTAAGGGTTGCATCTCTGTGTGTAAGGGAAGCATGTTGTGTTTCTGTGTGTGTAGGGATGCATTGTGTGTTTCTGTATATGTATAGGGATGCATTGTGTGTGCGCGTAGTGTGAAAGAGCTCCCTGTCCTTCCCCCTGTCCTATAGAGCTCTCCCTTCTGTCCCTTAGAGCTCTGCCCTGTCCCTTAGTGGTCTCTCCGATCCCCCCACCCTTCCCTAATGGTCTCTTCTCACACCCACCCTCCCTCCGTGTGCTCTTCTCACACAGGGAGAGTGTGTACTTTCTATCAGTCCGGTCGGGACCGCAGACCGGAGAGGAGCTTGGCCATGATACAGGAAAGGGAGGTGAGGAGAGAGGCAGTGCGGCAGCACCATTTAAAGGGCCTGCTGCCTAGTTTGCCTTATAGGAAGCGCTGGCCCTGCTGACAGGGAGTGGGCAGTACTATATATACTAATTGCATTGTTCTTTTTCCTGTCCTTTCTGCTGTGAGGTAAGGAGCTAACCCATAAGTCAATGCTGCAATGACTTAACAAGGACATTTGGTATAGCACCAAAATACATCCTGAGACATTTGTGTTTCAGAATTATTATTGTTTTTTTTCCTACTGTAAGTATAACTATACTGTAAGACTGTACAAAACATTGGATGCAGTTATTCACAGGGTTATTTTACCATATGGTGTTACATATGCAATTCTGATTTTTACATTTTCCTTGTGGGAAAGCAGTTCATTTCTGTATGCTAAAACCAAGTGTAGATAAATAAAGTCCAGTGAGATTTATAAATGCTTGATATGTTTTCTTCTTTCACTGTTCTTGAAATAGCAATATCTGGATTTATGATCATAAGTGGAGATTAATTTTAGATCTTAAAGGCCATGGGTGATTTGTAAAAATGTTTCCTTGTTTTATGTTCCCTGTTTCTTTCAATTAGACAATCCCGATCTAAATATCAAGGTTAATTAACAGACCCCTATCCTCTATGAGCAAACATTCGGGGCAACTATGAACACAGTTTATCAAAATCTTGGAATGAAAAAAATAATAAATAAGCACATATGTTAATTTGTTGTGGATGCATGTTGATGCAAATAATAGGACACTATACACTGATCAGCCACAACATTAAAACTATTGACAGGTGACGTGAATCAGATTGATTCTATAGTTACAATGGCACATGTCAAGGCATGTGATATATTAGGCAGCATGTCACCAGTCAGTTCTTGAATCTTCTTCTTATTATTATTATGTTATTATTTAAATAGCGCCAACAAATTCCGTAGCGCTTTTCAGTGGGTGGATGAACAGACATGCAGTTGCAACCAGACACGTTGGACACACAGGAACAGAGGGGCTGAAGGCCCTGCTCAATGAGCTTACATGCTAGAGGAAGTGGGGTAAAGTGACACAAAAGGTAAGGATAGTATTAGACTAATGACAGTTGCAAGAGAGGAATCAGTCTGGAGCTATCAGGATTCAAGAAAACTTCCAAGCGAAAAGATCTGAGTGTCTTCAACAAGGGCCAAATAATGATTCCTAAATGACTGTGTTAAAAAAATCTCCAAAATAGCAAGTGTTGTGGGATGTTCCCAGCATGCTGTGGTTAGTACTTACCAAAAGTGGTGCAAGGAAGGACAACCAGTGAACCGGCCCAAGGCTGATTGGGCACATGGGGAGCAAAGACTAGCCTATCTGTTCCAATCATAGAGAAGAGCTAATGTAGCTCAAAGTACTGGCAAGTTTATTTTTGGCAATGATAGAAAGGTGTCAGAAAAGTTCATCGTTTTTTCAACTTATGGGGCTGCGTAGCTGCAGATTAGTCAGAGTGCCCATGTTCATGATGAGCATAATGAGCATCAGAACTGGACCATAGAGCAATGGAAGAAGGTTGCCTGGTCCGATGAATCATGTTTTCTTTTAAGTTGGCTGCAGGATGCACTATGGGAAGAAGGCAAGCCGTCGGAGGCAGTGTTATGCTCTGGTCAATATGCTGCTGGGAAACCTTGGGTCCTGGCGTTCATGTGGATGTTACTTTGAAACATACCAGCTATCTAGACATTCTTGCAGACCATGTACACACCTTCATGGCAATGGTGTTGCCTGATGACACTGGCCTCTTTCAGCAGGATTATGCACACTACCACATTGCAAAACATTGTTCAGAAATGTGTTCCATTCCCAGATTTCAATTGAGCATCTGTGATATGTTCTAAAGCACATCCCACACATCACATCATGCAGGACTTAAAGTAGGTTCCATTGTCTTGGTCCCAGATACCACAGGACACGCTAAGATGATTAGTGTAATTCAAATAGTGATCTCTATTCATTAACCCCTTAAGGACCAAACTTCTGGAATAAAAGGGAATCATGACATGTCACACATGCCATGTGTCCTTAAGGGGTTAAAGAGACATTCTAGTCATCAAAACAACTTTAGCTTAATGAAGCAGTTTTGGTGTATAGAACATGCCCCTGCAGTTTCACTGCTCAGTTCTCTGCCATTTAGGAGTTGAATCACTATCTATATGTTCGGTCTCATGTCTCTCGTCTTTCTCTTGGCAATGCCCCATAGATTCTTTATGGGGTTCAGGTCAGGTAGTTTGCTGGCCAATCAAGGACAGTAATCCCATGGTCATTGAACCAGGCTTTGGTGCTTTTGGCAGTGTGGGCAGGTGCCAAGTCCTGCTGGAAAATTAAGTCAGCATCCCCATAAAGCTCGCCTGTGGAAGGAAGCATGAAGTGCTCCAAAATCTCCTGGTAGACATCTGCATTGACCCTGGACTTAATTAAGCACAGTGGACCAACACCAGTAGATGACATGGCTCCTCAAATCAACACAGACTGTGGAAACTTCACACTGGACTTCAAGCATCTTGCAGTGTGTGCCTCTAAATTCTTCCTCCAGACTCTGGGTCCTTGGTTTCCAAATGAGATGCAAACGTTTCTCTCATCAGAATAGAGGACTTTGGACCACTGAGCAACAGACCAGGTCTGTTTTTCTTTAACCCAGGTAAGACGCTTCTGACGTGGTTCGTTGTTCAGGAGCGGCTTGACAAGAGGAATATGACATCTGAAGTCCATGTCCAGGATTTCTCTGTGTGTGGTGGCTCTTGATGCACTGATTCCAGCCTCAGTCTACTCCTTGTGAAAGTCTCTATCACTTTTGAACGGCCTTTTCCTGACAATCCTCTCTCCAGGCTGCGGTCATCCCTGCTGCTTGTGCACCTTTTTCTTCCATACTTTTCCCTTCCACATAACTTTCTATTAATGTGCTTTGAAACAGCACTTTGGGAACATCCAACTTCCTTCTCAATTACCTTTTGAGGCTTTCCCTCCTTATGGAGGGTGTCAATGATGGTTTTCTGCACAACTGTCAGGTCAGCAGTCTTCCCCATGATTGGGATTCCTACTAAACCAGACTGAGAGACCATTTAAAGGCTCAGAAATCCTTTGCAGGTGTTATGGCTTACTTAGCTGAGTAGAGTGGGACACTGTGAACCTAGAATATTGCACCTTTTCACAATATTCTAATTTACTGAGATTGTGGATTTGGGGTTTTCATGAGCTGTAAACCATAATCATGGCACTTATGACAAATCATGGTTTGACCTATCTTGCGTTGCATGTAATGCGTCTATCTCATATATTAGTTTCCCCTTTAACGTTGCATTACTGAAATAAATTAACTATTGCATGATATTCTAATTTTTTTAAGTATCACCTGTGTATATATATATATATATATATCAAGTCATATTATTTTATGTTTCCATCGCCCTGCATTGTCCAGTAAGAATCCAAATCCATTATCTTGGTGTCTGTGAATCATTAAATCTGTCTACACCACTAAAGAGGTGTCATTTTAAATGTATTATGCTGCTTTTCAATATTAGGGAAGCCACTATTAAATTACTAATAATTCACCTTCTGCCTTCTCTGTTAAACTTGAATGTTTCCATGATGTTATTTGTTGTTCTCTTAATTATTCCAATGTTCTTTCTCTAGTCTACTTATCTTTATCAACTTAAAGCACATTTAATTTGTTTTATTTGTATCTCCTTATTGGATTCATTCCTTTGATGATTATTATCATTAACGGTTAACTTTGATTAATTTGCTGTCTAGCATGGACTGAAAATACACTATTCTCTACTAATCATAGTTGCTACAAATCTTAAACTGTCTGTTTATTATCTCAAAGTATCTTTCTAATGATGGATGAATGAATGAGAGAGCTTGTGGTATTCAATTTGGGGGAGAAAAAGCATTCTCTCTGCACTTCAGATAAGAATCTCTTGTTTTATGTAATAAATAATAATTATTTTCCATCTTTTGTGTCCGCTATCTGCACCTTGTTTCTATCCTCAGGTCAGCTTGCAAATGAGTACAGACATATTATGCAGCCTCTTTGGCTAGGGCTATGATAGGGAACAGCTAGATTGTGAGACTATTTTACCAATCAATAGTTGTTAAAAGTTATATATTTGTCTGTTACAAGGCAAAAAAAAAAAATCCTCTTTTTTGGAACTGTGTGTGTGTTACTAAAAAAAAATAATTATGCCTAGCCTGTGATCAATGTGTGAGACTAGATTATCAATATACAATTCTTAAAAATTATTTTTTAAAGTTTAAATGTTTGGAGAAAGAAACTCCTGTTTAGTTTTATTTTGTTTTAGTCCAGTCTATGCTGTGAAAGCACCATACACTGTTTCTTAAAGTCAAATATAATACAATTAAATGTAAGTCCTCCTTGCAGAAATCCTGTTTACCTCTGTTTTGTAACACAAACACATATTTTTGTTGAATAAAGTTGTGTTACTTAACACAATACTTCTTATTCATATAACTTAACTAATGTAGTCTAATAAGAAAAAGTAACCCACCATCATCAATGTAATGCACTGTTCCTAAGCCGAAATTGAGGTGCTAGGCGAAAGGGACCTTTTCCCCAATCTACTATTAGCACCAGTGCAATGGCTACTGAGAGTTGGAACACCTCGGTCGTGAGTATTACTGACCCCTCTGCCAACACTGCCCCCACCACCATTGATGCCACCACTTTTACTAATACTTAGCCTCAGGAAAGTAAGATTACCAGCATGATGCCCTTTACACCCACCTACGAGGTAATTGTTGTTGTTTTTTTCATTCTTTCCATTCTGCATCACCTACTGCAGGAGTGCCCAAAAGGTAGATCCAAAAGGCACTCTACATGTTTTTAGAGTGCCTCTAGAATGTCAGCACATCATGGAAGCTGTTTTAAAACATCTGGGGATCTAGCTATTGGGCACCCCTGACCTACTGCCTCTTGTCTATGATTGACAAGTCCATCTGTATCTGCTGTAGAGTTGTCTCAACTAATAGAGATAGTCGAGACATCAGCTGCACCTGTTAACAATGGCACAAGCAGCTTACACACTGTCAATGTTATTGTCAACTACACTACTACTACCCATTGCAATGCCACCAACATCAACATTCCACATTTCCATTTAGTGCTAGTGTATAGGCAATTGTTGTGACAGCTTCATTGACACTTCAGCAGTTTAAACTACATACTAGAATATAGCTTGGCCTCTATTTAATAAGCTTTCAAAATTAATTTACACTTGTAATGCCTAAAAAAAAGTCAACAGTGATAACCGAATTGTTATGGGGTCAGTTTTATTGTTGTAATTTTAATTATGGTGTAAGCATTTTCTGATTAAAACTACGTTTGGTAAGCTAAAAATTTGTTTTTTTCTTTTTAGGTCCTCAATCACTTGCATAAAAAATTAAGAAATATGTCAAAAAAATCAGAGGCTTCAAAGAAAAAGGTATCTCTTTTGTAAAATTGTTTTCTAATTCTGATTGCATTTATCACAGGTAATGACATTTGTTATTATGATGTTCATAAACAACTGCTAATAAATTGACATTAAAAGCTGTTATTAAATCCCTTAACATACACTGATCAGCCACAACATTAATACCACTGACATTTAGAGTTCATAACATTGATTTTATTGTTAAGGGGTGGGATATATTAGGCAGTGAACAGTCAGTTCTTGAATTCATGTGTTAGAAGTTAGAAGTTTTAAAAATGGGCAAGCAAAAAGTGACTTTGGGTTACTTTGATAAGGGCCAAATAGTGGTGGCTAGATAACGGGGTCAGAACAATTCCAAAAAAAAAGTTTTGTGGGGTGTTCTTCTTGGTATGCAGTGCTTAGTACCTACCAAAAGTGGTGCAAGTAAGGGCAATCTGTGAACTGGCGGCAGGGTCATGGATGTCAAAGGCTCACTGATGCATTGGAGAGTGAAGGCTAGCCATTCTGCTCCAATCGTACAGAAGAGCTAATGTACCTCAAATTACTGAAAAACTTAATGCTGTTCATGATAGAAAGGTGTCAGAACACACAGTGCATCATAGTTTGCTGCATATGGGGCTTTGTGGCCGTAGACTAGTCAGAGTGCCATTGATGTGTCCTGTACACCACTGAAAATGTTTCCAATGGGGAGAACTGGACCATGGAGCAACATTGCCTCGTCTGATGAATCATAATTTTTTTTAGATCAGGTGGAAGGCCAGTTGCGTGTGTGCTGTTTACCTATAGAAGAGAAGGATACACTATGGGATCAAGGCATTCATATGGATGTTATTTTGGCATGTATCACCTACCTAGAGATTGTTGCAGACCACATATTTTCTGATGTCAGTGGCCTCTTGCAGCAGGATAATTTACAAAAATTGTTAATCAATGGTGTTGCCCTGGCCTCCAAATTCTTCATATCTCAACCTGATTGAGCATCTGTGGCATGTGCTTGAACAAAATATTTTTTTGCATGACTTAAAGAATCTGCTGCTAATGTCTTGGTTTCAGATACCACAGGACATGTTCATAGGCAGAGCTGTTTTGGCAGCATGCGCGGGACCTGCACATGTTAGACAGATGGTATTAATGTTGTCAAGGATTAGTGTACTTCTGTCATATGGTAAATATTACATCTCATATCTAATATTTATAGAGACATTAATAGAGCTAATAGCATGGTAACAGTGTTGGGAAGTTCTCATCCTCGCCTTTGGAAGTATTGAACTGGTAAAACAAGCCTTATATGTTACATTTTTTCAATCACAATACTGCCAAAGTACAATTCTCAGCTTTTTACCATTGAAAACTTAGCGAATTAAATCCTTCAAAAGTCTCGAAAAGGACTTGCAAACATGTTTGTAACAAATAACAAATCCACCCAAAATAATATGTTAGCACATGAGCAGAATGAACACTGTGAATACCTCCTCTGACTTGTCGACCTTCTCCCATCAGCAACTCTAGAGATGTAGGACTAAAGAGCCCAAAATGTGGTTTTCACCCCCAAAGCTGCTCCATAAAATGCCTGTGAAGATCACTATATCACTACTAAAAGAGAGAAGTGCCCCTAAAACTAACAAAACACCCCTCTATTAGTTATGTAGTGAGAAAGAGTCTAATTGAATTACTGGCTATGCAACAAGTTCATAGATATCCTGGAAAGCATAAGCATAAAATGTTTCATGGGTTGAGAGGAAGGAATGTAATATAGAGAAGCAGGGATATGTCATAACATATCCCCACAACTCTGTCAAAGTAAGGCCATTACGTTTTGCTTTGGGGCCATTACGCCATTACG